>NW_028288741.1:600000-898525 GCF_059628265.1 Tinamus guttatus
TTAAAATTTAATACAGGCCATGACAAAATATGTCCAGGACACATTTAATCAGATTTACAACTGAGTAATTATCTGGCTGCGGTTTTTGTGAGCTGTTCTCTCTGTTTATTTCAGAGGTGTGAGTGACCCGGGAAGATCAGAGAGAGAATTGCCTGAACCCAAGCACATATTCTTACAGAAGGACTAGCTCTCTTGATTTGGATTGCTCCCTTATGCTTCATGGGATGTGAAGTGCCCCTTCCGTTCATGTTGATCCATGAGAAGGCGCCTGGTCCTATGAAATTTCAAGAGGTAGCGCTTCAAAAATTAGACCCTTTCTTAAGAATGTTAGGCTTAACTAAAATATCTTCTTAATGAATAAAGAAGCTAAGTCACAGCTGGCTTTTTAGCTTGTGGCTCAGAACCCACATTCAGCGTTGTTCTTTCGGATGATTTTAGGAACGGAGGGAAAACAGCATTTAAGTTTTCAAAAGGCAGCATTGTGTTTCCATGACAAGAGTCATAAGCGGGGATTTGTGGCTAAAAATTAATGCTTTAAGACTGCAGCGAATTTCCCCTTTCTTCACAAGGGCATTAACTTAGCAAAAGCCATTTGGAGGAGCATTTAGGCAAAGCTGTGTGCTTGTACTTAGGTCTGTACATCCAGATTAAGTATTTGTGTTTTGCAGCCCTGCTGCTGAGTGTCTGGGTTCAAGGCACAATGTGGTGCTGTTGGAGAAGAATATAAAAAGTGGTCCTTTCCAGAAGGAGATGTAAGCAAAAAATGCAGATAATCTTCACAGCTTGAACAGTGTCTTGTTTTTGGTGAAAAAGATGTTTTTTTGTTTTTTTTTTTTTTTTTTTGCTTGAACTAAGGAGGTGCAGGAAGAACACTGTGCTTGTGCTGTGCTTGGAAGGAAATTAAATAAAATTTTGAAAGCTAATTAAAAATAAAGGATGTTTGCTTTCATCAGTGCTTAACCTTTAAAAAGACACCTAGCCCTTAATCTGGTTACTGGTTCCAACCTTTTTGGTAAATGGAGCAATCATGTGCTGTCTGAGAGATGGAATATAAGTCCTGTGCCTTGAGTTCTGTCAATTCAGTTAAAAGCAGCTTTCCACAAATGCTTTGCATCCTCAGATTAAATTCTGTGTGGCTGATTTGTGCAAACTGCAACCAGTAGCACACTGACCCTTTGTTATGTAGGCCCCACTCATCGTTTTCCTCTCATCAGGAGCACAGCAGGAGAGGGGAGCTGAAATGTGAAGGAAGTGCTGTTCCTATGTTCACCTTCTCCCTAGGCTGCCGTGTGTTCATTCCCCTGTCCATGAGCTTTCAGAGGTTGAAAAGGATCCCAGGGATTCGTGGACACTGAGGAGTGACTGCAATACGACTCAATTTTTGGACTCTGTGCAGCAATCACCTGAGTCATCATTTGTGAAACTGAGTGATGCTTCACTTCAAATCCGCTTGCTCAGACTCAAAGGCCCAGAGTGTGAGCTGGAATTAGAACCAAAATGCTCCCCTGGCATTAAGTAGCACCGTTTACTGAGCTCCCCTGGCATTAAGTAGCACCGTTTACTGAGCTGAGGTTCTTCCTCTGATGTTTTAAGAACTTGAGTTCTTCCCTGGGAACTCGTCACCCACCAGTGGTGCCTGTATTCAAGACAAAGAACTCTGGTCAAATATTCATCTTATTGTCTGCCATGTTGTCTTGCATATGATAGGACCTTGCAGTTGAATTTTCTGACCTCATGAACAATTATATTGTTTAAATTTTGAAGTAGCAAGTTAATCTTTCTGTCCAAATCTGGGTTTATACTCATTTTAGTTGTTTTGCAGTAGCTGGGCAATGGAAGGAAAGTTCTTGTCAGTTAATTTCTCTTCTGGTTATATCCTAAACTTCCTGCTCGAAAGCACTTAAATACCATTGTCTTTGCCGTTGTGCTTATCCAAGCACCTAACCTTAAAATGAAGAAGTGTAAGTGTTCTCCTCGATGTGCTCAGTTCCTTGCATTTTATTGCCTGTCCATTTCCTACCTAACAAATCAGATTTGGGCCAGGGTTTCTTCGTCTCTAAACTGATCACTTTGTTCTGAGCGCACTATTTTTGAAACTGGGGATTAGAGGCAGTACGATAGTACAAATTAGAATACCCTAAACAGTTTTTTATTTTCTGCCGAAAAGGTCAGAAACCTTTCAGAACCTTTTTCTGAAAGCAGGAATTTTGCTTACATTAAAACAAAACGAAACCTCATATTTTTTTCTTTCCATTAAAGAATTCCAGAGGGAATACTAAAAAAAATTATTGGAGAAAGTTATTGGTTTCACTTAGTGTTGCTAAAGTGTCAAAACACTTTTTTTTTTTCTTTCTCCATATAGCAGTATCTCAGTCTACTTGTGAGGATTACTTGGGCATTTTCATTTAACCACTCTCATGCTATTTCAGGGGTGTTAACACTGGTGGATATTTTTGACCTCTTCTCTTCTGCTGGATGCCGTAGATCTTGGGGTCTTACTTGTAGGTGTGAAAGGTCCCAGGTTTGTTATATGGTGCTGGGCAGAAGGAGGGCTGTCACTGCTGCTGTGGGAATCCCTGCACTCAGTAAAGCATTTTGTGTTCATGACAGCTTTCCCAGCACTGCATTCTCCATCTCTGTTTTCATGGATTCCTTCCAGGACCAGAAGTAGAAATGGGAAATTTCTTCTAGTAGGAATATGGTAGGAAATTGCTTTCCTTTTCCTTTCTTTAGAAGTAAGTAGAGCTTTCTAAACTCTCTGTGTTTCTGTGACCACCCTGATAGTGACTTTTTTTTGTCTTCCTCTGGAGCTGAAGCGTCCTTTAAATTTGGTTTGGAGTGGGCAGAATCTCTGATTCATTTGGCAGTAGCTCCAGGGGCAAAGGCTGATCCCCAAAGCACCGTTTTGAAAAGACTGCCTGCTTATTGATCTCACTGATCTTGAAGGACAAGGCTCCTGTGAAACACACTTCTGTCAGGAATTTGGTGACATTTCAGCCACTTCCATCTGTGGAAACCAGAGACGCAGCGTTCCTCACTCCATTACTTTGCAAACGGGTGACAATGATTTCACTTTTTGTCTTGAGGGAATTCCTGTTCAGTAAAACTATGCTTCTGAAATGGACATAAAGGGGACAAAAATGTCCCATACCTAAAGGCGACTGTTTTCTGGGCCAGTGTAGACTTTTTCTGATATTCTTTCCCAGAGTGATCAAGACGAGGCAGAAACATTCTGAAGGTTTGATTTTAACTCTGTAGCTTCTGACAACCTGCAGGGGCTTACGGCATTCTGACTCATTGAATGATGTTTTTCCTTTTTTTTTTTTTTTGATATTCCTAATTAGAATTAGCATATTATTGGCAGTCAAGCCTGTGTGAAATTTGGGACGTGATCACCCAACCTCCCTTTGGTGCTTTGCTGTGCTGCGTCTATGGGATATCTGCCAGGAAAGGAAATAGTGTCTAAATGGCGAGACAGTGGTTAAGGTCTGCCTGAGAATTTCTTAGGGTGTTAGTTCTTCTTCTGATGTGCTGTTGCTGAATCTGTCCAGCCAGATGCTACCAATACCATCTGGGCTGCTGGACAAGAGTTTCCGTATGAATAGATAATACACAGGAAGCAGGCAGTGCTGTCTCATCTGTTCTCATGGGCTTCATTGAAAAATGCTACCCTACTTTATTGAAGCACTGTGTCCCTGTTTTAAGTAAAGACAAGACCTTACGAGACTCAGATAGAGTGACCATTTCGGTGTAGAGCCTCAATGTGTCTAGTTTTCCACAAACATAACCAGAAATCTTGTGCCCTTGAGGCAGAAAAGAACTCAGAGTATTTGCTTACAGATCCTGCATGTTGGACAGCCTGGGCCAGGCAGTAGCTTTTCCTGGATTGAGGACTATGAGAAGAAAAATGGTCACTGTGCCTCTGGAAATGAGTCCTACAGTGCCTGTGCAGAAAACGTGAGCTCCTCAGTATTTGCAGGACCAGTCAGAGATAGGGTGAACATGAATCTGGAATATCTACATGAGGAATAGTTCAGATACAGTTTAGTTAAGCTAGATCTACTACACTACCTGTATTTCTGTTTAGGAAATGTGGTGGAAATCAATCTTTACCCCAGTGCTTATGCCCACTCTGAGAAGTCTGTCTAAGAGGGCTATCAGCTTATATGTTCTGTTTATAAAGTGACTCCTTGGATGGTAACCTGTGGTGGAAAACTGCAAACTCATTTTAAAGGGCTGTAACTGAATCTGTGACCCTTGTGCAGAACTCCAGTGCTGGAGCTTTATGGGGCTTTACTCAACCATATCCCTGTAGATTTGGGGTTGCCTGTCAGCTAGTCTTGTAAGACTAAATGGGTATTAAAACAACAGGAGAAATGCAGTGTGGACAAAAGCAAAATAGTGGACTGGTGGAAAACAGTATAATTTATAGATTGGCCTCCTAGTTGACCATTACTGCTGACAACAGTCTTGTGGCTGTCAAACATAACTGCATGACGTTTATCAGCTTAGGGATGGCAGCATTTCAGAGTATGAATCAGGAAGAATGAGGAAAGAAATAGAGAGCAAAAGAGAAAACATCCCTGTGCTTCTACACCTGGAGGAGTGCATGCAGTTCTTGCCACCCTGTTTTGGAAAGGATCTTTGAGAGCTAGAAAAGGTTCAGGGAAAGACAACAAAGGTCAAGGAACGGACAGGATTCTGTGTAAGGAACAACTCACTAAACAGGATGTATTTATTCCTGGAAAACAAAATTTCTCAGGATGTCCTGGAGCATAACATAATCATAGGTAGCTTAAGGGGGAATAGGGATCCTGTTCTTTATTTCTTGCCTTGCAAGAGCTGAGGCTGTCAAATGGAGCTGCTCGGGGGTAGGCTCACACAAACCAAATAAGAGGAGCTTCTTCATGCAGACCACAGAGTTGTGGACCGGCCTGCCAAAGAAGTTCTTACTTGTTCAGTCCGGGATTTTCAGAGGTGCTTGAGAGAGAAAAGGCACCAAACATCTGCAGGCAACTAAACAACTGATTTCTTTAATTCTCTTTGCATATGCTAGTCTTCTGCCAGGCAATATGTACCATGGGCAGTGCGGTTGAGTTGCCCTTGCCATAGTGCTCCAAGCTACCATCTCCATTTCATTCCCATTCTCAACAGAATGGGTTGTTGGACTGTTTTAGAAAAACACTGTTTTGGAAGTCCTACTAGCCTACTTACTGACTTATGTGCATGACCTGTGCATCTCAGTCAGATTCAGGTCCTGGTATTTGATCTGCAAAGCTGGGTTGAATACCAGGGAGCAGGGTTGTCAAGGGAAATGTGGCAGGGTTAAGTGAGGAATATGAAGGAGCTCTGTGCAGTCTAATATTAGAGTGAAGTGGCCATGAAGGAGCCACATCTGCAGGTAGATGGTATATGCAGCTTCTCCTAGCAGTCTACCTTGTTCTACCTTCAGTCCTTAACTAAGATAACAGGAAAGCTCCCTATTCTTTTTCCCCGATAGGAGCAGCTAAAGCAGCAGAGATGGAAGAAGTCCCTAAATGAGGCTCCAGAAGTCAGCTCTGGAGTCTGATTTCAAAATCCTCTCTTCAGTGGTCTAGCCTTCTTAGCACTGGATTTTCCAAGGTCTTTGCATTAAGAACCACATTTATCATTAATCGTGTGGCTTGCACATAGATTGTTGCACAGTTAGCATAATAATAGAATCATAGCATTACAGAATGCTGAAGGCTGGAAGGGACCTCTAGAGGTAACTAGTCCAACCCCCCATAATGAACTTCATCACTGACTGCTGAGAACTCCAAAGTTGGGTAGAGGTGTAGCAGTTAGCCTCTGTTGCTGATTGAAGATATTTAAAATTGGTAGTTAGAACATGTTCATGCAGAAGAAGAAAATTGTGCAGGCTACTGTTCAGAACAGATTCTATTGTCCTGCCTGTCTGTTGAACTCATTACTTGGGGTGCCAGTGGACTAAGCCCCAAGCCACAGGGGAAGTAGACAGAAGAAGTACAAAATTATTTAAGAAAAGCTGCACTTTCCAGCCTTAGTCTAAACGAGCCTCTCCAATTATAACTCAGTAATGAGTTTATTAAAAAAGATGGATGAGAGCAGTAAGCGGTGAGATGACAATTGTTTTTCATAACTGACCTTAGCTAAATGTGATTTGGATAGACATATATGATGTTAACTCCAAGGATTTAATTTTGGTCGGGATAATCATGGTTTGGAAATTCTATGCTGTCTTAATTTGAGACACTAATATATACCACATTCTCTTCAGAGCCTTGGATGTAAAGTTTTGCTAACAGATGTGCAGCAGATTGAGTTGGGAACAGTCTAAAAGTAGTCAAAAGATTTGCTCTGATTGTAATTTATAACAGGCATGTAGCTTCAAATTTAAAAATGTATGTCTGGATGACTTGTAGTGCTTGCGATTCACTGACAGTTACCACTGGTTTCCATTAATGGAAAATTATGATGATTTACATATTGTTAATATCCATTCATTTTTAAATCCTTAATTATGTGTGCAGCCGGGTGGTGCAATAAAGTTTTTTTTAAAAAAAAGACAATAAATGCAGAAAGTAATGGTCCTTTCAACCAAACTGGAAGTCAGCTGCCTCCGGCATTCAAGGAAGGAAGGTTAAGATCATGTTTGCATCCCCCTGCCTGTGGTTTTGTGATGGTTGCTGATGTTTCTCAGCGTGTTTTGTGCCCGTGTTTGAGCTGGTGCCTCGGTGCGCTCCCCGGTGCGTGCTGCCAGCGCGGTACAGTGAGCAGGCGTCACGCTGTGAACTTCCAATTAGTAAATAGAAATTCACTGCCCTCTTCCCCCAAATGCTTAGATCTAGCTGATGAATATCCTCCCCCAGACCTTCGTAAAGAACGTGAACCAACTGGACCTTAACACATGCTCAGGATTGATCACTTTACTAATTTCCTCATAACAAATACTTTGATAATAGAAATCTAAGTGGCCTCGTGTGTGCATGTGAATGGCAGGACCGATTACTGTAATACTGATCTCTGCTTAGTCCAGGGGTGCTGCTCCTCTGTAAGAAACAGGAGACAGAATATTCAGATCGGATGATAGAAAAACAGTTGTCTTTTGGCAGTGAAACAGATATCTCGAGAGTTGCCTGTCAATTTTTAACGCTTACATTTACCTTCAAAAAATAATTAGAATAATTAGAAAGCTGGGCTTGTCAAGTATTAGCGATCTAAGGCCTGTCCTCAGACACTCAACTGCTGCCGCAGTTAGGTAGATTAATAGCTTGCAGATTGTTAATGATACACAAAAGGTTTATGTAATTGCAAATATTAAATATCTGATGTCAAACGGATAACTGCCGTTGGCTTTCCTGAAATGCTTCCCTGCTATCTTGCTGCATGGCTGGGAAAGATATGTATGTGCCATTTTGTGTGTTGACAGGGCAGTTGCTGCCATTGAGCTTATGCAAAATGATAGTTGCTGTAGAGTCTTGCTCCTCTGCAGTCTTGGGGGAATGCACATGGTTCTGGCAGTGTGGGAGCTCTTGCAGCATCCTACCTTCATGAGAATAGTACAGGAGTTGTGCCTTGGGATGCTTCTTTGGGCACTGAGCAACTCAAGAAAAGACTGGGCTTTGCTAGGTCATTCCTACCTGCAGAGTTTGAAGCTTCATATGCTTAAGGGAGTTCAAAGAGAGGGTTTTGCTGTTTGTTGGCAGAGGCCGTTTCAGAGGGCTCTGTCTCCGTAGGAGGTTCTGGCAGCGTGCAGGGGTGCGTGACGGCATGCAGGGGTACCTGGTGGTGCTAAAGAAATGCCTGTTTGGGTATGCTGCGGTTTGGCAACATATGCCGTGGATTGTAGGGGGATGCAGCAACAGCAGCTCTCTTAACGGCTTGACATCACATATGATGCGCAAACGTGTGCCTGTAAAAGGCCCGGCTGGCACTGCTGGTGTGATCAGATGCACACCCGAGCTCTGTTCTTAACCTGACGGGCCTACGTTAGGCCTCAGGATGAGCCGCTCAAATTCTTGCCCATCAATGTGCACTGAGGTAGAACCTCAGTGACCCTCCTGGGGCTACCGTGGTCTCTCTTTGGCTTCAGATGTGCAAGACGTTGTGTTTTCCCATCTCTCAAACTCCTCTGGCCCTTGGCATCCCAAATTCTGCATCAAGAGGATGGGATTTCACGGTCTCTGGAAATCCTTCCCGGCGTTACAGCTCTATGGGTATTTGGTTTTGATGGGACAGGATGAACAACCTTACCTGTAAATTGACTTTGAAGCTGGTTGGCAGGCACACTGTGAGGAACATACATTATATATGTATTATATGATGCCTCTGTACAACCAATACTGTAGGTGCTCTGTAGTTGAAAGGGTATTGCATACCCCAGTAGAACCCCCTATACATCTCTATCTAATCATTTCGTACCACGGCTGTTTAGTGTTTTTGGACCAGTTTCTACCAGTTTCACTTGGGGAAACAGATGCTATATAGACTGCCAACCTTTAGAGGTTTGGTTACATCTCAATATCAAAGTGAAAGCACTGGGTGAGTGCGTGTTCTGACCATATGTGTAGTTGTTATGAATGGGGTTTTGCACTAGGAAGGGAACTGAAAGCTACCTTTACTGCAATAATCCTCTGAACTACCCTCTGTGATGTGAGGAAAAAAAAAAAAAGGAAAAAGAAAAAAGAAACTTACATATTTATCCTTGTTCAGCTTTCCTAGGAGTGCTCTGCTTACAGTTGGCTTGGCTGCAGCAAATATCCTTCACCATTGCAATGTACTTTCACATCATTCTGTGCTTTATTGTGGTTGGACTGGCTGCCAGAAAGCCTAAAAGCAGATTTTATGACTGATAGTTCTGTTTTATTCAAACATTTTATTTCAGACTTGCTCCAATCCGCCGTTGCGAAACAGATGAAGATTCATGCACCATGGGATTGCTTGGACAGAAATAGGAGTTCAATAAATGTCATCTTTCATGGCATTAAACTGACTCTTTAAAGGGCTAGGCCATTGGTTCAGCCCTTCACTGAACCTTGGTTTCTGCTGATTGGAACCTTTACTGAGGACTTGGTATGAAGAATGTGTATAGTGTCTCAAACTTTCTGATTGCCCAGGGTGATTTACTGGCCCGTGCCCTATGTTAAAAAGTGATTTCTGTACAAGCAATCCAAAGTCTTCATGTCCTTCATGGAGTCATGAGCTGCTCTGTGTCTCAAGAATAGCCCCACGTATGTGTAGAACTTCACAGCACCTCAGGGATCAGAGTCAAAAATGCCTTTAGAAGAAGTTGCTGGCTGTCAGCAAGCATCAGAAATGCTGCCTCTTTAAGTTTTGCCTTTCTTTTCCCTGCGAATGTAAGGCCTTAAGGGAAGAAGAGCTGTGACTTTTTCCCCCGGTAACTGTCCTTCCTTCCCACTTAGCTTTATTAGATTCTTGCTTAAACAAACCCTAGGGTTCATAAAACGTTAAGATGTTGTGTGCAGAGCACTCACAAGGGGACAGGGGGACCTCAGTCAATTCTTTCTCAGCTTGAGGGGGTGATCTTTGTTGCTCGGGAAGATGCTGTTATGAATAAACTGTGCTGCCTGTTTTGTTGTTGTTGTTTTAAGCTTCAGCCATACAGAAAGCAAACAGTGGGGTGATAAGCAGCAAGAGCAAGGGGGAAGATGAGACTGTGTAAGCGTGGATTTTAACTTTCTCTAGTTACTGTGCTTTAAAATCACAAGCCTTCTCCCCGAGCCTTTTGCATATCTCATTTGTGTACAAGAACTCAGCGGTAGCCAAGGGCTTCTTTCGTCTCAAGCGCTTACCTGACCTGAAGGCAGGCTCTTGGCGGCAGGCGTGTGGTGTGAGCTGGTGAGTTCTCAGCTGTACCCGTGGGTGCTGGACGGCCCAGGCAAGCTGCGGGCGCTCCGTATTCCAAGGTTTGCTGGGCAGACCCGTGGGCAGCCGGATTTCATGCCAAAGCTCACCCTGCTTTGACTGGACAGTTGGAGCTGTTGGCTGTATTCACAGGACTCTCAGCCCTGCCTTAGGACATCAGGCCTATTTCTGCTACAGCATAAGATGATTTCAGAGGTCATTTCATCCTGATGCTGTGGTCTGCATCCTCCTCCGTGCGTGAAGATGAGACTTACACAGTGAAGTCCATTTGCAATCCGTTTAAAGGTTACAAGGCTCTTCACACATATGACAATAATTCTAAGTAACTCTACTTTATAAACCACATGACAGATTTAGTAATGTTGTAGTGCTAATAGAAAAGAACTAAGCCCAGGAGAGCTAGCCAACTAGGTGCTTAAATAAAATACAAGCATTATTAGTCTATGAAGATACATGCAGCAACTTGTTGCTTTATGTAGAAATGTAGGCCTCTGTTACAGAAACACAGAATGGTTGAGGTTGGAAGGGACCTTTGGAGATTATCTAGTCCAACCCCCTGCAAAGCAGGGTCAGCTAGAGCATGTGGCACGGGGTCGCGTCCAGTTGGGTTCTGTATATCTCCAGAGAAGGAGAATCTGCAGCCTCTCTAAGCAACCTGTTGTAGCGCTGTGTCACCTGCAAAGTTAAGAGGTTTTTCCTCAAATCCAGGCAGAATTTGCTGCCTTTCAGCTTGTAGCCACTGCCTCTTGTCCTGTTTCTAGTCACCACAGAAAACACTCAGGACAACGTCTCCCATGTGAGCCTTTAATCTTTACTCATACACTCTTGACTCACTCTTCATCCACCCCTAGGCAGAGTTCAATACATTCCAGTTGTTCTTTTGCATGAAGAGCACCTCCACCACCTCATTTTCCTGGCCTGTCTTTCCCAAAAAGCACTCAGCCATCCATGAGAGCATTCCAGTCATGGGAATTACCCACCGTGTCTCTGTAATTGCGATGAGCTCATGGCCCTGTGCCTGCACACGGATCTCCAGTGCCTCCTGTTTATTCCCTCTGTTGCATGCATTGGTGTACAGGCATTTCAGGGAGGGGATCAACCCTGTGGGTATCCCAGGAGGGATTCAAGGGGACCCTCCATAGTCACATCTCATAAGCTCTTTCCCTCTCGTATGCCCCCAATCTCGTACTGTGAATGAGAGAAGAAAGATGCTAAGATTTTGGCTGCAGATGTCAAAGCAAGTTTCTGTTTTCGTAAGGAGACATGCTGTTGGTTGAGTAAGCACAGAAGAAGACCTTACCATTTGTACTTAACTTCCCACAGCCATTTATTGCAGCAGTGGAGAAAATGAGAAGGAATAGACTTAATGGGCCCCTCTGAAACTGTGCTCTCAAGCTGTGGAAGATAAATTCGTTGAGCCTCCATCATACTGTGTGGCTGCTCTGAGAATCCATGTCTTCCTGTAAATATCTTAAGCCTTTTTTTTTTTTCCCCTGGGCTATAAGGCTGATTCTTTTGCATTTCATAGGCCCTGCTATTTAATTCCTCTCTGCTCTCATCTTGATAGAGATGCTTGGAGGTAGGCAGAGCCTAGCCGTGGGTTGTGCTGGTAGCCCGGCCTTCTTCAACATAATCCTGTGTGCTGAAATGGGAGCAGTTTAGCTGGTGCTGGGAGTGCTTCCCCCTTCCTTTCGTCTCTTTTTTTTTTTTTAAGACAAAGAGTGAAGAATTGTAGCAGAGAAGCAGACCTAGAAACTTAGACCAAAGACATTATTTGAATTCCTCGTCTTCCTGTTATTTTGAGGGTTTGTGCTTTCCTGAATGATCCAAGTCATTTGCTAAGCTCTATGCGATTTGTACTGAGGTGCAATGAATGAGAAATCAATAGTGGATATTGCTTTGACTGAGCTGTGAAGGATAGACCGTTTGGTAAAAGGCAATATTATTTGCCTCTCATCAGTGAAGTCTTAAACTGCAAGCACTTAATTTTTTCAAGATGCATCATAAGAGCACAGAGAACCAAACATGTGCAACAAAGCTGGAAACTCTCATTTTGTATAGTCACTGCTGGTACCAAACCCCCAAATTTCTGTAATACAAGTGCTAAAGAGCAATGCATGGTATTTACCCAGATCCTCATCCTGTACTGTTAGACTGGCCAATATAAGCTGGTGGTTTTATCAGCGTATTTATTCCTTAATGTGCCTATGAGATGGGGAATTTTAAGTGCAGAAATTCTGCAAACAGGGTTCATCTGTCTGATTTGCATTGCTGAAAGCTGTGCCCAGATGAAAGTAGTTGCTCTCAAATCTTTTAGTAGCAAATGAAAGACCCCAGGGAAAGACCCCAGAAGTCCTTTTGCTGTTCTGGATGTGATCTGAGAAGAGGAGCTAGTGACACTGACCGTTGGCTGGTTCCTGATGGTTGATGCTGATTCTTCCTGCATTTTATATAAGCGCATATTACCAGTGACAACTTCTCTTTCTCTTTCCTGTATCATGTTCCTCATCATTTATTGACTTCAGGAACAAAAGATAGGGCTCCCAATATTTCCTGGGAAGACAAGCGCAAAGATGCCACTTAAGAGAAAAATAGAGCATGTCCTGAAAAGCAAACTGAAGTTAAGATCTGGAGGAAGCGGGCAGACAAAAAGTAAAGCCGTTAATGTTACTTATAGCTGTAGTTAAAGGACATTGGCAAGAGCACCCATGAAAGCTAATAAAAGGCAGTGATGGGGCAATGAAAATAGCCAGTCAAGGTTGAAAACTGTAAAGAAATATTTGTTGGCTAAAAAATGTACTGCATTACGTATTGGAACGCTTAACTTGAGCTGTACATAATGCAAAGTTGTCCATTATTTATGGTCGTATAAAGATAGACTTGGTTAAGTTTCTCTACTGAGAGATGCCTAGGAGTTAGACTTTCAAGTTTTTATTTATGTACCTATACCTAAGTATATATCAGGAAAATTGTTAATAAATTGGAGAAGATGCAGGAAGCAACCACAAAAATGGACTGAGGGCTGTAGAAAATGCCCGGTGGTGAGAGATTTAAAGAACTCCATCTGCTCAGCTTGTCAAAAGTAAGACTGGGAGGTGACCTGATTGCAGACGTGGAGGACCTTTACGGGAAGAAGAGAACAGGCAATAAAAAGACACTTTAATCTCACAAAATTGATCTCAATAATAATATCTGCATCATGGCTTTTCGGGATCATTAGTGGGTAGAATTACAACGGATCGGGATTTTTTCCAATGAGATGGTTTAAAATTGAAACCAGAAGGTATCACTTTGGAGGATGCTTTTGGTAGAAAAGGTTTCTCAAGTTGTGGATAGAGTTAAAAGCCAAAACTGGAAAGTGTGAATGGATGAGAAGCAAAGTAGCTTGTGGTGGTGTGGAAAGCAAAGTGATGTGTTCTTGGGGATTGCAGCTCATTGGAATTTCCCTCAGGCTTTCCAGAGGAGTGTTTCAGTGCAGCTGACATATCTGCTCTTCTGAGAAATAGCTCCTTTTTCACCATTTTTTTCTCCTCCTTTTCTTTGTGTTTTATCCTTTCTCCTTTTCTTCTTCCTCAATAAAACTTCCCAGCAAAGCCAGGATTTCCCAAAACACTGTTTCAAAAATGCCCATGCTGTCTAGGTATGCAACAAAAGATCCCCAAACTCAGGAGTAAAGAGTAATACTTTGATTAGCTATAGAAAAATGCCAGGGTAGCTCCTTGTGCTGACTCTCAGGACACTGTAATTAGACTGGATAGCTTTCAGCACTACTGATACCAGCTGCTGGCTGTGAGACCCCTGAAGCAAATGTGATCATAGCAGATAATTCTAGTCATATGATTGTATTTACTCAAAATACCAGTTGAACTCGACAAGGGGCAGCAGTGCTCCTTCAGGAAGAAATAACCCTCTTCAGGCTTCTCCAAAAGCGTAATCAGGATTTTATTTGTGTGTCAATGTTTCAGCAAGCATCTTGCTTCCTCCACAATGTAAACAAGGCATTTACCGTGTAAGTAGAAGCTTGATCAACCTAATGGGAAAGGTTTAGGTGGATAGCACACATCAGCACCGAGCAAGAACAGAGCAGCTAGAACAGAAGTAAATAAAAGTTACACAATATTTATGTAGAAGGAAAAGGTGTGACATTCTGTGAGAATCAGGGACCATCCTTGGCAGATGCCTTCCAGCAGATCTGGTTATTTGGTGTATAAAACGACATCCAAACCCGGGGAAATGTGGGTCTAACTCCCAGCCTTATGTCTGCTGTTAAGGGGGTCTGAGGCAATAAGGCTTGTGATGTGTAAGCTAATAGCCATTATGGGATCATAAATTTTCATGAGAATTTATGAACTATTATTTTTTCCTTCAGATAGCATAGAACAAATACAATCCTTTGTCTTACTTCAATAAACAAGCGATGTTTATATTTCAGACTTTTCTTGCATTTTTCTCCCTACAGTAAGATGTTACAGAATGATGATGATGATGATTATTATTTTTTTGTTAGGACAGCCCAAGAAGGAGAATCCCTGGGCTGTGTTTACAATAATATTCTCAAATCCACGTGCATTAAAACACAGTCCATGTCCAGACTTCAGTAACTGTAGGTAGTCAGGTGCAGCTCAACTAGCATTTGAGCTGGGCTACTGAAAACGCACTCTAGGACACAGCAAATGCAGCTCCAGGGTGTCCTGTGGTTTGCTTGCAATAGGAGGAAGCTGCATCAGATTACCTTCTGTTTGCCACATCCTACCAGCATGGTATGGTTTCCCTATTGCAGCTTCTGTGTGGTAAACTGGTGAATCTAGTTCCTCGGTGTCCTATTCTTTTCCCACCACAATGTTTTGTTGCAGACCTTGCTGTTTGGTCACGTCTGCAGTTCTTGCTGCTTAACAATCCAGAAACCTGAGTTCTTAATGCCTTGCACTTCTTGGCTCCCTGCTATGTTTATGCTTCAGGATAAGGTTTGGCCTAATTTATAAATGTCAGTTTGCATCACTGACATCCTCTGAGAGTCCTCGGCACCTCTTAATTTATTTATCTCATGCTTTCACTTAAACAGTCATATCCAAGATGATGCCCTCTATTCTGTGGCTACACATGGAGCTTGTGACAGATACAGGAATCTCTGTATCTAACCACAAAGTTTGCCTTTTTTGATAAAAATAAAGTCATATATCCTAGTAACTAGGAACCTCTATATTTAGCTGCCATGATTTAACATATATAAATATATATATATTTATAGGCATACATACATTTATATCCTTTCTTATACATGAAAACATTGCCTTTGGGACTGAAAACAAGTTAAGATCCTCTGTAAAGCTCTTATTTCTCCCCTCTTCTGTGATGTCCATCCCATGGGCATACACTAAATCTCATCCTCCATGGAGTTTGTGAGCAGAGCTGGGAACACTATTCTCTCCCTGCGCACTTGGCGCTGATAAATGTAGTGAGGGGTCTTTGTTGTAGCTCAGAATGACACTCAAAGATGGTTAGACAAGCGAAAGTGACGTAGAAGTTTGACTTGTTAAATAATTGTTACTGGCATTGATTTGTAGAAAAGGGATTTGTCTCAATTTCTGGAATACGTTTGTAGAAACAGGACTTGCCTCTTAAATTCTGGAATAGGTTTGTGAGGTTGAAGTTCAGGAAAAAATATTTGAAATATTTAAACAATGTTGGAAGATAACACAGTTTTGAGTTTACTGTTTGGATACTCAGATGGTGTAGATCAACAGTGTACGTGGAGTTCCTGTGGTTTACACTGGCTATAACCCAGCCTGCAGAGGAACGGGTCAGAGAAGACACCCCATTTAATAATAGAATATCAGAAGAGGGAGAAGTATTACTGCTCTGGCAAATCTGACTTTACCAAATAGGCATATTTCCTTCTAAGTGGCACTTCAAGGCATACATTTTAAATTGTGTGCCGTTAGGGTGTGTGGATGTATACAAGGAACCGAGTATCAAGGTAGTTTAAGTGGGTTCAGCTCCACTGCCTTGGTAAATTTGTGTCTGTTTATCTGAAATGAGAATCTAGCTCATGGATTAGAGGAAAGCGATAGGATGGTTTCTTCTTGTTTATATTATTTGTTTCCAGTGTGAAACAGTACTGGAAACTCTTCAGAAATAAATACCCTTTGCGTCACCACAAGTCCTGCGTTTTGCATTTGCATGAAAATAAACTTGCTGTGAGATCGCAGACAGTTTAACGAGAACTTTGTGAGTGAAATGAAATCTTTGTAGTATTCTTTTTTTATTGAACTCTGTTTTTATTTTAATAATGATAACAACAAAAAAGGAATACGGGATCGGGAAGAAGATGAGTATCTAGGATGTCACCTCTGGCATTTTTCCTCCTTTGATTAAGCCTCTTTTTTTGCTTTCTTGTGTACGTTTCGGAAGAGACTAAGGACAATTTCTCTAGAGATTGTTAAGTTTTTTTTTCTTTGGAGTGTAGCTCAAAGGTGCAAGAGGAAATTTGCCTTATGCTTTGGCAATATCCATTTGCCTGCAGCCTTTTCTTTTATTCTCTACTTTGAAAATATGTTGGTTTGGTTTTGGTTGTTTGTAGATATCCCTTTGCTTTTGAATGTCCAAACTGATCTCCTATCAAAGTTTGTCAACTTGACCTTAAAGACGTATTCTCTGTATCTGCAATATTGTTGAATTGGTTAAAAGGAAAAGGGCCAAGAAGAAAGTCTTGAAAAAGTTGTGCGGGTTTTTTTTTTTTTTTTTTGGTTTGTTTGCATACAAAAATTCTTGAAAAAAAAAGCCCCCAAAAGTGCACTGTGGATCTCTGTGCTCTTCTAGCAATCTTTTTCCCCCACCTTCTGTAGCAGTTTTGTTTCTATAGATGATGGACTGATTACAACCTCTTCTTCAGTTATCTGACAGAGAATTGTATACCTGTTATGTATGATTGGTTCAACTGCTGCTCTTAAAGTGCCTTAAGAATGCATGCCATCATTTCTGTGCCCCGTTGCAGGATTGCCCTGAAGGACTGTGTGAGCTCATACCTGAGGGGAGGATGTAGAGAGGATGGGACCAAAGTCTTCTCGGTGGTGACCAGTGACAGAACAAGGGGTACTGGGTACAGACTGAAACCCAGGAGGTTTCATTTCTATATAAGAAAGAACTTCCTTAGTGCGAGGGTGACAGCGCTGGAACAGGCTGTCTGGAGAGGTTGCGGAGTCTCCCTCTTTGGATTTGTTCACTGCAGTTCCTATTTGTTGCATTCATGTAGCCTGAGGTGACTGGATGGATACGTTTCATTCCAGAAGAGCTGAAGGTGTCTCTGAGCTGGTGTTCCTTCAGTTTACTCAGCACCCACTACAACAGAAGAAACGTTTGTCCTTCATTAGCCTTCTCCATTAAGCAGATTCAGAAGTGATCATAAGTACTGCTGGGGTACTTAACGTCTAGGAGAGGGGATTGGATTCCGTTTGCATAGCAAATCCACACAAAACAAGCCATTAGGTTCTCGTGTCTTGGATGAGATTTGCATCTCGAAAAAACCGACCTAGAGATTTACACAGGCTCAGGAATGAAATGTTTTGCAGAACACAGAACAATATAAATATGTAGTAGCCACCGAGTCAATTTATACATCAAAATGACAAAAAAAAAGTGTCATAGAGAAGAAATAAAAGTTAATTCCATGCTGAAATTATTTTCCATAGAATTGTTTTAGATAGAATGCTTTCACAGATCTCCTTTCAAATCAGGGTTGTGCATTTTAACAGCCTCTAAATACATGTTTTCCACCACCGAATGACCACCAGACACATTCTGGGACATACTGCAATCCAACAAACCATATGCTTAAAAATATGGGCAGAATATATTCATACTTAACATAAAGCCAGACTCAGAAAGAGCATGCTCCAGCTAACAAACAGTTATAGTGAAAAGTATAAAATTAACAGCTTGTTCTACAATCTGATTAGAAACAATCTCAGCAGAGGGAGAATTACAGCTGGGGCTTTGGTGTTTCAGAATGAGCCGTGGGCTGCCCCAGGTTGGATGTGACTATAAGTACTGTGCTCCTGCAAGCACTGCGGGATGTTTTTGTGTCCCGCATTACTCTGGTGAAATCATACGTTCAGATGATCTCCTTGAGCTCTGCAGGCCTCAAAATGACTCCTGGTTCTGGACTCGGTGTTAACCCATGCAGACAACCCTTCAGAGTCAACTTCCTCGTCTTCTCATGTAGTGACTGTAGAGTGCTCTGGCTCTGCGGCGATGAGGAACATGTACCTCGCAGAACTGCATAGCTCTTAGAAGCTATGCATGGCTTCTAAGCCATGGAAAAGATCTTAGAGTATAAAAAATGGCTATGCTTCATGAGTTTTCTCAATTTCCTGTTTTGCATCGACTTAGGTAAATTTAGTGAAGCAGTGTTTCGTTTTCCACAGTTGGTGTGTAGTGTTTTTGATTCTGCCGTCTGCTGCTGAACATCGGTCACGGTGATTTTAATGAATATCATATCATACCAATGCAGAAGTGATAGAAAAGAGGAGAGGAGAGGAAAGGAAAGGAAATTTGTTTAACTTTCCTATTAGTTGTCTTCTTTTCACATCACTCTCACAGAGAATGTAGGGTGATGATGGCACAACCCCCTACACCCTGAATTGCATCTGGTTTTAAATGCCTGCTGTTGCAGGGATTTTAAAAAACCTGGAGCACTGTGGTAACCCTTTTTTTTTCTCTAAATTTCAAGGATTTAGGGGCAGGGAGTAACTTAATTTCAAAAGCTGTTTTCAGTGAAAATAATTTTTCAGATTTTACTTTGAAAAACAAAAGCAAACTAAGAAACTATCTACCGAGCAGTCATTAGGCAGGGGTCATTTTAATGCCAGGCATGACCAGTTTGTTCTCCTGTAGTTTCATTAGCTCTACAAGGGCTGTTTTCAGTTTAATTACTGTCTAGTGAGCTGGAGATCCTGCAATGTAAGGAGTGCCAAATCTCTGCTGTGTAGCGTAACTATCATGTGCTCGTTGTTAGGTAAAGTGCAGATAATTGCTAGACCTATTTAAGACCTGCATTTTAAGTGTCGCTGTAATAACTAGAGGAGGGGAGAACAACCTGAGTTAGCATAACTTTGGGGCCAGGATGCTCTGCCATTGCAGAAAAACTAGGTAAAATAGTCCCACTTGTGTATTGCTGCTGTAAGAGGAATATCATTAGGTGCTGTCATTCATTTTGGAAGTTCTTCAGCAAAGGTTGCAGCAGTGGCCAAAGGGAAATCAAAGAAGCCTTTGTTCCACTT
Organism: Tinamus guttatus; assembly: GCF_059628265.1. Classification (NCBI taxonomy): domain Eukaryota; kingdom Metazoa; phylum Chordata; class Aves; order Tinamiformes; family Tinamidae; genus Tinamus; species Tinamus guttatus. Next base: position 619,164 of record NW_028288741.1, read on the forward strand.
AAGAAATTGCACACAGCTACGTTTGGGATGCCCCTGAAACATAATAAGCCATTAGCAAAGAAGTGAATCTCAGTCTATAGAGTTTTAATTAAAAAATAGATAAGGAGATGAATTTGCACCGGTAAACACTTTCCAACTTTTCAGCTCCTAAAAGAAACCTTCTCCTTTTTAAGGGATCAAGCCTTTACAGTTGGTGGCCTTGCAGCAATAGGCAGTTTACTGCCTGCCATCCTGCTTGTTCCACAAACAGCCCTGAGACACCCAGGCAGCCAGGTAGCTAATAAAGATTATGGGGAAGCTTTTCTTGGGGTACAGGACCACCCAGCCATTGACTCTGCCAAGTAGCACATCTTCCCCCAGTGCAGTGCCACACACCGGTAGTGAAAACAGGGTCAAGGGAGGCAGCACCAGCTGCAAGAGCATCCTGAAAGCATCTCTCCTACGCTGTAGACCCTTCATGTGCACTGACATGTTTCAAAGTCTCTGCCCGTTTATTGCAAGAGGGCAGACAATGCACGTGGCTGAGCTGGACTTTTTATAGATCTGCTGGGCTGTCAGGTTGTGTGAGAGTAGTTATGCGGAGTGGCAGGGCACAGCTGGACTGGCTACATGTCCGTATTGTACTTGACTCCCTGTCTCTGGCTATTACGGCCCTCACCGTGAGGCTGTTGTGCTGCTGCAGAGAAGCTGGAGCTGTTGCAAAGCCACCTTGAAAGGCTGCTGTGTGCTGCTTAGTGCCCGTAGCAAAACCAGCACTCACTTTAGTTTACCATAATGTGCTGGTCTGCAGGCCGCTGTGGAGCTTCTGCACAAGAAGCCCAGAAATCTCTGGGAGCCATAACCTCTCGGAAGAGGGTCAGCAACTGTCACGAGGAGAATCTGCCTGTCACTCCGCTAAATTTGCTGTGGTTATGAAAATGGTGTCTAGTTCAGAGGAGAGAAACTAAAGCTAAACGTGGTTAGGCTGAAAATAAGTGTGCTGTGTTACGTGCAAAAGTAATTATCTGTTGGAACAACATTCCTGGGAGCAGGATTTGTCTCCATCACCCAATTTTTTCAACCAGGATGGGGGATGTTCTGAAAAACACCCTATTGCCCATTGTAAATAAAATAAAATAAAAAACAAAAAACATTGGGCCAGCCCATGTGCTCAAGGGATGAGCTGAAGTGACCATAAATGTATTTTCTACTCCTCCTTTACTTCTCTCCCTTAAAATGTCAGTTGTATCCTTAGGTGAAATTGGACCCAGACAAGATCAGGAGAAATCTTCCCAGAGGATTAAAAAAAAAAAAAAAAGCTCCAGGAGGTGTGACCCGCCCAGCACATCTGCATGCTTCCAGATGCAAGACATACCCCGTACCTTGGCTGTCCTTCCAGAAGCTGGAAGGAAAAGTCATCCTGTGGATTCTGCCAGGATCAGGCTGTTTTGCTTGTACTGAAGTGGCTGTCCTTAACCCTTGAGCTCACCTCTTTCTGGCTTAGTGATACTCTGCTGAAGTCCTTGCAGGACAGGGCTTGCAGCAACTGTACTCTAAGAGATGTGTCCTCTCTCCCACCCCAAGACCTTCACTTTGATAGATTACAACAAGGTCAACTCTGGGAAGGCCTTCAGGAAAGCAAGTTGTGTGTTGTGGAACGTGGGTATTGGTAGCTCTAAAGTACCGTTTCTCCGGAATGGGGAACTAGATTGGGATGGACATTAGGTATGTGGTTTATGGCCAGCGTGGTTTCCTGAGGTGCTCTTCTCGGAAGAGCTGCTGAAAACCCCTAACAGTGCTCAGAAAAATCAATAATCTCTTCTTTTGACTTGCCAAATGGGCATAAATTAGTGACAGAGCATATCCCATTCTTTTTCTGAGCAATTCCAGAGCCTGCTTTTGTGAGATAGCACACTCTTGATTGTTGGAAATGTAGAATTTTCACACCAACTTGTCCAGTGTTTCTAGATTATGTTTGGACTGTGCAAATAGGTTGTGCTTAGATGGTTTCCATTTCACAGTCCCTTGCAAGCTGCAATATTATTCTGGAATATTTGGAAATTTTAACCTTGTAAAATTAAAAAGAGGACATATGATTTCCTTTCAGAGACCCAAGAGACAAATTCTGATTAACTGTTACTATTATTATTTTCACTTGATGATCATTTTGATTGTCACTGGACAATGATGACTCTTGAGGCTTCCCTTGTGGTTTCCATTTTCATTGGAATTGAAGCAGAACCTTTGAAAAGGCTCTTTGGAAAATGGACTTGTGCCCAAATTTTTCTTTTTGAAATGAAATTGGATTTTCACAATTTCACCCTCTTCATTTGTTCTGAGCTGTTCTTTAATTGCTGCAAAATTAAATGAAAAATGCAGCAGTTTCAGACCCATTTGTAATGCAAATAACAAATCCAAAAAGAGTTTGCAAGCAATCACCTGACAACTTTACCTCATATACCTTTAATTCCACTAGTCTTCAAATCAAGAATCTCTTAAAACTACATATTTTCTTTCCCCAGTAGTAGCTCTATCTCACAACACTCAACAGTTTCCAAATACTTTGCTAAATGGGTTACTTCAGTCCACAAAATGTGGTAAAACTGAGGCTATTACATCCTCAGAAGAAAAAACTACCAATGATATTAAGCAAGCAAAGTATGAGTCAAAGCAAAGCCCTTTTTTCACAGTCTGCAAGGTTCTGTTAATGAAAAGATAAGCACATTCCCCTGTATTTGCTCTGGTTTGAAAATACCACAGTCACATTTGATATTAAGGGCCCATTTATTAATATTTTATTGTGGTTCAATAATTGATAAGTGATTTACAGCAGCCTTGTAATATATTAATGCATGCGGAGTACATATGTTTACTGTATTCTGCTGAATGTATGTTTTGCAATTGTAGTGGTTTGTCCATGCATCATCTGCTAAGCATTTATTGCCAAAGCCGTTTAATTGTTTTTGGGGTTTGCTATTTGATACGGCTAAATATTTATCTGAAGAAGGCCTGGGCTTTCTGCTGCTCTTTTTTTAATCAGCATTTATATAATACATATTTGGTGGCAAGCTGTTCTCAGGCCTTTTGTGATCCAAAATCATGGGCCTGGTTGCGCATGAAACCATCTTGTTTCTCCCAGCTGTGGAGAAAACTTCCCTCAGAAAAGCTGGTGAGTTCAGGAGCTGCTCAATCTCAGCTTCTTTGAAGGTCAAAATGCTCCCATTTTGCCTTGGCAAACTGTTAGCTGAAAATCTTAAAGGTGGAATTGGATATTACAGGGGTAGCTTCACTATTTACTGCAAGAAAAAAAATCTCTAAACAAAGGAGACAATAGCTTTACTAATTACTGTAAGAAAAAAAAAAGAGCAAAAAAAATAAACAAAGGACATAACAGGAGAGAGAAAACCACCTCTTCTGCAACAGGAATCACCATCTGTCCTTTGGAAGCTGGAAGGATGTCACCCTGATGTACGTAGTACTGGCTACTCCGGAGGTGGGATATGAAACTTGGTGCTTGCGGGTTTAACTCTGGTGGCCAGTAATTTCGCCTAAGCCTTTGAGATATGTCAGCTATAATAATCATCCATTCTACGTCCCTTTGCATGTTTAGCCAAAAGGGCAGTGTCTAACGCACCCAAACATCTTGCCAAGAAGGAGTATCCTGTAGATTGTCATCAGTGTAAATCATGAAAGAAGAAACAAGCAGCTTTCAAGAATACAGGGTGTTGCTGTAAACAAAAAGATATTTGCAATTATATATCCATTGCAATTTAATTATCTAATTCATCACAATCAACTTGCAACTGAACAGGTGTTTCTAAAGGCAATCTAAAATAATGGCAGCTGTTTTCTCCATCACATCATTTTGATTCTTCATATCATTTTGATTCTTCATATCTTCATACCAACATTTTGACAGGAAAAACAGAAGAAAGCCTCCATGAAGAATTCACTGAGTTTTTCTTTTCCTTTTTTAATTGTTTTAAGGGTAAAGCACTGGGTGGAGAAGTGAGTCTTACATCATGTTCTAACTTCAAGGCCAGGTTTCTGCCCTACGAGTCTTGCTGACAGAGCTAAGCAAATAAAGTGCCTGAGTTTTCAGAATTAGCTTTCCCAGCTTCAGGAGATTACCTTTGAGCTTCTTGATGCTGAGCTTGTTTGAAGAGCTGATCTTTTGTAAAGTTTGATCTGGTCTAATTTTAGGTCCTGTCAGTCAATGAAAGTTATTTTCTATTTCCCTTTTGAAATTGTTTCATAGCATTAGTTTTCAAGTGTGATATTCAGCTTGCATTTTCACTTCCTTAATATCAGCCATTATTTCTAGTGAAAGTCTTTATATTACACTAAATCTTTCCTTTAGCTGTCTGGGACTTATTCCTTTGCAACAGTGCTGCTGGCTATCCTCCCTCTCCTCTTCTTGCACTTTTGTCTCTCTTCTCTAAGTTGGAAATACTCCATTCTGTTTAGCATCTTACATGGCAAACCAAGTTGGTAATGGTCTGGGGCTTTCTGCTTGCTTGTTTTCCAGGAATGGTTCATTTCCTATCCATGTCTGAGAGCAGTTGTTCCTGAAACATATAGAAGTAGCTTGAATCAAAATCTACTGAGATGTCCTCAGGCTCAGCTGAATGAGCCAACCACAGATTTCAGTTCCAAGCTGAGACTATTGAGAATCGTGTCGTGCTCATCTGTGAGCAATTCTCCAAAGTCTCTTCTTGGATGTATGAGGTTGGCTTGTGTGATGGCACCCTGAGTCACGGATTTTGTAAGGTCAGGAAGGTGGCCACTCATGGCCTAAAGCTTTCATAGAATTGTTCATCATTATACATGCTGATCTGAGCAATGTGTCAGGGTGACATTTTCCTAGGTCTCTGCCAAAGGACTTAACTTTTTGCCAATAATCTTAGACTTGGTATTGAACTAGAAGGGGCTTGTGTCTCCTCTATGCTTCCCAGCATTAGCTTCTCCTGAGTTAAACCAAGATAGCTGAGAGTAGCCAGGGGATTTTTGTGTTAGAGAATGTCCAAAGGAGAAGGGAAAACAAACTTTTGGAAAAGACTTATTAAAAACTTGGTACGCCTGTGGGGAATATCCTAATGCCCTGTGCTGCAAAATTGCTTCCTAGCTTTATGCTTAGATTCCAGCTTGTTACCTATCACTTGAAGAAATGAATGTGATTTAGCCTTGCAGTTATCAAAGACACTAAGGGAGTGGTGGAGATATGGAACAGAGATATTGGGTGCCATTGAAATACCCCTTTCTTATCCAGAAACATGCAGGTCTCCCATAGCTCCTGCGTTGTGTTTGTCAGCAGTGTGTAGCTGTTCTTGAAGCACCCAACAAGTGACAGCAAGACTGAAATTCATTCTAGACCTCCAGGTGTAATAATCCTGGATTCAAACTGTCATCGGATTTCAAGGTAGGTAGGGGTAAAGCAGCAGCCTGTTGAGGGTGTTAAAATCACATCAGCATAACACAGTAGCATTCCGTTTACAAACCTGCATCTCTGAAGGTGTAAATGAACATCTGGCGCTGGCGCTAATTGCAATGATCTAAAATAGGTGGCTGTGATTTTGGGAGGGAGAGATTAGCAAGGCCCTGCAGTAGTGCTGTTGATGTCTGAACAGGATAATTTCGAAGCGTTCTCTGTTACACGCAATGATCTCTTTGTGTGTCTGCTAACTGTGAAATCAGCCAGTGCACTTGCACGGTATGCCTGATCGACTATTGACATGGCTTTGGTGTCTAAAATCTGCATTGCTAGAGGAAAGATCGATTTGGGGGTTCTTTTGCGTGCTTTGATTGGCCAACCTGAGGCAGCCCAAGGACAATGTTCCCAAATTTCTGAGAACGGAGCGCCTCCTTTAGGAAAAGCAAACAGTTGCATCAGCATATCTGGAAGGGTGACTGAAATGTGGGTCAGAGAGGTCCTTATGATTCCATCCACCACTTTAATACATATCTCACATCTCATAATTGCATATATGTTCAGTCTTATCCTTCTATGCTGCTATAAGCTGCAAAACCCACTGTTTTAGTGAATAAGGAAGAGATCAAAATAAGGACAGAATAAGGAGATCAAAAACATTTTGTAGAGCATCTCTCTGGTGAACAGATTTTATTTATTTATTTATTTGTTATTCTACCCCCACCCCAGCTCCAAAGGGATGGACTTGGGTCATAAGAACCCCATCCCATTTCCTTCTCAAAATAAATGTTTTTCCTTTTCATGCGACATAATCCATTATGTACTTTAAAATGATCAGTGTTAGTGTACTTATTTATTTGAAAATACAAGGTGAGATAAGCTAAACTTGTAAAGCTCTCTTCTTTGGAGAGTCCTGATGGATGTAAGAAAGGGCTTGTATTGCCAGGATATCTTATCCCTTATAGAAGAGTGGTATTCATGCCTCAGAGTGAATAGAGTGGTTGTTAAACCAGAGGAAAGGCTTTTTTTTTTTTTTTCCCTTCACTATCGCCATTGGTAACACTTTTTTTTCTAAAGAAAGACGGTAAAGGGACTATTGATTTCAAACTAAAAGGCTGTCTGGTTGTTGCTTCAACAGCCCACCCTGTATTATTCAAACACTATTTATGTCTTGCTTTTGAAATACAGCAGGGGGCACAGATCTGTCTACTTTATTTCTGTGGAGACTAGGAATGGATAAAGCTCAGAAATTATCATTTAGCTCTGGTCTGGTTTCCACCTTCAAAGAGATGGTGTTAGGAACGGCCGCCTCCATGCAAGGACCAAGCCCTGTGAGAGAGGAACAGGGCTTATGGCACGTGGAAAATAACAAGACCTGCCAGTCACAAGTCTGTTGAAAAGCACAACGGGTGAACTGCCCCTTTGGGTCTACCTATACCCAGTGAAGCCGCTTTGTAAAGAGATGGTGACAGGGTTGGTTCATCCAGGACAATGAGTGACTGCCACCTTCAGAGTGTTGCACCTGGCCGTGTGGCTGGATGGGGATATGCATTAAGCCAGTGCTTAGCAGCTCATGGCCATTAGGCTATTAGAGTGTTTCAACCCTTTCAGATGGGGTGAAATAGAGAAGCTCAAAGAAATAGATCTGTGGAGGATGCTTGAAGGCATCACTGAGGAGTCCAAACCTCCCGTGGTGTGACCTTCAGAGCCTGTTGCACTGGGAATTCGAGGAGACCATTGGGCAGCAGGATCTGTGGTGTCCGTATGGGCTGTGCAGGGACTGCCCTGACCTGTGTGAGAATGGCAGGCACAGCCTTTGTGCCATGTTGTGGAAGAGCTGCTGGTTATCCTCTCAGCGCGATTTTCCATCACGTGGCAGGGAAAAAGATGGATAAGTTACTGGAAGGACAGTATAGTCTTAGTGAATTTGAGAATAGGAGTTGAATGTCTGAAATTGTCTGAAATGCCACCAGTGCCACAGGCCAAAACAGATGGAGCTGGAGAATCTCACGTCATGGCTGAAGAGAAAATGGCAGAGCAGAAGAACATCATATTCATTAGAAAATTGTGTGGGGAAATTGCAAGAGAGATGCCCTAAAATAAAAGTTCTTTTGAGACAATAGCTGAAAATTTTCTTGTGATGAGCTTTCTCAGTTCTTTTAAAAGTTGAACAGTAGTTGAGTAGTAGTAGAGTGTTTTTTTTTTTGTTGTTTGTTTGGGTTTTTTTGTCTGTTCAGAGGGTCTGAGGCTTTATTTTTGTGGAAAAATGTTCACTACAGGATGTTGCCTCCTAGGACATAAAAGCACTACTGTAACATACTGCTCTGATAACCTAAGATTTGAGGCAGACTGCGTGATTTACTTGGGCCTGTGTGAAGAATTTCCTCTCCTTATATCCAGAGGAGTAGTCGCATCAGACACAAGTAAAGCAAATATTAGAGCGTGAGACTTTTCCGCTGTTTACATTATTGTATTCTTTAGTAGGCTTAGTGAGTGACCTCTTAGCAGGCCCTGTATATTAATACACACACAAAAAGACTGCATCCATCCTATTAAGTCAATACTCCCAAGCGCAGAATGTCAGGAAATATAGGGTATTTTTGAGAAGCATTTTTCTAAATCAAAGGAAAATGGGGGTGAAACTGGAGCTTGTGCAGGGTTCAGTGAGGGTGGAATATAGCTGTCACAGGAAAACATATCCTTTAAAAATAACAGAATTGCTAGCCATGGTAACGCTTTTCACCTTTGCTTTTCGAAGCATGAGTTCCACAAAACTTTATAAATTGTATACACATCACAAACTGTACCTGTAGGAAAAAGGTCATGCTCAGAAGTACTTGCTGGGTTGCCTTTTCTGTCTCGTGATGTAGCTTAGAATGTTCTATTCAGTGTGAAACTAACCTGATAAAATTGTCGCTTGCAATGAAAGGACAAAAGACTTGAGGAAAAGGGACCCTTGAAATGAAAGGGACCGACTGTCTCTCACATTTTGTAGATGTTAGTTCTTCCCATGCTAATTGGTATAACACAGCAATTCTCATCGGGTTCAGTCAGTTCAGGCAGCCATCCAGCTGCCTTTTTCCTAAATAAGCTAGTCAAACATAAAAGCTGTTATGCTCACCAGTGCTGTTTTGAGTTTCTCCACCTAATTTCTCAAAATACTTTTTTTTTTTTAACAGTGAATATACTACTTCCAAAGGATGTGTATGTTTTCGAGCTCCCCCTGCAGCCCCTTAGCTGATGTGCTGCCACATGCTTGGGTGGGAAAGGGCCATGGGGCATTTGGAGATCTGAGCTGCTGGTGAGGATGGAGACTTGGAGGTCTGCACTCACAGTTCACACACATGCCATGCTTTAACCTGAAGTGACTGTTTGTTTTCTGGAAGGTTTTTAGTTTGGACTGTGTGTGTATATGTGCACTGCCAGAGGTCAACTCTTTTGCTAAGAAAAAAAAAAAAGTTTTTCTAAAATGAGTTTCCAGGGTTTAACATGGAGGAAAGGTCAAGAATTGTTTTTTGGTCTGCGGTAATGCAAAATAAGTAAGAGGAATAGGATGAAAGTAAATTAAAGAAAATGTCAGGGAGGGCTCCCTAGTAATGAGCTTTGTTAGTTTCTCTAGGGAATGGTAGGAACCCTTCTCTGTAAAATCCTTGAGTAACAAAAAGAACAGGGCACTTGGTCAGTACTTCTGTCTCTCCTCTCCACATCACTTGGTCCCACTCACTAGACTTATTTCAGTACGGAAAGAGAAAATTTCCTCTCTTGTTACTACCAAGGATTCCTATAGGGCCTGAACTTGTGTAAACCCAGACTCAGGTAAGAGGAAATAAGGCTGCCCTTCTGCATGGGTCAAATCTCTATTCCCTCCATGATCATTATCTTGAGGTACAACATTGTTTTCCCACATGGAGAAGCAGAAACCCTTAGAGACAATAAAGCAGCAAATTAAAATAAGATTTTGCGTAGGCAGTTTAGCATTAAAGATGAGATAAATTCTGCAAACACAATTAGCAGGCTTCCAAGGTGAAAATAACGCAGTTCTGGCCTTGCTGGATTGTCTAGATGTAGCACAGCTACACTCTGATACATGTTCTGCAGCACTTTGGACCAGCCATGTTCACCATGTTGGCCGTGTTTTAGTTTTGATGACTCACGTGGTTTGGGGGTCTTAGGGATCAGCAAAAACATTTGCAAGTAGTTTGACCAATAAATATCTTTTCCCCGCTGAGGTTGATGCCTTGCATGAAAATTCTTCACTTTGAGTCCAGAAAACAGTTATCTTCTGTTTCATGTTTTTTTACTTTGCATTCTCCTTTTCTTGCCTTGTCTTACACTAAAGACATGAAGAAGAGTGCATGTAAAGATTACAGTTAAATCCAGTAAGGAAATTGCTAGGGCTTCATCCAGAGCTGATCCATGAGGTTTTATATGGCATGATCATACCCAACAATCCCCCACTGAGATCTGTTTGCTTGATAACAGCAACCTGCTGCTTGACCACTGATGGAGCATTTAAGAGACTACTGTAAATCAAGGAAAATGAACCACATTTTTAGAATAAGAAGGTTTCCTGGTCTGTTCTCTTAGAGGATGTTTTTACAGGTGAAGGGAAGACTTCATACCCTGGGAAGATAAAGGCAATACTTGATGATATTATTTCATTTAGCTCCGGAATGGATGAACGCTGGCTCGATTCTGTTCAAATTCAGTGAGGATAGGCTCATTCCTGTTTATGGGAGGTGCCATCCGAATCTGCGTGTGTTGGGTTTTGTTCTTGTTTCTCCATGAGAGAGGGGAAAGAATTCTGAGGAAAGTGCTGCCTGCCCACGGTGTTTTCTGCCCTGCCTTTCCCACCTTCGCGTGTCTTGCAACGTGGTGTAACCAGGATTATGCCTTTGTATTCTGCTACCCCCTGTGTGGGACACGGACTGACTCCCCAACGATTGAAAGAAATGCTCCAAACCCTGTTTGGAATTGCCAAGCAGAGGGTTACAATTACTAAGCTTTCACCACTCAACAAATAAAGCAATTAGCATCTTGTTGCAGAAGAGCTTTAAGCAGCCGAGGGCTTTACCCAGCTGTGATTTTTCTGAACACGATGAAGTTGGAGTAGGCGATTTACGCCTGTTGTATTGCAAGGGAATGACCCTTACAAATTAAGTGCCACCAGGCTGTTGAGAAATATCTTAATAAATGTTGCAGTCCTCTAAGATGAGGCAAGGATTTTGGCTGTTTCTCCAGGCATGTTTTGCATAAAGAAAAGTAGAGCTGGAAGTAGAACTCACTGTTTTTTAGTATATTTTCCACAGGGTAAAGATCAGAGGCTACTGAAGAGAATATATCTGGATTGTCACCCACAGAGCCTGTTTCCTTGAAAGATGTAATTTGAGATAATTGCTGTATTCGCTCTTTAAGTAAGTACAGCATTGGATGTTACATGGAGCTTGGAGTTTTCACTGTATCCCTTTTTCTTATCACCAAATGAGGCAGAGAAAGGCCAGGGTATGAAAGCTGCAAGTCATATTCAGATAGCCCAATTCTTTTTGCATGGTCAGTGAAGTAAGCTCACTGTCCCTGTAGGCTTCAAAGGAGCAGGTTTGAGAATTTAAATAAGGTGGCATCTGAATATGGTCCCTAAGGGCCCCAATTTGGATTCGGATGACTTTTCCATGTTGCTAAATAAGCTTATTTTATTTTATTTTATTTTTGAGATTTTAACACATGCAGCTAACTAAATCAGAAGTCTGAATCATTCCATCTGGCGTTTCGTCAAATTTTACCCTGATGCTGGGTTTTGTGGAGAAGAGGCTTCTTCTGCAGTAATGGAAGAAGTTGCAGGTATTCATGTCATCAAGCATCAGGACCTGAACATTTTCACTTTTTCTGGGCCTTTCATACCTTGTTTCTAACATCGCTACCATAGACTGTCACTGCAATTTACATTACTCCAGCAGGAGAAGCTTGCTGAATATGTATACCGAGCCATCTAGTACCCTGCTTCCCATATCTGCCTGGATGCACCTCTGTGTGAGCAAATCAGACCTCGAAGCCTGCCATTTAGGAAATATTATAATGTGTCATAATGGAATGAACCCCATGCAGAAAATTTTGTCCTGTCTAGTGATTGCCTAAATTACTGCCAAACCATTCTGAAGCTGGATACAGCATTTCTTGTGCAGCCTGGCTGCTGTTGAGAGTGGGGGTGTTCTGATGGTGTTCAGCTAACACTCTCTTCCTTTCTCCTGTTTTAGTATTTGCCTTATCTGTGACAACTCCTATATTTCGACTTATTCAGAGCTAGTTTGGAGTCACCTTATGTTAGCGTATGACTCCTGATAATTTTCTGCAGTACTACTCCTTTGCCAGCTGGTCCTACAGGATTGACCAGGGCATTGGATCATTGCTGTCAAAGTGCAGAACCTTTCCCTCTGCAATTGGATCAGTTCACTAAACTTGCTAAAGTTTCCCTAACTAGCTTGTTGTCTTTTTTTTTCTTTTTCTTTTAGGGATTTCAGGGATGTCTAAGCATTGGGGGTTTTGCATTCAGATTTCTTTGTATCTTGACTTTCAGGCTTTTGACACATCTGACTAGGTATTTGCTCGCATGGTGCTGTTTAAATTCACCTTGAAAGGTGATTTGCAGTCATTTTTGAAAATGAAACATATACTCCCAAATAGCTTCAGGCTTTGTAAAGGTAGGTTCTTTATTAACGCCAAGATAGATACAATGTGATGTGCAGTCTTTCAAAACAAAATGAAAACCAAACCAGGTAAACGCTTTTGCTGAACTTCCTAAAATACTCTTATTGAAGTAAATGGAACCAAGCAACACTTTTTCCGAAATCTTCAATCACTTTATAATAAGTACAAGAATGAGGCACTTGGTGTCAGCAATTGCTCTTTGTCATGCCTGGTTTAGTCGGCTTATGATGGCGGGTCCAGAACTGTAGTGTTATGTGGACGAAGTCAGCCACTGAAGAGAGGATTTTGAAAAATCCCTTGAGGGATAACGGACCCCAGAGTGAGCAGGGTGCAGAGTACAGCCTGAGCTTTGAAATCATCTCTCCATCTGCCTGTATGAAAAATACACTGTAAACCTCAAAGTTATGAAGCACTTCTAAACCTGAAAGTTTAAGTTTACACAAAGAAAATGAATAAGTGAAGGGAAAATGCATCACTTGAAAAGTCCAGCTTTTTTCAAGTATGCAGCGATACTATTCACAGTTTCACCTACAAAGCAGAAAATCAGAAACCATTATGCAAAGTCATGTACTGGTTGGGAAGAAATGGAGAGTTTCAACACCGTGGCCTTGAACGCAATAACATTCTGCTTTGGAGAGCTCTGCACAGATACTCAGCATTTGAACTTGAACCTCTTCAGGAAAAAAATCATTTCTCTTCTAGTTTGGGGAAGTTACCTGAGAGGCGTGGGAATTATGTTGACTGAGAATGGGACTATTGAGTTGTTTCTCTGGGAAGTGCGCAGTGTTTTCCTGATCCTTGAGGTGCTGCACATTCACAAATAGAGAAAACCATAAGGTAGATCATGGTGGACGACAAGTTGACCATGAGGCAGCAGGGTGCCCTCATGGCCAAGAAGGCCAATGGGATCCTGGGGTGCGTTAAGAAGAGCGTCTCCAGCAGGTCGAGGGAGGTGATCCTGCCCCTCTACTCAGCCCTGGTGAGGCCACATCTGCAGTATTGTGTCCAGTTCTGGGCTCCACAGTACAAGAGGGTTGTGGAGCTGCTGGAGAGAGTCCAGCGCAGGGCTACAAGGATGATCAGGGGCCTGGAACATCTGCCCTGTGAGGAGAGGCTGAGGGAGCTGGGCCTGTTCAGCCTGGAGAAGAGAAGGCTGAGAGGGGACCTGAGCAGTGCCTAGAAGTACCTCAAGGGAGGCAGTGAGGAAGATGGTGCTGGACTCTTCTCACTGGTGGCCACAAACTGAAGCCCCAAAAGTTCCACAGAAACTTAAGGAAAAATTTCTTGACAGTGAGGGTGCCAGAGCACTGGAACAGGCTGCCCAGAGAGGTTGTGGAGTCTCCTTCTCTGGAGATCTTCCAAACCCGCTTGGACGCAGTCCTGTGCCACGTGCTCTAGGTGACCTTGCATGTGCAGAGGTTGGACTAGATGACCTCTAGAGGTCCCTTCCCACCTTAAGCATTCTGTGATTCTATGAGTCCATGTTTTATGGAAAATACTTAAGATTCACTGAACTGAAAAAAATGTGGAAATTATTTTGGTGTAGTTTTTGTTTGCTCTTATAAAACTGAAAGTTTTTATGTCATGATATGCCTAAAATTTTATGTATATGTATATATATATTTGTGTGTGTGTTTAGGAAAGTGGATGTTTACACATGAAGTAGTGTCCAACTGAATTCCTACAAAATAGTTAGTCTGGAGTTACTGATCAGCCTCTCTCTTTTACCGAAGTACAAATGAAAATGTTTTGAATTGCAAATACAGTCTTGATACCCAAGCAAAGGTAGGAAAAAACAAACCTTTTAATGGATTATGTAATTTCACAAACCATTTTTTCATATTAGTTGAAACAAAAGAACAATGAAAACACTCTTCTATTGAGTTCTGGATGATAAAAGCAGAAGAGTTTCTATGGCATATGAAGTCTTTTCTGCTTATTTCTTATTAGAGGCCCTAAAAGCACTGAGCACTGTTCATAGAACAATTTGATTATGGGTCCTCTATCCAACCTCTTCAACCACTGAGGATAAATGTGAACTGTCTTCACCAAGAAAAATAATTGCATTCACAGGACATGGTACAAATTAGTGAAAAAAACCTTTCCTTGCTGGGTGTGCTTTTCTGTGCTCCAACACTCAGGAGGTAAACTTTAACACCATTTCTAGGCTCTGATGGGAAAAAGGACTTTTTTTTAGCTTTCTCCCCTTACTGTCATGTTTTCTGGAAATCAAATGTGGAGAAGCATTTTAAATGTACATTTTTATTAGAAAATTGCCTCTTTTCAACCATGATAACTTGTTGGAAAAATGCAATCATGTTTTACAGTTATCCCTGATTTTGTGAAACTAAATTAGCATCCACTGCTAAAAAGTGGTTTTAAAAGGTTTTGAAACTTTGAACTCTTAGTCTAAAATGCTCTGCTATTGCCATGAGAGATGAGAAGGAAATTTCATGCATTTAATTAGGTTTCTGTAGAAGGGAGAGGGGCTGAGTTCTGTTCCTGTCTCTGTAATCTCCTTAAAGGGCTTAAATTTGAGAGCCTGATGCATTTAAGGTTGGATAGTTTTGCGGGGTAGGAAAGAGACACAATGCAGGAGAAGCCCAGTGGAATCTCTTTAGGAGACCACGTTGTTCCTCAGTGTCAGACAAGGCTGGCCCAGGTGGTATTGGACACCTTGTCCGTCTGTGTCTTAAAAAATAGTGTCTGAAGAACAGTGTGAGACAACATCCCTTTGGGAGAGGCCCTCAGCAGTACCAGAGTCTGCGATACACAGCACTGAAAGCTGTTTCTCCTAGATATTTATCAGTATGTGAGCTCTCTTCCTCACCTTTTTCACCCTCTTCATAATGAAACATCAGAAATTCCTAAGTAGCAATGATTCAGGTATTCCCAACGAAGTCAAATCTGTGCATTACCTTTTACAGGGAGTGGTATTACTTAGTTCTCCAGATCAATGTCCATGTCGTCAAACTGTGATTGCTTATATGGAGATAAGAAAGTGAGAGCAAGTCCAGGACTTTGCTTTAAGTGAATTACTTTGAGAGCTTGGAAAGCAAGAGGAGGTCTTGAGCTGTAAGGGAAGCAACAATTTTGCTAAGCATCTGTTTAAAGGTTCATGGAAGATGCATAGATGTTCTGTTCATGTACAGATCTGGTCTAGGTTTCCTCTGATTCCATGCTACGATACAGAGGGGCACCTTTAAATCACCTCCTTTTGGTTTTTGGTCCTCCTGCACTAGCTAATGATTCGGCTGCAGTAAGCTGCCCATCTCTCTTGCTCTGCAAGCGATCTTTCGAAGTCCCAAAAGGTACAAAGAATTTCTTCTGCAGGAACATGTTTCTGTAGCCCAAGTAAAGGGAGGAGAAATGCAAAGAAAAATAACTTTACTTAAATTTTGCCATTTTGCATTATTTACAAAAGCCTTTGGGCACCAGACTAATTTTAAGGAAGACTTCAGGTACAAAAATTTTGTATGGAGTAACTGAAAAAAAAACTTACTGGACCTTAGACTCTAGCTTTCTTCTGCTGCAGTAGTCATGTCATAGCCTGGCTCTGTTCCCATATCCTTTTACCTCCCTCCAGAAACGAGTTCTGTTTCTTATTCCCTTGACTCCTACTCTTAAATAGGTTCCCTGCTTGGCTAGAGATTTTCTCCTGATTTCTCTCCTGCTCATCCTCTTTCTCTTACTCAATACCACTGTTCTTACTGAGATCTGGGGCAGCGTTTGTTTCATTTTGGGAGGGATGTTTAATCATGATTCAGTCTTTTTCTGGACAAATGTCCTCTTCCCCTTTTTCTTTTCTTGCTTTCTACACTAGATCAACTTTTGCTATTTTTCTTTCAGTTTCTATTCAAGAGCCAGCTCAAGTTCAGTTTCAGTAATATTCACATAAGCCCCCCACTTTGCCTGTCAGTCCATTTTCCTTCTTTTAGCAGGCTCACTGCTTACTTTTAATACACTTAAATCTGCTCAAGTCTGCAGCCTAGTCCTACAGATTTTCTGCCTTGCGTGAGAGGTGTTTTAAAAGAAATGAATTCAGAGTTGCCTTCACATTTCAATCGTCATGTTTGACTGTCCAGTTGACTTCTCCGGTTTATTTTGTTCGTTCTTAAAGTGAACCCTTTCCATGTTGAAAAGCCTGTATTTGCTTATTTTTCTATCAAAGTTAAACTAAATAAACTAGGTCTCTACCTGCATGTCTTTCTCCAATGTTACATTTGCTTCTGTGAATCAAAGCTATTTGCAACCTTGAATAAGAAAGTGGGATGGGAGAGCCCACAGAGGCTACAGTTAGGCTGTTGTACCCTAAAATGACTCTCCTTTAAGCCCAGAGGAACAGATCTTCCTAAACTATAGTTAATGAAGGGACACCTCCAAGTCCCCTAAAATAGACTATGTTTTCCATTGCTTTCAGAGAAAGGTTGTCGTTGATTTTGGGGAGACCAGCTAACGAACTTAGCAACTGCGTGTCTGGCACTGAATCATCAGCCCTAATGACAATCAGCCAAGCAGCTGAGACTGGGATCCTGAGGGCTGTGGGAGCCTCAGTAGAGCCTGCAGGTTTGGACAAATGGATGTGCTTGAGCTTGATTTTTCTTGTTGACAGCAGGGATTTTTTAGGTTGCTTCTCATTGGAGTTTAGTTTCTCTTTTGTAGAAAATAAAAAAGAATATAAGTGCTCTAGTTTGATCATGAATCAACAGGAAACCAAGCAATGTAGTGGTTGATTTTATTCTCTTGGGAGGTAGGAACAGTACATGTCACATAAAAATCACAGCAAATTCTCTCCTCAGAAGATGTTTTCTAGATGAAAACAGGTCAATGGACAAATAAATGAAATGTTAGTGGTTATCCAAGCTTGGCCTACAGATTTCTGGACCCTATGCTTATTAAATGTGGTATTGAGTGCTACTGTTTCTGCACACTGCAAGACTTCTGTGGGGAGGCAAGGAGGCAGTTCCCTTTTAAAACTGCTGAAGGTTCATGTTTTAGCCATTATTTGACTTATGGAAATACTGAAGTTCAAAAAAAAACCCTTGATGTTGAACAGGATTTGGGGGTCTTTCCGAGTGGTAAAGCAGAGCATTGAACTTCAGTTCACAGCATGACACAGTTGCCCCTATGGGACTTCTGAGCAGGTAGATGTGAAGCATTTGGTGTCCAGCCCTGACGTGAAGGCAGCACAGCAGCCTCCTGCAGATGCTCCCTGAAGCTGAACCTCACAGAGCATCACGCGGACTCCAGCAGTCTCTTTCTCTCAGGTGCAGCAACCAGAAGGGACCAACGTTGCCTTATGTTCTTATGGGTGAGTTCATTTCTTGTTATAAAAGCTAGTTGCATGTGTTTTTAGTGGAGGGAAACTACTGAATGGTGTAACCAAGAGAGCAAAGACAAAACTAGTAGTTGCTGCTCCTAGTAGAGTAAGAACATAGATAAGTGTGGAGCGAAGGAGTGGACCTCTCTACTCAGGGTCTTTGTGGCAGTGGCTGGCACCACATACTTGAGGGAAAGTTGTCTGTCCTGCTGCAAAACGCAATTATGGACCAACCCGTAATCTAGACCTGTACTGTTCAGCTCTGATACCGCAGTGATGCTTAAAATCTGCTGTTCCTGGCAGTGTTCAAGAAGCATGTGGACGAGGTGCTTAGGGACATGGTTTAGCAGGTGTTGAAGGGCTTATGGTTGGACTCGATGATCTTAAAAGTTTTTTCCAACCATAATGATTCTAACTTTTAAATTCAAGGTGGGTTTTTTTGCCTTTTTTTTTTTCCCCTTCCCTAGACTGTTTATTTGCAACCTTCCCAATCTGCAGATTTCTGGAAACTTCCCAGTGCAGGTGAGGACCCCAGATGAGTAAATGCCAGCTTTCTAATAACAAGCTTGCTTTTCTTCATTACCTCTGCTGCCATAATTAAGCATTTCTGCTTGGGTGGTAGTAAAAACCCTAAATGTTTGCACAGTTCCCAGCACTAGTAGTGCTGGATTCAGTATGCTGCTTTAAGCACAGTGCTGAGAACTGAATTACAAGTGTTACACTACCCTTCTAAAGAGAATACAGGCATATTTGGTTCTATCTAAACTTCATCTTCCCTTTCCTAACTGAAAAACATGTTCTCTGAGAAGCTGTAGGAACTTAGGTTTATGATTATTCCGTCTTGTAACTCAAGAGCTGCTGCAGGAAACGGATGCCAAGAGGTGTGAAACATTTAGCAAACACTTCTACGGCTTCCTGGGAGTTCTGCTGGTGGTGATAACAAAGCAGATCATAGGTGGGGAGTTAATCTGCAGCGGTACCTGCTTATTTCCAGGTCTTCTCCATGACAGGGTGCTCAGTTGAGCGCGAGACGCCTGTGCTGCCACAGTCATACTGGCTGGCTGGGAAATTGGAGGAAACACAACAGCATTCGGAGCCTCTCCATACCTTATTCCTGAGTTTTCAACACTGCTTGAAATCTCTGCCAGTTTGGGATGATCATCTGGTCATTTTCACATCACAAGTCTGGTGTTGCACTGCCTTGGATGCCTGTGTGATACACTTGGTCTTTCTTGCTTTTTATAAGCAGGATCTTAAGACTTCTGTAGATGAAGCTCTGTTTTGTTAAGAATCTTAAGATGGTGGGAGGAGGATATTCTCTGACCTGCATCATGCAGATTTACATAAACAACATGTTTTCTGGGTCCCTCTGAGAGAGATGGCCGTGCCAATGTTGTCTGTAGGAACTCCAAGCCTTACACTCATCTTTTATTTTTCTACTCCCTCCCCATACCCCTGGTGTCATCCATTACCTCTCAGTCACACACTTCTTAGCTCCTGGGTCTGTTCTTGTGTTTAGACTTGGATCTTAAAGGACTGGACGTGCTTGTTAGTGCTGAGAATCGCCTCTACTTTCTTGCTGATAAGGAGAGTTTTATAACTAAGTATGTTCTCTGCGGGAAAAAAGTCCTGTTAGGTGATGCTCTCTTCAGGGAAAATTAAAACAAAGGAATCATTTTGTTTTAGCTTAGAAAATGTCCTTGGGGACCTGAGCTGTTGTGGAACCATTAAGCTTTAGCCCTTAGAGCTCCCATTTCTTCCTCAGGTCTGCTCCTGGCTCGACTAGAACTCCCAGTATTTGCCATGGTGGTGCACACGGGCTGCGGTGCGCCCAGAAGGGCCGCGGGATAGAAGTCAGTCCTAGTATTATCTTGCACAGCAACAGCAGGTGTTGTAAAAGGCCATATTAAAATTGCGAGGATAAACTTAAATCCTTGATTTCTTCTCATGATCCTAACTCATTCTTCAATTCTCCTTTTTATTTATTTTTTGTTCTTTTTGTTTGTTTGTTTTCCAGCTGATAGCACCAGTTTTCCTGTCATCTAGCTTCAGTCTTTGAGGACATCCTTTCATGTCTTCAGGCTCTTCCTACTGCAGGTCCTGATTTCAGCTTTTCCTCTCCCTCCTGAATTGCAGTCCTGGTTCTTCTCTTTTGCAAAATGCAGCTACAACTTATTTCCTGGAAGTCTCAATCTAGCATTTTGGGTCACAGGAATTTTTTTTTTCTCTGCCGACAAGAAAAACTTCTTCCGGATTTTCAAAGCCATTCCTTGCTAAATTGTAAGATCCACTTAGGAAACAGCACAGCTGCTCAGGGAAAAAGTAGTGCAAATTATTTATTTATAAAAGTGGAAACAAATGTCTTTTCTCTGATAAAGTCTGTTTCCAATTTTCCATTGGAACAATGGAACAATGTGCTTTGAAGCCCCATTGCAGGGTTTCCCCTCCCAAATACCAGCCTGAGATAGACCCCCAGCAAAGGATCTTGCTGGCAAATCAGTACATTTTGCAAAGCTGTAAATAATTGAAAACAAGTTCTAATAATGAAACATGTCAGACAGCTTTAAATGTCAGTATTACTGTGATTTCCATCTATATAATCGTGTGTTTTCCTCATGCTGTTTTGACCTTGCTCTTTTTTTAATGAATCCAGATTTTTCCCTTTCCTACTGGCAGTGCCTTTGATTTTGATGTCAGAGAGTGAAAGGTATTTTGAAAAGCACTAGGTTGCTGCTGCCAAACCTGCTTTCCACAAAAACAAACGTCATGGCTAAATCATAATGTAAACAGAACCAGTTGGTACCATACTGATTTGATCTTGTTTAGATGCAAGAAACATATGGAAATATGCAGCCCTATGCAGTTGCCAAAATGTGTGGCAAAAAGCCTTGATCCCATTCCACAAACACAGCAAATGCTTCCCTATGTCTTTGGAGGTGGAGACTTCCCCTATGCAAAGCTACACTATGGAGAAACCTTCTGTTTATTTTCTTTGCAACTGTTCTTTTTACCTAATGAAGCTGTTTTCCTGATTAGTGCCCTATTAATATTTTAGTACTCTTCTATCATCGCATGCTATTTCAAAAGGGATTGCACTTCTGTGTGTAATAAGAATGTTTTGACTTGCATTATGAGCATATTTATCGTATTTTTTAAGGACTGTGCTTTAGAGTGTTTGAGGATTATTTTTTTCTCTTTCTGCTGTTCGTGGAAGAAGACATCAAATGTAGACACAGTCTTTTCCTAAGAGGTGAAGCATCCGGGTGCAGAAAGCAGTTGACTGTGACGAGGGTAGTTCAGAAGAGTTAGTTGCTTCTCCTGCTTACAAACCATTTTGCTTTCCCTATGCTTTGGTTTCCGTCTGTAATATAGACCGGACTGCATTTTGTCAGCTGTTTTAAGATGCGTAAAAGTGAGCGTGCTGCATCTTCCTCTAAAGCATTTGGTCCTGGTATTCATCAGATACAAGTAGGCCTGATTTAGTGGCAAGATCTGTTGGTGCCCTGAATAATAGGTTTGTATTTGGCGTATGCCCTTCATTGTTGAAATACATATTCAGAGATTACTTCAACGCTTGCAGATCAAGATAAAGCATCCTCCAGAGCCTATATTGTCAACTTGGGTTATTTAACAGTCACTTAATCAGATAATGCAGATATAAACCCCGAGACTGAGATTGGAAGTGCACACAATAAACACATTCTTTTCAACTTATCTAATCTCTTGTACAAAGTGCTGCTGTTATTGCTTTGAGAGGGAGTATATTTGCCAGACTCTTCTGCTGATATTGTTCATTGGATGATGTGTATTTGCTGCACAACAAGCAGCAGTTTCACATCCTGGTAATAGTACCCAAATACTTTATTGAAGTCACTGGGTGCTGGTTTTGTACCTCTTCGCACTGGAAAGTGTTATGGTGGGGATTTGATGCAGTGTTTTTGTGAGTTTTGCCATTTCAGGCCCAAGCAGAGGTCTCAAAGCAACTGATTCCTCCCATCAAAAGAGAAGGTTTATTAGCTGGGTGATGGGGATAACAATTTGTTTGCCCTGGTGTCTACCCTAACGTCTGACTAGTTTGGAGCAGATGGTCTTTGTATCCCCAAGACTTTCTTTATTGCAGGGTAGAACTTCATGCAGAGCCTTCTGCATGTGCACAGCTCTCTGTAGGTGCTCTTCTCTCCAGGAGTTGTTTTGAAGTGCTGCCTCTCTTCTCCAGCGTTGGCTTTGTAAAATACGTTTCCCAACAAATGAATATTCCCTTCATCAAAGAGCAGCCAGGTGCTTGGAGAGACTTCAGTGTATCTGGAGGAGTGAAGGCAGAAACAGAAGCAGCTGCATCCATACAGAGTTATCTACTGATCAGCACCTAGAGGATAAAAACATCCTTCCCCAAAAGGGGTTCCAATAACAGCACTCTCCAGAGGTACTGGATGCACCTTTGCTTCCCGAGTTGCTTTGGTCAGATTCCTCGGATGTGCAGAGCCATGTCACTCGTGGATCTTTGGGGCAAGGCCTCCCCAAGGGGGACGGGTTGTTTCGAACGCCGGCTCTCCTGGGCTCTTCCATCTGCCGTGGCCTTGCCCGGCGCGCCTGGTGCTGGATTTCTGGCCACCCCCCGGGGCCAGTGGTAGGTGCGCTCGGAGGAGTCTGTGTGCCCGTTTGTTTGAGGGAAAAAGCCTTCTCCTTTAAATTAGGCCTTCTCAGTGTCAACAAAGAGCCCGTACTAAGAGCTTAAACTATTATGCAAGTGTTCGGCTCTGCAGGACGTGTGACTGACCCCAAAATGATTGCAAATAGGTTAAATAGAAATTACAAAATTCAAATCTCCTCCAGTTTCTCCATTCTGCTTGAAACCTAGCATTAACATACTTCCTCATTTAAGCTTCTGACTCATGTGCTCCTGTGAGTGCAATTTTGCAGCAACCTATGGATCTCTGTAGAGCCACTTGCAGACTACAACTCGAATCACAGATTTAAACTTCAGCTGTACTGGGACTTCTGCATTAGGCGTGACCCTCCCTTCCAAGTTTCTGCCCCAAGCTTTGCTGTTCAGCCGTTATTTCCTTGACCAGCATAGGCAGGACTTTTTCACATCAGCACACATTGTAAAATCACTATACTAATGAGTAAGAACAGTACTGGACTACTGGCTTGCATTTGAGAGACCAAAATCCAAACCCCACAGAGCCAAGGAGGCCTTTTGGACAACCATCATCACGTTGTACTTAATGCCTCACTAATTCTAGCTGATTTGGACTTTTGCTAAAGTGCACTGAAAGTTACGGTGTGTTTGATGTCTTTTGCAATAGATTCTACTTCTTCATGAAATCAAAGTAGAAATTATACGGATGAAATGGGCTTAGGAGTTATTTCTTGCAATCAGCAAGCTTATAAGCTGTTGTGAGCGTTACAGCAACGAGCAGTGGTACCTAGAAATGCCAGCCACGAGTGATCTGCAGGTCTGCTCTCTATTGTCAGCAGCACTGGCTCCATGACTGAAGAAATTTTCATTGCAAGGGAGCTGAACATCTAGCAGAAAGGTGTCTCAGGAATTCATCAGCAGTTTTCTTAATTGTTCTTGCATGTCACTCTGGGGGACATGATTTGGTTGATGGGAGCAGTATCTCTTCCGCTGTGTGTGTGGTTGAGAATGCCTGTGAGCCAAGTGCTCTTTATCATGGTCCTTCTTTTTTCATGCTCTATTGTATCAGCTCTTTGGCACTGGAATAGTCTTTTCTCATGTGAGTAATCCCTTAGTTTCACCAGGGTTTATCCTGCAAGCCTGGATCAGGCCCTTCACTTGATGTATTTGCCCCGAGATCAGTTGTGGAGAAAAGCAGTTGGCTGCTTCTTGCTTTGGGAAATGAAGACGCCTTAGGGAGAGACTCCAAGGAAAGGAAGGCTGTTATGCAAATAATAGCTGAAATCCTTCATATCGACTGTTTGTCAGAGGGGCTCAAAAATGGAGCTTAAATATGCTGAGAGTTAATTATCTGAGGAGAGGGTAAGTCGTTAGCAGTTTCCTGGGCTTTGAGCTGCTCTTCATTCATTCACCAAAAAGAAAATTGCCTGGTTTTGGAGGATGGATGGAAGGAAATAAAGAAGGGAGTGTAACATTTGCAGTAGAGATCCTTAGTCAGCAAGTGGTTTTGATTATTATTTTTTTTTTTCGGTGGAAAAGGTGTTTTCAGTCTTTTGCCTGAAAAAAAAAAAAAAGAAAAAGGCTTTGCAATTAACTGTTATTTTTTCAGTCCCTCTTAGCATCCATTAGATTGAGTTTTCATACCTTAGATGTATCTACTGGTGTTTTGGTCTCCACTGGCATTTTTATTAGAAATTCTTTCTTTTGAATAATAAAACGAAGAGGAATTTTCATTGTTGTCCTCACATTGTGTGAAATGGGCCCTTGATTTCTGCCTTTTGAAGTCACCTTCAAAGCAGAGCTGATGGAGAAGACTGATGTGTGCGTAGTGCATAGTATGTACGAATAGTTGAAGATATACATGACCTCCCCTTAATTAGCTGACAGTGGATAATGAGTGCTGCTCTTATCAGTACAATTTATTTCAGTAGCTTTACTTATCAAAAGATGTACAAAATCACACAGTTCAGTAAAATCAGCACAAAAAATCAGCAGGTTACGCTTCAGAAGTCCTGAGACGTGAGGGACTCCCATATAAATGTTAATTACCCAAAATCCAAATTCTGAATCATTTATGTCAGCAAAAACAAGGTTCTCACTGCTTCCTGGTATTTCTGCTTAAGCAATTTGGAGCTTAATTCCAGGCACGCGAATTTGGAGCACTTTGTAGCCTTGGCCAAAAATATGAGAGTAACTCTAAGCTGTAGCCTTTATAAATCGTATGGCAGATTTAGTAATGTTGTAGTACAATAGAAAAGAACTAGTACTATGGAAAAGAACTAGGCCTGGTTAACTAGGTGTCTTTGCTTGGCAAAAATAAATGCATTGTTAGTCTGTGAAATTACATGCAGCAATTTGTTGCTTTATGCAGAAACGTAGGCCTCTGTTATACCGTCACAGAATCAAAGAACAAATAGTCTGGAGAAGAGATTGACCCCTGCCTCACTACAACCTCCTTTCAGGTAGTTGTTGAGAGCGATAAGGTCCCTCCTGAGCCTCCTCCAGACTAAACAGCCCCTGCTCCCTCAGCCACCGCTCCTCATAAGGTCTGTGCTCCAGACCCTGCACCAGCTTTGTTGCCCTTCTTTGGACACGCTCAGCACCTCAATGTCTCTCTTGTAGTGAGGGGCCCAAAGTCGAACACAGTGTTCGAGACGCAGCCTCACCAGCACTCACTACAAGGGAATGACCCCTTCCCTGCTCCCGCTGGCTGCACTGTTCCTGGTACAAGCCAGGAGGCCGTGGCCTTCCTGGCCACCTGGGCCACTGCTGGCTCATGTTCAGCCGGCTGTCACCCAACACCCCATATCCTTTTCTGCCACACAGCTCTCCAGCCGCTCTGCCCCCGGCCTGTCGCACTGCATGGGGTTGTTGTGACTGAAGTGCGGGACCTGCCCATTGGCCTTGTTGAACCTCATACAGTTGGCCTCAAACCATCAATCCAGCCTGTCCAGATCTCTCTGTAGAGCCTTCCTACCCTCAGGCAGATCAGGTTTTCCTCCCAGCTTGGTGTCATCTGCCAGTTTGCTGAAGGTGCACTCAATCCCCTCATCAATAAAGATATTAAGGAGGACCAGCCCCAGTACTGACTGCTGGGTATTCCTTCCTAGGTGCAGCACCCTGCATTTGTCTCTGTTGAATTTGCACCTACCTTTGTTGAACTTCATGAGGTTCCTCTCTGCCCATCCCTCTAGCCTGCCCAAGTCCCTCTGAATGGCAGCACATTCATCCTGTGTATCAGCCACCCCTCCCAGTTCTTTGCACCCCAATCACAATCCTCATCCAATCCTCTTCCAATTCTCAATCCACCTCAGTGTCCACTCATGTAAACCGCACTTTTGGAGCTTGCCTATGGGGATATTATGGAAGAAAATGTCAAAGCCTTGCTGAAGTCAAGGTAGACAACATCCACTGCTCTCACGTCATCTAACCAGTCAGTCATTCCATCATAGAAGGCTATCAGATTGATTAAGCATGATTTCCATTTGATGAAGTTAATTGGGAATTGTAAAGATCTAAAGGCTTACGTCTAAAATACCCATAGTCTAAGTTTAAAGATTGTTATGGTGCTCAATGTTTTATAAGATCTTTGCCCAGTTACTCTATTGCCACTTGTGACACTCTGATGCTGGCCCAGAAATACTGCATGTGGTGAATGACGAGTTCATAGCAGGAAGGTTACAAAAGGTGTGTGTTTAGTGTATGAACACGGAAAGGTTGTGAAAATGGCAAGGTGAAAGGTAATGTAGCTGCAGTGCACTCTCAAGAGCAAGCTCTGGCCTCAGGCACAAAGCAGCAGGCAGAGCCCAGGGAGGGCAGCGTGGAGAAACGAAAGATCAGAGCCACAGTCCCGTGGTCTCAGGACCATTCGTGTAGAGCCCTGCAGCACTTCAGAAAGCCCTTTGGATGGCATCAGGGATCCTTCTCTGAATGCACATTAAGGTCCTGTTTTCTTGCCTTTCTTTTTCAGATTATTTGCTTGTCTCTTGTAACTTTTCAGTTTCCAGTAAGTGTTCTTGGCTAAGTTATTCACTTTTCACATCCTAGTTTCACATCCTGGTTTCCATCTCGGGGAGGGAAATGGCAGGCAGAAGGGGTTGCTTAGTTTTGATTTTACCATTGCTATTTTCTTAGCCCTTGTATGCCTGAGTCTCTTTCACAGCCAGGCAAATTTACTGCTTCCTTCTTGCTGCTATTTTCCTCCTTATTTGATTCCCTCCCCTCCCACCATTCCCCCATGACGCTCCATTTTCCATTGTCTTGGTTCTTTATTTGCCCCCTAAGATCTTCTGAAACAGCTCTGGGAAGATGAGGCGTTCAATCTTGCTTTCCATCTCCAGCTAGCACTTTATTAATAACCCGTATTTATTTAGCATCTAGAGCTTGCCAAACACAGGCATTCACACACACAGTGTCAGCCACCAATGTTTGTTGTCAGGATAATGTCTTCCCAGAGACTCGCCTCCTTCTGCCAAGCCTAGCTAATTGCCTCTTGTTGGGGCCTTAGTAAGAATATATAAGAAAGTGGAGTTTGTGGGGAACTGGACCGATGCCTAGCAAACAAGCACCTGGAGGAGCACTAACCAGCTGGGAATCTGTAGCTGGCCAATGAGAACGCCGCTCCCTAGCGCATGCCCACCTGCACTGGTATAAAGCCCTGCTACATACAACAGCAGAGTGGAGTTGACTTCACTTCCCATAGAGGTGTTGTTCACTCTGGCTTGTGGAGAAGGCTTCGGCACTCGCCACGAGTTAAACCACCTTCATATTAAAGTGCTGCTCACTCTGATTTGTGGAGTGATCCTCAACATTCGAGTGACCCTCGACATCTGGTGACCCCGACGTGATAGTGCGAGAACGCGAGGGATCTTGCTGGAGAAAACCGGATTGTGACCATGACCTGGTGAGTCAGAATGGGAATTGGCGCATCTAGAGTGGAAGTTGCTGCAACAGCAATGGAACATGATACTGTTGAACGCTTCGTAAGGCTTGCTCAAAAAACTAAGACTGAGGTCTCGAAAACCGAGTTAACCGATTTGTTGCTATTTTGTAAGAAGAGAAAAATCATAGAAGAAGCCTCCCAGGCATGTAAATTTGAATCATGGGAGCGAGTAGGAAAAGAACTATGGGACAGTGTACAATTAGGCTCGGAGGAAGCGTGGCGCCTCACAAAAACATATCGTCTCATATGGCCTATGTTTGAGCGGTTAGTCGCTATTGCGTTCTGGGAAGCGCTCCATGGAGAAGAGGAAAATGGGTCTGAAAGTTCTGAATGTACTAACAATACTGAGCCAAATCAGTGTGAGAAAATAGATAATAAGAAAAAGGTAACCTCACCTAAACAGGCATGTCCGGTAACTTTGGCCGAACAAGAAGTATGGGGGGGAGTGGATGAGTATCTCCCCCCGTGGGAGGGGGAGGAGCGACCACCCCCCACAGCACCTGAATGGGAAAAGCGACCACCTCCCACAGCGCCCGAATGGGAGGGGGAAAAGCGACCAACCCCCACAGCGCCCAAAATGGAAGTGGACCCAATTAAAGTACCGATCCCAGATGGATCGGACGATGATAATGCCGTGGTTCAAAAAATGCGACAAGAACTTCGGGGACAAGCAGAGAGAATGACAGATTTATTAGAACAAATGCGGCGATTAGACTGCGGGTCCAAGGCCAGAGATGTGAAGGCAGCATATAAGGCTGCCCATAGGGCTATAGTGGAGGGATTGGAAAATGTAGATAAACAATTGGAGCAGTGGGAGGCTCGAAAAGATACTCCTAAGATTCAAAAGAAAGCAGCTGGAGGAAGTGACCCAGCTGAAGAAGGATTGTTGTTGGAGCTCCCAGCCACTGCAGGTGGAAGTAATGATGAGGGAATGCCACCTGTTGATCCAACATTTAATGCGGGAGCACGGTATAAAGGACTCATAGAGAATGCTCAATTACAAGGAGAATTTGTATTAACACCACTAGCAGCTCCTGTAGTAACGGGAGCCCAGGGCCCTAGGTGGGAACCTCTCGATTGGAAACTAGTTCAAGGCTTACAAAAAACAATAATGCAGTATGGGCATGACAATAAGTTGGTGAGAAATCAGGTCTCTGCCCTGTTTAAATATTCCCATATGGTACCTGCGGATAGCAGAGCGATAATGGAGCTTCTGCTTTCCTCTACCGCTTATATGCTTTGGTTAGCAAAATGGCAGGAAAGATTAGAGGAAAAACAATTGGAGAATCTAAATCGCAGTATGGATGATCCATTAAGGGTTGCCACCCTTGATCAACTGATGGGGAATGGGCGTTACTGGGCAACCGAGGCCCAGGCAGCGTTCCGCCCCAGGATACTACAGCAATCAAAAAATGCAGCGCTAGCCACTTTCCTTGCCCTACCACAAATAGGAACGCCACAGTTACCATACACAAAAATAATACAAAAGCCGAATGAGTCTTTTTTCAACTTTGTTGATCGGCTGAAGGAAGCCCTGGATATGGCACCTAATGTGCCTTCGGAAATGAAAGCAATATTGGCAAAAGATTTAGCAGTTCAAAACGCAAACCAAACTTGCAAGCAACTATTAGCTACTTTGCCACCAGGAGCTTCAATTGTCCAAATGATAGAGACCTGTGCCCGAGCGCCAATGATGGAGGAAGAACAAAAGGCAAAAATACATGGTGCGGCTTTGGCCGCAGCAATTAAAGGAGAAAGAATGTCTAGAAAGGGAGACAAGAGATTTCATGGAACATGCTTCCTATGTGGTCGATTAGGACACATGAGGAGGAAGTGTCCTAACAGATTCAGGATGGAAGGTATGGCCCCGAGAGGATTTAATGGGACCTGTACGAGATGTCAAAGGTTCGGGCATAAGGCAGCGGAGTGCCGATCATGGTTCCGCAAGAACGGCATGCCGATACAGGGAAACGGGAGCTGCCGCGTTGTGAGGGACGCGGCGAACAAGTATCCCCAGATGATGGCTGCCTCTGTGAACTCTCCGCTGCAACCCGCGGAAGCACAGGAGTCAACCTCTCTGTGGCAAAATCCACAGTGATTAGAGACTGATGTGCACATATTAGAATTGATGTGCACTGGTCCCCTGGGGAGGAGCTGAGAGCCAGCGACCCCCCCCCCCAACCGCCACCCTCTTCTCCTTCTCCCGCCCCCCCAAGCTGCAGTGTCGCCGGGAGCAGGCCAGGGCGGGCGGACGAACCGGGCAGGTTAATGAGCAGCGGACGGAAGGGCAGATTTGTCGTCCTCTCGGAGGTGGCAGTGAAGTGCAACTTTAGCACGGGAAAATGATTGAGCTTGACCAGTTATGCCAGGAGGCCGAGCAACTGAAAAATGAAATCAGGGATGCTAGGAAAGCATGTGCCAACGCCACCTTGACTCAGATCACAGCCAACATTGACCCCGTGGGGAGAATTCAAATGTGTACTAGAAGAACACTCTGGGGACACTTGGCTAAAATTTAAGCAATGCACTGGGGGACTGATTCCAGGCTTCTAGTCAGTGCCTCCCAGGATGGCAAGCTTATAATCTGGGACAGCTACGTCTCCTCCTAGCTGGTTATGACGACTTCAACTGCAATGTCTGGGATACACTGAAAGCTGATAGAGCAGGTGTCCTTGCCGGTCATGATAACCGTGTCAGTTGCTTAGGTGTGACTGATGATGGAATGGCAGTGGCAACAGGATCGTGGGACAGCTTCCTCAAGATCTGGAACTGAAAAGAGCAGCGGACTCCGTGACTGGAAGAACCTTCCAACGGTTGAAAACTAAAAATGATAGCATATCCAGTCTGACCATACTAACTTGGACCCCCATCCTCCCCAGCTCCAAAGGGCAAGATTTTTTCCTTCTCCTGTTGCTGAAATGAAGAGCACAATTACCTTTCCAAGAAGAATTTCTGTGGTTGTAAGCAAAATGAAATTGTGTATTCCTTTGGGACCATTTTCTTTTGTCTTGGGAATTTAAAAATGAAACATTATCATAAAAGTGTGACCAGAATGATCATACTTGTGTTTGCAACTATGTTGCTTTGTTTTTGTTTATAATATTTTGATGCATGATATTGCCAATTTTTGTTTTTTGTAAAAAGAGGGGAAATGCTGAGGATTACAGCTATGTTAATTTGTTTTTTGTAAATGTTGCAATGTTTATTGCTAAGTTTTCTTTTTTGGAAAAAAGAGGGGGAGATGTTGGGGCCTTAGTAAGAATATATAAGAAAGTGGAGTTTGTGGGGAACTGGACCGATGCC
Source organism: Tinamus guttatus (assembly GCF_059628265.1). Taxonomy (NCBI): domain Eukaryota; kingdom Metazoa; phylum Chordata; class Aves; order Tinamiformes; family Tinamidae; genus Tinamus; species Tinamus guttatus. The sequence goes on from NW_028288741.1 coordinate 649,480, forward strand.
TAGCAAACAAGCACCTGGAGGAGCACTAACCAGCTGGGAATCTGTAGCTGGCCAATGAGAACGCCGCTCCCTAGCGCATGCCCACCTGCACCGGTATAAAGCCCTGCTACAGACAACAGCAGAGTGGAGTTGACTTCACTTCCCATAGAGGTGTTGTTCACTCCGGCTTGTGGAGAAGGCTTCGGCACTCGCCACGAGTTAAACCACCTTCATATTAAAGTGCTGCTCACTCTGATTTGTGGAGTGATCCTCAACATTCGAGTGACCCTCGACACCTCTTCATGGAAAGGCAAGACTACTCTTGCTGGATGATGTTTGTGCTCTGGTATTTTCCTGAGGAAAAAGAAACGTGGCTCAGGAATGATCCTTGGCCCTGCCATCCCTACAGCAGAGTGTGTGGATGCAAGTGTTGCGTTTGCAAGTGAAGTGATGAGTGAGAGCTGGCTGCAGAGCTGAAATTGCAGGGTCCAGGAGTGTGAGAAAGGGTAGGGAAGTCACCGGAGTGGTTCATGGACCTCTCAGTTGCCCTAGGGAAAGTGTGAGACCTGCTTCATACCAGGATGGAGAACTTGTGGGTGCAGATGGCTGTTCCTCGCCATATGTCCGCAGTCACACAAACCCAGCCCTCTCTGGACTCCTTCCTGAGATGCCATATAGAGCAAGCCAGATGTCGATGCTCGGGGAATGCAGTCTGTTCAGCCTGGAGGAGGCCGTTGGCAAGTGCTCCAAATGTGGTTTATATGGCAGCACATATTGTGCTTGGGATGTCTAGGTCCAATTGGGCACAAGCAAGGGCTGCTATCCATGCACAAATCAGCCAAATTCAGGCATGTTTCATGGGCTTGCTTTTGGGCAAGCACTTAGGAGCTACAACTCGTCACAAATTACTGTGATAATTGCTTGTCTCTACTAAATAAACTGGGCCAGAGCTCTCTTGCTTCTTCTAAGTGGCACAGATACTGCCACTGAGTCCAAACTCTGTCTGCTGGAGCAGAGGCAATGCCACGTGCTGGGTGGATGCACTTCCCTGCAGCTTGGCAAGCTGGAGCTGAGCAGTGAGAAGACAGCTGGGAATGTCGTGCTGGACGTGGCTATGGACTGCACAATGAGCCAAGTTGTCTTCACTATCCAACTTCCAGGGAGAGCCTGAGCATTGCAGGGGTATCTTGGAAACGCGGAAAAATGTTGTTAGGAGCTTCACAACTTTATTCATCTCGTCCGCCTCCTTCATTGGTGCATCAGAGAAGGTCTCTTCCTCTGTTTATGGAGCTGTAGCCTAAGAAGCCTTAATCTCTTGTGAGGCTGGAACATCTTCCAGTAATCCCACTAGAGCCCGCTGGCTTCAATGGGCTTTCACAAGTATGCTGCAAAGCTGACAGCTTTGTGAAATCAAATCCAGTCATTTTCTAATGTCACTGAACACATGCTCCTTTGCTATGGGTTACTATTGCAAAAGTGGGTGTTGAAAGTGGCATAGGTCTGGAAAACCAGATGTGCTTCCCACTTGGTTTTCTTCCCTCCTTTATTTATTTATTTATTTTTTTGCAAGACCAAAGTGATGACATATTGTTTGGTTATTGTTTTAATTACAAGTGTCCTTAAGACACTCACACACTCAAAACTGGATTTGCAGTGAGAAGTGCAAAGGAGGCTTCTTTCAGACAACCCTAATGACCCGAGGATCAGGCTAGTCCCATTTGTAAGGCAATCCCCTTTCCTTCAGCAGGGATAAGCGTGAAGGGTTTTGCTCTGTTCATTACAAAATATTACTTAATGTCTGATTATGCTTATAATATTTATACAAATACAATTAATATTTATTTGTTTATTTAGTTGGGGGAGGTAGGAACCAAGTGGTGCCACTGCCATTCCAGGGAAAATTGGTTTTCTTTTGCAGCTCATGGGATGTCCCCAGAGGGCAACCAGGCTCAGTACAGCAGAGAACAAGATGAACACATAAGGCACATAAACTGAATATATGTGATGTGAGCAAGGTATGATCGTGCTGGAGTGGTTCCCAAGTGCTCTGGCCTGGGCCTAAATTGGCTTGAGCTAAAGCAAGGTGAGAAGCTGAATTAGGAAGGAGTTAGATCTGGGCTGAGACCAGCTGTTTTCCAAACCACGACACCCAAAAAAAGGATTCTCTACAGAAACCATACATGTATTTTCTGTGTGTGTCTGTTTGAGATGTAGCGTGAGAGTACTGAGAAGTGATTCACACTGTACCCGATTCTCCCATCAGGAAAGGATTCATTGCAGCAGCTGCTTGGAAACTGCCCTGTTTCAGGGATGGAGCTTTACTTACTTACTTTATTTATTTATTTATTCACAGAAGTCATCACCTTGGAATCCTGGTGGAAAGTGAGATATTGTGAGATCCTGGTGGATAAGTGAGATATTTATTCTACAAAATGCTTAAAATGCTTTTATCTGTCAAAAACGAGATTTCAGCTTTTATGGACCACAAGCAATGGACAATTTAAGGTCTATTACTGCATGTAGGTGTATCCACTGTTCTTTGGAAATAAGCATAATGGTTCTCCTTGACTTTTTTTTTTTTTTTTTTTAAAGTCGAGAGCCATATGGGTCCTGGGTATGTAGAACAATGCTTTTTCCGAGATATTATCCTATCAGGAACCTAAAATAAAGATTTCTTCCCAGAAACGCAAATGCTGAGTACACACACGTCATGCCGTTCCAGCTGTGTTTTGAGAGAATAAGTTATCTGTGCTCTCCGTGCTTTCAAACTTTCGAGGAATTGTCTTTTTTGATTAACAGTGATGTTATTTGTCTGTGCAAAAGCAGCGTGTTAGTTTTCTGGAATATATTCACATCTTTTTCACACTACTTTCACACATCTTGTTTCCAGTCATTCCAAAGAGGTGCAGTCCCATGCAGAAAGAAAGGCTTTCAGTGTGTTTTCTGCATTTTCTTCTTATTATTTTTTTCTTTATTATATATGCTCTTGTAGGAGGAAATCATTAGAAAGACAGCCCGAATGGTGCAGAACACCTGAGTGTATCAAACTGCAAGCATGAAGCCAGTTCAGGAAATTGCATGCAAACCTTCCCATCGCTGGTCTACTAAATGACATTTTGGAGGACATTTCATTCGTATAATTTCTATTGACACTGATGCATACAATTTAACAGCTTGTATAATGAGGCTGGTGTCACCTGCCAGTTTCTGTTTAGCTGAGTCTCTCCCTTCAGACTCTATTATTTTTCTGCCTTCCGAGATGGCCAAGCTCCTGGCTCTGATTACACTGTCTCAGGCAGATTGAGCCCTTGCACAGTTTTTGTGAGCTATTCCAGTTAGTTTTTTATGTTTTTTGTGTCAGGCACATGTATAATTAAACCAAGGTGACCTTGGTAAGATTTATGGCTGTAGTTTTGCAATTAAAAAAGAGAAATAATCACTCTGGAAACTATTTTGAATCAGAGCATTACTTTTCAACTAGCAGTGATTTCTGTGCAAGGCTGTCTTTGGGAATGTAAAGTGTGTCATGGAATAAACCCTGGATTTTAGCCAGTGGGATGTTTCTGATTTTCTGGGGATGAGCCTAAAACTACTCATCAGAGATCCATAAATGTGTCTTAGTTCTTGACAAATCCTGACAAATTCAGGACTCGAGCATAGAAAACATGCTTCGGAATGCATTCATGACACTGATCATTTAGTGCATGCACAGAATAACAACTTCATCGTATTTTTTTTTCTTTTAGTAAGGAATTTTTTTCTTATTTCTTCTGTCCGTAAAAGCTCTGAACTAGGAAACAAGTGTCTCTAGACATGCGATCTGTTAGGGGAGAAGAGTCCAAACCAGCATCTCAACAACCCCTTGAGCCTATGGAGTTTGTATCTGGATCGGATTAGCACAGCTAATAACATGGAATGTTACTGAAGTCTGAGAAGAATGGACATGAAGGGAAATAGGGAGGAGCTGGAAAACAAATATTTACACCTAAGATACAGTAAGTAGGAAACATGAAGTTTATTCACATTTAGGGTTTCTGAGGAGTCTTTCATTGTCAGGCATATAAATCTAATAAATAAATCCCGTATTTGGGAATGGGATGCTGAATGGGTTTCAAGAATCTAGCCTTGAATTTCGGATCAGAAATCTCACTGTAAACAAGAGGGTCTCATTAAATTCAACAGGAGGTCCCATGCTTCCTTCCAACCTTCAGTAAAGGGTGTAGATGCACTGAGCACTAGAATATGACCATGATTAACAAAAATCTTCTATATCCTCTCTTATGTATGTTTTAATGGGGAGCTGGATTGCTGAGGATGTGCCTTACTGTTCTGTAACTTCAGGTCCCACCATGGCATTCACACAGGCATGGTTTCCAGGATGTTTTGCAGTGACTAACAACCTGACAATTTTTAATAGAAATTGATACTTTATTAGAGGTATTTAATTTTGTAGATGAGACAAACGCAGTGTAACAGACAACAGTGAAAGGAATTAGCAGATAACCTTAATCAGCATCCGAGGTTCACTGAACATTCAGGAATTGAATCTTTCCTCAGCAAATTGTCTGTAATAAGTCAAACGATAAACAAATTTACAGTTTGGTAAAAGGAACATTTAAACTACTGCAATCTAATTAACATTTGCTATTTCCATATGCCAGGATTTGAAGTGTTTTGCATCAATCCAGGTTCTGGTCCATTACCAGTTTTTCTAAGCGTGGCAGAAGAGGGGAGTAGGATGAGGTTCAGCTTGCAGAGCTGCTGATGGTGTTCCTCAAAGTGTTGCTGAGTGCAGGTAGCCCTGGAGTTGCATGGACACGGGCCCGACAATGCCTGGGATCTAAAAGCTCATGTTGGAGAATTCCAGGTTAAAGAAGGAGCCAATCTGAGGAGTGAAGGTGTTTGGTGACAGAATGGCTTATGAAAGGATGGTGAAGGATTCTCTGCTGATCTTACAAATCAAGGTCAGAGATCTTGCTGGAGCATCTGTCTTGAAATAGCTGACAGGGTGTGGGTTCGATGGGTGAAATCACTCCCATGTTCCTCAGAATGGAAACCTAAAGAGCTCCCTATGCCTGAAACTGTGAAATCTCAATACTGGATCTCTCAGCTTTGTGAGCAGACTGCTCTTTTTTGTGTCAGAGTTGTTAGCATTACCTAACCTTTAGGGGCTGTAAATCCAGTGTTTGCCTTTTCTCTGTGGGAATCAGTAATAGATGTTCAATATTTTGAGATGGTTATTGGGGAGAAGGTGAGTAACTGAGATAATGAATGCTCATGTAGGACAAATTCAGCAAGAAGAGCATTTTACTCCTTTTAGGGCACTTTGGCTGCTTTTGCTCTTAATATCTGTCCAGAACTTCTAGTAAAGGGATGTTCGTGTGCGTATATTTCTAAAATGTACACATAAATACAAGATAGAATATCAGCAGGGCAGAGGAAAACCTCTTCTTTTTCTGAGTTTGCATAGGGAGCAACTGTAAAAATAGAGAAAAATCTTGCTAAGCAGCTGCAGCAAGATTAGATTTGCAAAGACAGACACCAGTTCAAACTACAGATTTTCCTTCCATATTTTCCTCTTCTGATTGTGCCTGAAGATGACATCGGAGTGGGAAAAGGATTGTGTTTATTGTGCTCTGGACACTGGGGTTATGTCCACTGCTGCAATGCGCTCAACTCCTGGATTATGTCCTATTAAGTCCTGGAGGACTTAATGCCAAGTAGTTTAGTCCTCTGTTTTGTGTATTGGTGCTACAAGAAACATCTTCCAGTTTCCTGCAGGTGTTTTCACATGTACTTTGGTGGTACTGCTAGAACTACTGCTTTGTCTCTGCGGAAGGAATTGAAATAGAAGCACAAATAACACCAAAGGATTTTATGCCTTTGTAAAAGTTGGCAAGACTATTCCAAGAATATGAAGTTTTGGTTTATTAACAAGAAATTACAAAATCCAGGTGGTGGGAATTTTTTTTAAAGTGCTTGGCTCAATTTATACAGTTTTGCCTGCAAAATTCCAGTCAATAAGTTCTGAAAACGATATTTTGTTTTGGTGGCTCTTGTTTTGCTGATGCAAATGCCAAATTTCTTGGCAAAATGGTATTAATTAGCCCTCAAGAAGAGGAAAACTGGATTTCATCAACTCAGCTTTTAGATATTGACCACTGGGTTAGATAACCTTTATCTTCACTGTAGAGAAAATCAACCAAGGCCCAGTGATATTATAAAACCTGCAGTAGAAGTGAGATTTTGTATCTAGTACTTTAAACACCAGAGATTTTTTCCAAAATCCTTTGGTAATAAATATCTGAGCATTTTTCTCTGAACATATGTTTAGCCACATATTTGTTTCTGCTCCAAAATTGTTTCTGAAATCGGTTTCTTTCTGGAATGAGGAGCAAAATAATGGCATTTGCAAAGATTGTAAAACTGTAGACAGTTTTCCCTCTCAGTTAAAGAGGTTTTCTGTCTTAGAGATTTTTGACTGGTAATTTTTCCTGTAAGTAGCGATTTCTGCTGCTTTTCTATCAGCCTTATGACCAGCCGATACGGATGCTTCCCTAAACACCTTTGCTTTTGTCATCTTGGTACATTAATGTTTGCTGACAGCCTTCTCCCCGATGTCTTCTGTAGTAGTGTTACATCGTTGTGCCTCTTGTTGTGAGCAATCCTTTCTCTCCGCTGTCTCAAAAGGGAAATTGCTTTTCTTTTGCTTGTACCTGAGCTCTGATGACTGCCTCTCACCACTCTTTTCTGCCCAATTAGTTACCTTCTGATTTGTAGCACAAGTCCGGTTTCCTCACTGTAAGGGAAGAGAGCAGCTAGCTTCCATACCATGAAGCTTGCAGATATGTTAGAAGTTTTGCTTTCTTTTACTTTTTTTTTCTTTTTTTTAATAAAAATGGGAGTGAGATGAATTCAAGCCCAAGAAGATTGCATACTTGACAGCTAATGAGGCCCTTGCTACCTGGTTTAGCTATAATTGCTTTGTTTCTGCGTGCTGAAGCCAAGTCATCTCCACACTCCTTTCAGTAACTGTACTGATCTTCCATTTTCTCACGGTTTTGTGTAGGGTGCTGCACGTCTAATTTCAATTACAGATGTAAAGGAGAGGTGCTTTGTCAGTTAATGCAGCATACTAGTGCTTAAGAAAAAAAATGTTTAATTCCATAATCTGCCATAAATTTCTTGTATGACTCTTGGCAAGTCAAAAAAATGTTGGGTGTATTTGGGAAGCCTCTTGTGTAGCTATATCGAGTTGCAGCCTTCCAGAAGGCTTTGTGAAACTCGCATCTAAGGATATTAATTAGGAAGGTACCAGTGGTAGAGTATGAGGGAGGTAATAGAGATGACCACAAAGAAACACAACAGCAGATACAGCCTTTAGTTCTTACCTTTCATTTCCTTCAGTGCAAACTAAAACATTCTGAATGACTAAAAAAATTCACAACAGAAAGATCTATGGAATCATAGATCAGGATCAGCTCCCTGCCTGCTCACACCAGGGCTCATGAACATTGTGCTTGTCTCCTGGGCCACCAAGAGACCTGCACCATATAGGAAAAAAAATAAAAACAACAAAAAATCCTTTCCTCAATCATCAGGGATAGACTTGGAAGCCCATGCAGCCAGAGAAAGACGGGAGGTTGTCCTTAGCTCAAAACGGAGAATAATTTTGCCTTCTGATTCCTGTTTCTGAGGCCCATGCAACATCTGGTGCTATCAGCCTGACTCTGCCTTCACTGAAACAGCAACTGCCAAAATATGCCAGAAGCTTGAGAGATACCATCTATTTAATCAAATAAACTGCTCACAACACTTTGAGTCATGGCAGGCATTAGTGAGTCTTCTCAAGTGTTTTTGCCTGACTTTCCAATTTTGCCTTGGGTTGGGCCCCTGGCTCCATCCCTTTAATTCATTCTGTAGAGGCAAAATTGCAGACGTGAAAAGCGCCTAGTGAAATGGGCAGTGCGAGACAGTTTCTTCCTCCTAGCCTCTTGTTTTATTGTGTGCCTATCTCTAATAATGGTTCTTCAAAGGCTCATAACCCTTAGTGTGATTTACTGTGGTTATCCTGCATGCCACCTGTGCATGGTCTTAATTAAGACCCAGGGAGACAATGCTATAAAACTGAAAAATTCACTTTGTCGTGCAAGAGGTACTATGAAAACCAGCAAAAACCTCACACGTAGCAGTCTGCTAGTTCTTCTAAAATTGGTTTCTGTCTCTTTCCTCAAGAGCTGGAAGTAATATGGCATCTTAAAGATAAACTTACAGGTTCAATTGCCTGCTTAGATGTACAATCATGCATTTTGTCCACTTGAATTAAATACGCCTAAGGGACTGAGTTTATTTTCTGTATCTGTTCAAGCACACGATTGAAATAAACAGCATGGTCCTAGCAACATAGCATGCTAGCTATTAATCCACTAAGTACTCTATTAGTACCTGTCACTTTGGATTAGCAAGGAGTTTTTTATGTTCATCATGTATTTAAGTATACTGACTTTTGGGTGGATTAAATCTCTCTTATTCAACTAATTCCCCAAAAGCATCCATCTGGAGAACTTTATGCCTTAGAAGTCTATTTCTCAGCAATAAGTCCAAATAAGATGGGCTTTATCATCCCAGAGAGTCACTCAGGATGAGGTAATGGGAATAATAATTGGTTTATAGGGTTTTAAATTTTTGCTGCTAGAAACCTGCTCATACATAAATAAAAAGGAGTTACTTCATTTCTATCAAGCATATAAATTGTTCAGAGATTGATTAAATGTCAGGCAACCTAATAATTAGTGTACCTGAGTATCATTTAGAATGTAAACTCCCTGGGTGGGGATTTTTTTTTCTCCTTCTTTCTGTATAATCACCACAGGCTCCCAGTCCATGATTTGGACTCTTAACTGCTATCATAAAAAAAAAAAAAAAAAAGGCCAGAAAAACCTCCCAATCTAAATATCCATATTCTTTAGTGATAATCTAATCAGTGCATCTCCGAAGCATGTCCCAATGCCATTTTGGAATATTGCTTAAAGGGACAACCTACAGTCCTGGTGTAGATATGGAGTGCCTTGTGCTTGGGGTTAGTGACCTGCGCTGGAGCAGCAGCTCTTTGCTTTATGATCGGGGCAGCAGTGCTTGGCATGGGGAGGAGGAGGAGTGCTTAAATGACAGATAGAAAATGAATACACAGCCCACCGCGGTTGGGTTTACAACACTGTAAAGAAAAAAATACAGGCGGAGAGAGAGAAAAGGCCTCCTCCCCCAAACCTTCCCTGTCTGGAGGAAGCTGTGGAACAACAGACTTGCTGACTCGAGCTTGTAATGAAGGATTAGGAATAAACTGGGAATATAGGATTAGGCAGAGATGGCGTGGACTTGGGCAAGTGAGGATAGCGTGGCTGCTGCACTATGGCAGCAATCTGCGAAGGAAAGAGAGGCATTAAGCTGGTGGGCCTCCTAGTCAGTTCTTGGGCTCAAGGTTTGAAGCACTGTCTTCAGTGGTTTCAGGCAGAAGTGCCACCTAGATCTTCTTCTGCCACCATCACAAGGGCCGAGATTCTCTGTGGCAAAACTAAGTTTTGTGGTCAAGGGTTGATTTTTGGACTTCAAAGTGGTCTGCAGACACTGCAATTTTGCTGGATCAGAAGCAAGAGGTTTGAGGCCTGCCACTTGGGGCAAGGAATCCTTGTCCCAGGGGTAACCAAGGGCGCCAGGGACACCTAAGGGAGACTTGGTGGTCACCATCCTCACTCTCTGGTATCCTGGCACTTACTGAGTGGTAATTCCTGGGTTTCATTCTGCAGCTAAAGTTAGTGCAGAAAGTCCGTTTTGCAACATCAATACGAGCAGCTTCTACTTTGTTCAAGATTTTTTGAATTTTACACTTTGAGCCAATTAAATCCAAAAAGTTATATTGAGGGAAAAAAAAAACAATAACTGAAGTATAGCAGAAGTGTTTTGAGTCTTCCAGATTAGCTAGTGTTGGTGTGCCACTGACAGACAGCTCTCAGCAGGCAGCATTAAGCCAGTGCTGTGAGCTCCAATACCATTGAACCAAACAAAATTGAAGAGAAAATACTGGACAATGTTCTAAATTTCATCTCGCTCTTTTCCTGAGGTCTTTTAAATACTATGTTTTCTCAAGGGGAAAAAAAAAATTGTCCCTGAAGAAATAGCAAGCTTGTATTTCTTGTTTCTTTTGTGGGGCACATAATGGTTTACTGAAAAAGTAGGACCAATTAAAGGTAGTTGGGTATTGAAACTAAACAGAGACACGTGGAAATGGTTGTGCTTGTTGAGTGTCAGAGCCTACCAAATTGACCTTTATTGAGGAAAGAAAGGCAAGATATTTGACTCAGGAGAAGTTAATGGATGTTATATTTAAATGGTGCTCTCTGGCTCTCTACATGAGACAATATAGCACAATGCAACCATAAAATATGTAGAAAATCTCAAAAACTCATTGCAAGTCCGTTGTCCACCGCAAGAACATATATTTGGGATAGAACAACAAGGATTGTATTTTCCAAATTAGCTATAACAACTAATATGATAAGTGATTGAATTCCCTATCTGTAGGTTTGGGGAACTGGGGGAAAAAAAAAGTAGTTTTCAGATTTCCCTCTCAAGTTTTTCATAGATTGCTTTTTTTCTTTGGCTATTTACCTCACTGATAAATCTTCATCATGGAAATGATTAGAGTTGTAAGATGGAAGGTGCTCAGTATAGATGTTCATCAGAACAAGCCCCTTCTTTCTAGTTTTTGCTTGCGCTTTCCTATCATTTACCCATTCTAGTCAATCTACTGTCTAGACTACTGTCTACTGTCTAATAGAATTTCAATCCTATTTTTTACGTAGAAAAAGAATATATGAGAACAAACTGTCCTTCTCTAAGGCTTGTGCGCCATGCGTTTTCATGTCTGGTCACTGTTCATGTTTCACTGTTTTTTCTCCATACACTTGTTCTTGTAGACTAACTTGTGGGAAGACTTTGGTTTTGTTCATTAGTGCGATTCACAGTAGAGATCAAGGCTGGGATTTTAAAGGACACCTAAAGAGCAAAAGAAGCGTGACCTGGATATATGTAGCAATATACAATTGGATATAGGTATTTGGATATATATATAGCAGTAACAACAAAATCTTGCTCTGGGGTGCCTAATCTTTGAGAAGAGAAGAGAGAAGAGAGGAAAAGAAGGGAAAAAGAAAAGAATATTCAGGGCAAATAGAGGTAGAGGAAAAGAGGAATATTTGCTAGGACTTGATCTAAAACACTAAGGGAGAATGTTGAAAACTAATGCGAAGGTGGTCAGGGTACAGTAAATAGTGAGACAGGAAGGCAACACAACCTTTCTTATCCTCCCAAATCAGCTAATAAGAAAGGGAAACAGTGAAAAGTGCTAGGCTTAGGTGCCTGAAAGGCTGAAGAAATCTGATCAAAGGTACTGATCTATAGATGCATGTTTCGGAAAAACCAGCCTGAAATTGCACCTTTTTTAATAGAAATAAAGTATATACTTGCATGTGTGTATATATATATATATATATATATATATATATATATATATAAACAACCTGCAAACCCAGAGGGGATTGCATCCAAGAGGCAGAGAAAAAGTTTTGGTTTCTGTAGCAATTTTTTTTTCAAAATTTTCAGTATTCTGACAGGACTCAAATGCAAGTGCTAATCTCTGTATTTTCCCTAGGAAATAAAATTTTCTTATATATTCATGTTCGTAAGGAGAAATTCGTAGCACTGGTAACTTTTAACTGTGCATATATTCATTGATAACAATATTTGTTGTAGCAAGGGGGAAAGCTCCCTGGCAGAATGCACCCCGGAATCAGTGATGGACAGCCCCATGCCCACCCTTCAAGGGGTAAATATCCTGAAATGTTGTTACAGAAGCACTTTGTTGGTGTTATTGTTGTTAGATGGGTGTTCACTGTTCCCGCAAAATCAAATTCCTGTCAGTTCTTGCCTTAGCTCATCTGTGTTTTTGAATGTCAGTAAACTGAATATTAGTGCTGAGCAGATAATGGAAACCATACAGGGACTCGTGGTGAGATATGTTAAGCTCACAGTCTGGGAGGGAAGCTCTAGGAAGAACAAGCCTTAAGCAAACCAAAACCCACATGCATTTAGCATTAGATACCATGTTGGAAATGAGCCTTTTAACTTAGGCTTGTCAACACTTTACTGCACATGAACAACAGAAATGCTTGCATTCAGTCTTCCAAGATTTGTATTTGTCACGGTTTTATTGCTGGTATTATTTTGATAATGAAGTATGTGGTGTGTGTACTTACCGATATTATTGGTCTTTCTAATGCTTATAATTTCCATTTGAACACAGACTTCTGGGAATCTAAACTGTAATTCAGTTACCAATATTGTAAGTTTCTGCTGGCCTTGAGGTGACAAAAATAAAGGTTGCACTGAGCTCTTCAAATGTTTACATGGCCGAAAGAAAGTAAACCAAATGTATTTTGCAGAGAGAATAGTTTTACATTTCTTTAGAAACATTTTATTCTCTCTCCAATAACTCCAGTAGCATCCTGTGGCTCCGAAATGGCTGAACGTAGGCTCACAGCGCTGTGCTTAGGTTTCCTCCTTCCCGAGTGCCATTTCATCCTTCTGGATTCCTCTCCCCAGAAGTTGCTCCTGAGATTGTGACCAGCTTTACACAGTGCCGCCGCGCTGGGCATCTCTAAACCTTCCCGCTCGCACCACTAGGTGACGTTTAGCTCCCACAGAGCGTCTCCCGTTGCTGCACGTCACAAAAGTACCTGTAGACCCTGACCTGTCCCAAGACGGGCCACAGACCCATCTCAGAGCATTCCCAGCAGCATGAAATCCCAGTGATGCTCCCTCCCGTGGGCTCCAAACCGGGGACACTGGTGCGGTAGCTCCACAGCGATGACATCCAGCTCCTAAACCCTTTGCTCGGCCTCATTGCTTGTGGTGTGCTCCTTCCACACAGCGGCGTAAGCAACGAGGTGCTTCCCCACGTCCACAAAACGGTCCAGGGCACATCCAGGCCCCACGGTCTCCTGCCCCATCTCCTTGCCGGTACCACTTGGCCTGTTGCATGGGAGGTTCAGGACTCGCAGCACTTGGCTTCCACTGTCTTTCTTGCTCATGCTTGGTTGTCCTGGGATTTTTAGATTGCAGATGTCACTGACATGACAGGAGTTAGCTGCAGGGGAAGAAAAACTCTCACAACTTGTATTTAATAAATTACAGTTTTGCCACGATGTGGAGTATCTTACAGTGCAATGAAATACCTCCCTTACTGGTCTGCTAGTCATTAAATAATTCCTCCAACTCAGTTTATGTCTTTCTGTTGCCAACTTGGAGAATTATATTGCTTTCTCAGTTAAATCATTGGCTTCTAATGATCCAGCTGAATTTTTATGCCCAGCCTGTCCCCCAGGAGACTTTTATATACACTGTAATGATACTGTTTGCTTGGGTGCTAGCAGGTAAGTGTTCTAGCACCTTATTTTACAGTCTTGGATACATTTCCGAGAAAGAAAGTGCTTAGGCTATTTATGAGAAGTCAGAACGGCAGATGCATCAAGGCCATGAGCACAAGCACATGCTCAGATTTACTTAGATGCTCCAAACTATTTATGCTTGTAATTAATATTCTCCCCTAGACTGGCCAGGTTGCACCTGCATCAGAGTTATTATCGTGGCTGCATTAGAAATGCCAGTTTTGCAAGGAGCATGGGTGAACAGACTGGGATCTGTACCCGGGCAGCTACGTGGAACAGCGGTGTATGGGCTTAGGGGACCCCGTGCTGCATCCCTGCATCTCCCACAACCTGCAATCATAAATTGGAAAAAGCCTAGACTGCTTGGGTATTTTTGAAACAAAATGTGCCTTTTTTTTCCAAAAAAAAGTTTTCAGTTTAATGTATTTATATTTAAATTAAAAAGTAAGTAAATAAGTTGAGTATTGTGGGCGGACCACAATATTTTGTTACTTTTTGTATGTAATAGCGAGGGAAAATATTTTGGTGCAAAAATGGAACAGTTTTGTTTACAGTCGGCATCTCTAGACACACTTGTACACACCAACGTAGTCTGGGTTCCAGGTCTAGCTAGTGAACCAAAGAAGTTAACTATTAGCAGAGCTTTTGCTTGGAGGCACCAGGAAATGGATCCTCTCGTGGCTTCCCTCCTCCTCCTGCTCTTGCTCCAAGTCTGATGTGCACCTCTGAGGGCAGTTCCTGCTACGGGTGCCGTGGATCCCACGTGTCAGGCTGGCAGAGGGTTTGGGCTGTTACGTTTCTGCCCCACGTAGGGTTGTGAAAGCTTGTCCGAGCTGAACTGCATCCCTGCACAGCGAAGCATTTCAGCTTGCCTGTGATTTCAAGGTCATAATGAGGTGTTATAAAGATGGGAGGTGTTGACTGAAAAAAAAAGGGCAAACTTTGCAGATAGTTTCAAGGTTCTAGGGAAATGATTCTGAGTTTTTTATTTGTTTACAGTAAAAGAATGTGTGCACTGCATGCATGCAAAATCGTAGTAATTGGTACTCTCTGCTGTAAGCAGGATTGAGATTTCTATGAATTATTTAGATTTCTTCTGAAAACTCATTATTTCCCTTCCCTTGTGTTACAGTCTACACTATTCATTTATTTGGTAGTTTCTTGGCGTTTTAAGAAATGCTGTGTAAATAATAAGCTAACAACTCCTATTCATCCAGCCTTGTTCATGCTGTTGGAGATCATTAGGCGGACACTGGGCCCCCTCCTATCTGTGTCAAATTGCTATGTGATTTCTAAGTAATGATTTTATGTCATAGAACTCGAAGAGGTTAGCAAACCTCCTGTGTGTAATATAGTAATGATACTTTGCATTTGCTACTGCAAAGGTGGCATAAAAGCCTGTGCCGTGCAGTGTGGTCTCTCTTGAGTTGTATTTACAGATCACAGGTGATTTGCAGTGGTCCTATCACAACATCTGGGGCAAGATCAGTGTTGTGCAGGATCCGTGTGGTGCTGGTTGCTATTGAAATCAAGAGGATTTTTTCCACTACAATTAAAAGGCTGGACAGCACAGAGCCATAGGGCTACAGGCACAGCCTTTCAGCCACAGGTAATTTAATCATATTGGTTTGTATCCTTGTTTTTTTCCTTTTTTTTTTTTGATGAATACCACATGCAGCTGCAGGGGAAAGAACAAATCAAGTTGATTTGATCATCTCCTGTTTATTTCCTGTCACTGCTTGCAATGACAGAGTGATTTCTATTTAATGAGAGGAGAGGCGCATTTGGGGATGTGAAATTACGGCCGGTACAAAGCACCCTTGTAACTGTACTGCAACACTTCGTGTAGGCCTAGACACCCTTAGCTGTGGACTAATGACTCCAAGGCAGAAACATGCTTGTGCTAAGCTGGGCTGAAGGAAGCTTTCAAGTCCAGTGTGGGCAGTGGCCTGGGTTGCTCTGATCATTCAGGTAAGTACACGTATGCTTTCCAGGCTTGATAACAAATAAATACATAAAAATCTGCCAGGTAGGGGGGAAAAAAAAAGGAAAAAAAAAAACCCAGCTTTCCATTTTTTGGAGCCCTGCTTTCTTGAGAATTGCAAGCCTTAACTTGTGGGCACAGAAACAACATTTCTGTGAAAAGCAGGTTGTTAAAACCATAAGGTCTTTGTTTTGAAAGTGTCTTAAGCCTGTTCCTGTGCATGCAATTTCACGTATAAAACCACAAGTAAAGAATAAGATGCAGGCCTGTTCACTGCTGGGGAGCGTGGGCTTCACTTTTCCCATTAAGCCGTGTTGTCATTCAGAGGGTGGACACAAGATCACAGAGCCAGGTCTCTGGCTCATGATAAAAGCACTGAACAAAAAGATGCTGCATGATTGAAAACAAAAGTATTTGGGGAGTATTGGTTACCTATGACACCGTTCTGATTGCTAACCGGTGTCTGCTCCTCTAGGGCCTTGTGCCATGTAGGACCATCTGTTTTGATCTGGGGTTCATGTGGCTGCTCGCGTCACTGCTGCTGCAGCAGCTGAATTTAGACCCAAATTCAGAGGAAGGGCAGGGACCTGTTGGATAAACGTTACTAAAGCAGCCCTGAGAACTGGTGATGGGGATAGGGGAGGATGACATCCAAATTGATGCCTCCATGAGTGGAAAAGAGTGCCGTGGGAGTCCAGCCACCTTAATGAGGTGCCGGAGGATCCGTAGGGCAGAGCGCCATGGGAAAGCAGGCTGCAGGGGTCTGGGGCTCCGTGTTATTACCAGGGAGGCTGCAGGGCTCTGGGCTGGCAGCAAGGGCTGGTTTGTGATGCAGCACATTCTCCCCGCTCGCTCGCTGCCAAGGGAGGCTGGCTGGGCTTTGGAAAGCAGAGCTAACTCTTGGCTGGGGCTATTGGGAACTCAAAGGGGACTCCAGAGCTTAGCACCCGTTCTCCTCCAGGCCTCACCTGCACTCGGGGGTTTGCCTCGTCTCTGACACTGAACTGCTGTGCTCAGCAGGTCCCACACGCTGATGAACACAGTTTATTTATCCAGCTGTTTCATCAAAATGAGCCAGCACCTCCTGCTTGAGAACCTTTGAATAACAAATCTGACAGGATGGGTCAAAAAGCCCATCCCTAAACCCCACCATAGGTGAAAGATCCTGCCAACTTTTGGTTAAAAAATCAGGCCTGAACTGGGGATTTGAATGTGTGTTCACAGTTCCGAAGTGATCCTGTTGGATGAATCAAAATTAAATTTATTCTCTCAATGTCTGTATATGCAGAAGCAATTGAATTTATCTGACAGGTGTGTGGGCACACTCTGAAGCACGCAGTAAACCACAGCATAACAAATCTGTATTTACAAAAGCAAGAAGCCCTGCACTGCAGGCAATGTATTAAGAGTTTTTTCAGCTGCTTGAGAGGTGATTTGCATCAAGCCTCTTTGTCCAGGTTTACCAAGACACAGAAAGGTGTCAGCATAGCATGCGTATTTGAGACATTTCTTACACTTCTGCACATAAAACTTCAGGTGCTCTTTTCGGAGTTTGCCATATGCTGAGCCTGCAGAAAAAAAGAAAACAGATTTTAAAAATTCGTTGTCGGATGCAAGGAAGCAAATGCTATAGGCAGAGGACTGACTGACACCCACTGAATCCTTAAGTTTGCAGTCTCCTACTCCCCAATTTAAATAGATGGATCGAACGAGCTTCAGAGCTCTGCTAACAATGTTAGTGCTAGGATACTTTGGCTAAACATAATACGATTTGCAAAACTGCGTTAGAAGTCACAAGCCAGGCTCTAAGGAGCTCTTCAGTGGTAGATTGTGCTGTATGAGACTAGAGAAAGCTGCTTAGCAGAAAGAAGTAATTAAAAAGGAGAAGTAAATGTCACTGCTTCGACAGCAGGGAAAAATGTAGAACACCACTGCTCTGTGCAGAGGGCTGCGAAGTGAGGAAACCGTGCAGGAAATAACAGCTCCGAAAATCCCTGCTAACAAGGGAGGGAGGGCTGCTCCCCCGCTCACTGCTCCCAGGTTTGTGCTGGGAAAGGTGGGAAGTGGGGAAGCAGCTCCAAACCGCCCACGCTCCCCTTGCAGTGGATGCATACACTGCCCGGGAGGCAGAGCACAGCTCTCGCCAGTCACCTGCTCCGCTGCTTTCTCTCCCCTGGAATCACTCTGTTTAATCTTTAAATTGAGACTGGATGTTTTCCATAAGGTGCATCAGTTTCTCTAGATTTGGAGGATTTGGTGAAGGCTTTTCCGGATAAAACTGTAAGGTCTGTGTTACTCAGTTCGCCAGGTGAGATGTGCATCTGGTGTCAAGGCTTAATATCCCTGGGTAAAAGCCTAGGAAAAACCTTCCCAGCTGCAGAAATGGTGCCGTGTGAGAGCCCCTGTTCTTGCTTATGAAGTGGAAAAGTTGCTGGCATTTCACCATCTTCCCTGGCTCTTACTGAGGAGGCCAAAACAAGACTAAGGAAATTAAATCTTACTAGTGCCCTGCACCTTTTGAGTGCTTGGTTTACCTCCACATGCTATTTTGCCCCTTATCTAAAAATTACTGAATAACATTCTGCATGGCTTAATCTATTTCAGTTTGGCATAGGCTTAAAAGTTTATTGGCATTTAAGTCTCTTGGACTCTTGTTGCATCTCCGGCTGTGACGCCATGCAGTTGGTGCTTTGGAAACCCTCCCTTTTTAGTGCACCAGCTACACAGGTATCAAAACCAACCTGAAATGTGGCACTCCTCATTCCCTCAGTTCTGCCTCTTTGGAGTTTTGGTAAACCTCATTGCTAGTGCGAGTGACTTAGAAATGACTTTTTTCCCCAGATTCCTTTTCTTCTGGTTAGGATTCATAGCATTTGTGATTTCTTTTGAGCAGCACATATTTATTGATGTCCCTTTTATTTCCCTTTGCATTTCACAGTGCATTGCAGTTTTAAATTGTACTATCATAGGTGGCAGCTGGGCCTCATTCAATTCTAGGGGGAATGTAAATAATCCTCCATATTTCAATAGACTAAAAAATGTATTGCTATTATTCACAAACAGGCGAGAAGAATGCAATGATAACAGTACACATTTCCAATTCAACATGTGCTCTTCCATCCAGTCCGCTTCATTATGCTCATTCATTTTTGATGCCTTCTGTGTTGAAGCATAGAGTGAAAGGCAACCAACTTCAACCACTTGTGAGTTTGGCATCTATTGTAAGCTAGTTGCCTTGGCTTGAGGGTTAGGAAGAGATAATCCCATCTTTTGGTGGTCTCTGTTATAGAGACCGTGGACAGCTTGGAAGTCAAGCGATGGATTTAACCCTGCGCTGTCTTGAAAACTGGAAGAACTGGATCTTTGAGTGTAGGCCAGATTATTTTCCACCAAGGTTAGCAAATAGGATGGGATCCATCTCGCCTCATCTTAGGTTTGCTAGTTTTGTATGCTGGGCAGGTGAGCTCAGGTTCAGGTGTAGATCTTTAAAACAAGCAAAAAGAACCTCCTGAATGGTGGAGTCTGGGAGTGTTTCATGCCCTGTCAGTAAAAAGCGGGATATGACTATTCCTCCAGCTG
Organism: Tinamus guttatus; assembly: GCF_059628265.1. Lineage (NCBI taxonomy): Eukaryota > Metazoa > Chordata > Aves > Tinamiformes > Tinamidae > Tinamus > Tinamus guttatus. Next base: position 668,524 of record NW_028288741.1, read on the forward strand.
CACTTGGGATCTTGAAGGATCTGTCTTTCAAAAAAAATGTTTTGTAAAGCATACACAATCTCATATACTGCCTTTTTTTTTTTCTTTTTTAAGTGTATTTCCCTTCATTTCCTCAGTCAGTTAAGTGGCTTGTCCTGGTGCAACAAGACACAACCTCTGAGCTGGAAGGTTGCAGTGGTGCCTGAAAACACTCGTGCTCTCTGTGCTCAGAAAACAGCAGGAAATACAGAACTGAAACAGAAGTGTTCTTGAAGCTGGTTCCAACCTAAGCTGTAAGGGGCAGGAGAGATCTGATGTTTTAATTTGCTAAGCCTCAACTACAGTCAAAGTGGTGGGTACGTGGTAGAGCTGAAGAAGGTTCTCTTTAAATCCTCTTCTGCAGCCTCGAAAACTGTGAGCCTTTTCCTGGTGTGTGACCTGAAAGCAGGTGCCAGCTCTTGGGAGAGCTGGTAGTTAGTTGGTAAATTCAGCCCATAGCCCTGACAAAGCTGCAGAGTATGCTAATTATAATAACATTTTAAAATATTCTTCTATCACTTGAAGGGATTTTTTTCATCCTGCACTTTGAGAATAACCTCTGATCTTCTGTGGAAATGCATACAGCATTTAAATGGGAGCTGCTTGTTTCCCTTGGACATACAGTTTTAGCTAGAGCTTTCTAAAGAAGAAAAAATCAGACAAAAGACCCTTATTCTTTGATAATGGTTCTATTTTAGTGATGTCTTTTGATTATGCTAGCTAGCTGTGTAAACTTAATTGCATTAGAGGCTGCTAATTATCTGATTAGGAAATGCTTGGCTGTAATGGCTTATTTTAATGAATTGGCTATGTGTGCTTATGATTTTCAGTTGTTTGGTGGTTACCTCAAATTGTTAAGATGCTCTGTTTTTTTTTAATCTGTGGAACATGCACACATCTGTCTCAGTCATAAGCGGTTGCAGGTATATTCTTTTCTGTGCCTACCTCTGCACCTATGTAGAGATATCTTTAATATTCCCCTGGAGATTTCCCCAGAGAATTAGGATTCACCTGTCTTGCAGGTTTTGTTGCTTTTCCAGTGATGATCATTGCAAATGACAGAGATCTGTGAAGAAGGTTACACCTGCTGCAATTTTGCCAGTAAGTGACCCATTAGGACCTGAGTCTTTTTATTCAGAAGCTTACTGAATTCTGCTTATATGGTCCCTAGAAGGGGAATATTCTTATCTAAACACTTCTGCCAGAGACTGGAGGAATAAGAGAAGCGGATGGCACAAGGTTACTTTCTGCTGGCTTATAAATTCGAAAGGATCAAGTCCTGTATATCAACGTGCAGGGTTCAGATGGTTCCTCTGAGTGAGGGCTGCGGCATCTAGCCTAGGGGTCATGGCCAAGAGGCGGCGTCACAAGGAGAAGTGGGACCATGAGTTTGATGAATCTCATTTCAGCAGCTGCTTATGCTTGGGAAGACAGTGACATGTAAATCTGTAAGTAGTGTCGTGACCAGAAATTTTTGGAAGCTCTGTCCAAGAAGAAAAGAAGGCATTTGTTCACTTGCTTGCATTGATTTTCAGGGAGTGGTGTCTTAAAACACTGCCTGGCCTTTCGAGTGCTTGCTGAATGCCAGGGGGATTTCAAAGCCATTGCAGAAATGATGATAGAGGAGATAAGCTGAAATAAAAGAAATTGAAGATGTTTCAAACTCTCCTATTCCTTTAAACTTTCAAAGTGGCATATGAGCTACTCGTATGTTTTTGAAGTGATGGAAAACTTAAAAATACTTTGACATAGAGTGAGAATTTTACTACATAGTTTAAAATATCTTTCAGTCTGATTTGACAGTACTGGTAATGCTAAGAGAAATTTTCTTTGCTGAGAAAGCAAAAGAGCCGCATGTGACAGATTTTTTTTTTTTTGCCTGTGATTAGAAACCAGAGTTTGAGCTGGAGTGTGCTGCTCAGAAGTACCAGCAAAGTAAAGAAGAGTGTCTGGAAGTTCATCTTGATGCTAAGAAAGTCTCTCCAAAAATAAGTTGTGTTAAGCATTTGCTTGTACCTGTTTTGATGTTCTGGAACTGAGGGTATGGCTGGTTGCTTGATACATTGATGTAAGAAAACTTCTTTTGGAGGTTCCCAGTTGTGGTTCTGTCTCACTGCCATGCCCAGGGCTCGCTTGAAGTCCTGTCTTCCCTTAATGTGGATTTTCTTTTGAATGCGTCCCCGTCATGTTTCGAAGTATTCCCTAAACAAGGCAGTCTTTACTGAGCAGATACCTCATGGTGGTGAGGATCCCAAATGCTGAATGTGACCTGCCTGCCTATCGCTTCCCCAGGATTGGCCTTGTCAGTAAGAGTGTCCAATGCAAATGTTCTCACTTTTTTATTTTGGCTCTGTTTCTCCAAAATATATATTACAGATGGATTATATATATCTCAAGAGTTGTGTGTGTGTGCACTACAGTGCTGGCTGATTGCTGCCTGCCTGACTTTGTCCTCACAGACAAGATTTTTCTGTTTTTCTCTGTTTGTTCACTTTTGAAGCCAAACATCCATAAGAACTCCAGGCCAGGTTGTCAGCTTGTTTTTTACTGAAACCAAATGAATCTACGACAGGCATTCAGCACATTGCTCTCTTTCATCAGGCTCGTAGCTGGCTTTCACTGGTCTCAAATGTGGCCTGCACCAGGTGCCTGATCAGCAGCAAGGTAGGAGCCAGGAGAGGGCTGCCAGAGGCAGATGCTTTCTCAGCATCATGGATTTGGGGCAACTCCACCTTGTGCTTCAGGTCTCTACCCTCTTGAAACTGTCTAGGGCATTAAAAAGTGATGGCATCTGTCTTCTGTTGAGGCCTATAGTTTAGGCCTCAGCACAGTGTGTTCTTCACATGGAGCCAGCATGGTGGTGGGAGGCACTGGAAATTCTGGAGATGTTAATGGCAAAAGCATTTGGGCAGCTGGAGTAACATTAAATCTTAAACACAGGAAGTTTGAACTGCTCCTTGTGCCAAGAGATCCAGATTTTTGCCTCAGTGGAGGTATCTCTAGGCTCCGGATGAATTTCCACGAGGACTTGGGATCAGACTTGGCAAAGAACCTCATTTTCCAAGATAGCCAGTTCCAGACCCAGTTCCAGGATGGGATCGAGGGATAAGCTGTGCACACAGGGAAAGCAGCACAAAAAGAAGTGGAAGACTTGGGAAAAGGCAACAAGCAGAAAAAATCAATTAGAAAGAAGGGGTTAAGGTGCAAGTCCCTGCCCTGTCTTCTGTCACTCAATCAAGGGCTTGCAGAGAGCAATTAGGAGCTGGAAAGCCAAACTGTGTCCTGCTGCAGTCTTTCAGCTTTTGCTTCCAGGTGCTGCAAGTCAAGGCAGGTGCTGCCACTTCAAATTTAATTGCTGTTTGGTGGATAAGCTTTAGTTTTCCCCCTTCTCTGTCAGCACCCCTAATGTATACAGGAAGAAGAGTCAAAAGAAATCTCTTCAGAAGCCCCTAAAATCACAGCCCTGCAGGGCTAATGATAAGACTTAATCTCAGGCCTTTTTCTGTCTCTGCTGCTGCCTCTGTGCAGGAGGAGGAAGGGAAGAGGTGCATGGACATGCTGTGAGCCTGGCTCTTCTGCCGTTTTTACCTAAGGATTAGGGGGGTATTAAGCTCAGCTGTGACAGCAGAAGAGCTGTAAGTGGAGGGAGGAGGAATTACTATTCAGTGCTTTTAGAGCAAAAAAAAAAAAAAAAAAAAAAAAAAAAAAAAAAGTAGTTTGTGGGTTCTTTGTTTGCTCTTGGATGTTTTTCAAGGGAGTGGTGCAATTCAAAATGAGAGATTATTCAGGCTTTTGAAAGGGTGCTCTTAATCAAAGCAAAGCTTTCTTGAAGGCTTTAACTAGATTGCAAGTTGCACAACCTGAGCATGGAAAAGTTGACAGCCTTGCTGGGCTGAAGGTAGCCAGAAAACTTCAATTTTCTCTGTGGGTTTGCATAGCTGTGTTGAATATTATTTCTGTCTTCAGAGCTGCAGGTATCCTAATTATTTGTTTTCTCTGCATCTGATAGCACTCTAACCAAGATTACCTTTCTCTTTTCCTTCCCAGTAATAAAGAGATTGGTGTAATAGTAAATTAATATAGCCTGCTAAATGAGAATTAGCTGACTATAAATACCCAAAATATTATCTGTTAATTACAGTTTTGAGAAGTGATTTGAAATGATATGTTGTTCCTTTTGAAATACTAACAACTCCCAGTGATGACTGCAAAAGAACTTCAAGAGAATTGCTGCTGCTTTTCATAACTTTAAGATACTCTTTTCAGTGTGTAATTTTCAGTCTAGAGATTCAAGACTTCACTTTCTGGGGAGTGAGTAATATATTGGTCTCCCAGGTTGATCAGGTATTTGTTGAAGGGGTTTGCCAATGGAAAGATGGTCATTTTAGTAGAAACAAATCCTCTGCAGATGTCAAAAATATGATCAATCATGTAGAAATAGATTGGAAATCTGCATGCTATGAAAATTGCAGATCTAATCTGTTCCCAGAGGCTATATTTAAGTACAGCTCCATTGACTTTAATAGAGTTCCTTGACACTTGGTATTAGTGTCAGTGAGAGGACAATTGAACCCAATTTTCTTAGGGGAAGCAAGTGCAGGAGACTTTCAGAATCAGCATTTTTTCAGATTTCAATTATGAAATTGCAGTTGCATATATCAGTCGCAAACTTTATTTTATACGAAAAGTCATATGCATTTTTTCTAGTCTTATTGTCAAAATTTCAGAATGAAAGGGCATGATGTTTTGGGTGGAAAGGAGTGAAATGTCATCTCTAGAAAACATGCACTTCCAATGTGGACAAGACACAACTACTGTATAATAGCAGGTCAGGAATGCTGGCTTTAAATCGGGAATTGAGAGCAATGCCTCTGTAGCCCTGGGTGTTTATACAGCTAGAGCTCTGTCATCCCTCCTGGGAGACAGGAGGCAGGTCAAGGGTCTGCTGGCCTTCTGGGTCTTGTTCAGTGCCATTTCTGCTTCACTAAAACATTGTGACAAATGAAAATCAGTGTTTAACTGCTTTCGAGATAATGCTGTTTTCAGCCTGTTTTTTAAATTTGCTAACCAACATCCAAACAGACGCTGCATTTTGAAACATCTTCAAGCATGATGGAAGAAGTAGCTCCATTTCTGCGGCGGAGACATAATGTCTTTGCTGAAGTTGCAGACAGTATCAGTCTTTTTTTTGAGTTTATTCTTAGAAGATTAGGGTGTGCTGTGAGACTTCAGTGTGTGACTTTGTGAATTTGATTTCTTTTTTAAAAACCTCTGGAAGAAGGTTAAGTGAGTTAAAGTTCATTTTTGATGGATTAGAGCATGTTTCCTTAGATCTAATTGTTCTCTTAGATCTAATTGTTTAGGAAATGACTTGAAAGAAGTCACCACACTTGCACAGCTCAAAACATAATTCATAGCTCTTCATGCATCTGGAGATTAGAAACTGCTCTATCTCTTGCTGAAATGCACATGCCTTTCTTAATGAACTTGGAGGACAGGAGAAACTTTGTAGACTCCTAATGCCCTCTCCAATCCAGGATATTTTAAGGAAATGGAGTGGCTATGACATGAGTGTTGCACAAGCAAGCATTTATTTAGCCTCGCAGAGAAAACTTCAAGGAGGAGGAAGCAGAGATCTTTCAGTTTCCTCAGTAGAAGGTTGCTAGCGGACTTTGAAAGGTATATACTAGGATCAGTGCTTCCATATATTCATTAATACTAATCTGTTTATTCTCAATATACTCATAAGTGAGCTGTAAAAGGGGTTGAATTGCTATTAAGGACATACATTAGTACCATCAGCAAGCATTATTCATGACAGTAAAGGTGAAGGCTGACTGAGAGATTATGGAAGAACCTTATGAGACTCAGCAACCGGGCAATAGAAGAGCAGATCACATTAAATGTAGATAAATGTTAAGTGATGCATGAGAGGAAACAATTCTGGCTTCATGTATTGGGTTCTGGTCTGGCTGTTAGCAGCTGGGAGATGCATCTGGGGTTAAGACAGAGGCCTCTGGAAAAAACCCAAGAGATCAAAACAGCAGAAAACTGTGTTGGGGATGTTGGACTAGCAATACAAAACCATCATCATGGTTGTGTGCAGGTCTTTGGCCTGTATGCATCTTAACCCGTGTGCAGCTCTGGTGTCCTCATCTCAGAAGGGTGGAGATAGAAGTTGGAAAAGGTTCAGGGAATGCGAGTGGTCCAGCAATGGTGTGAAATAGCTCCCATGTCAGGACTCTGATCTGGAAAGACAACCATGAGGGGATGCGATGCCCGAGTGATATGGAGGAAGCAGACAGGAATAAGTTATTTATTGTCTCTTTCAATACAGGAAATATGAGTTTGAATCCAAAGATACAAAAATAGTCTCCTTGCGATGTTGAATTACACTGGAGAAGTCGTTGCAGTAAGTTGTCATGGAGCCTAAAAATTATATGGTTTCTGTGAAAGACATGATGAATTCATGCAGGAGAAATTAAGTAAGGCTTATTAAATAGAAAAGGCTCCTGCTTCAGGAAGTTTCTGGAGGATAAATGGTTCCCCTACATCCTGGAAAGGTTCTTGAGGAAAGTTCCAAATAAGTTTGATCTGTTCTTAACCTTTTCCCTAGGCACCTGCTTTTGGCAGCTGTCAGCAAGAACATACTGGCCTAAATGGACCTCTGGCCTGACCCAATGTGTTACTTACAGATTTTGGGAAGATAAGCCACCTTATCTTTCAAATATTTTGGGGGAAAATCTTACTGCCTAAGAAACCGAGGAAGAAACCATTCCATATTCTCCTTTCTCTCTCTCTGCATGGCTTGGTGAGGCTCTTCTCACTCCATCGTGATATTCTCTGTGTGTCTCTGAGTCTCTCTCTTAGATCTATTTTAACTCTGATGGGAGATTGATCAGCTCCTTTGTAGGGGACTTTCTGGAGCCTGATTCGAGTTGGAAAGCTGAAATTGGCTTAGAACATGGGTAAAGATCTCTTGTATGAGAGCACACCTTAAGTGGATGTGCAACTCCTGCCTGTTTAGGTAGATGGTAGGAGATGTCTATCTGTGGGCCCTTGGCTCCCAGCATTGCTCTTGAGGTGATGCAGTGTTACCAAAGGAGGCAATGTCACCAGCCATCCTAAAAATCCTTCCTGTATGCTTTACCCTTCTTTTTTTGGGAGGGGGAAAAAAGAAAAAACAGAAAAGAGAGGTGGCCTTTGGCTTTTGAATATACTCAGTAAATCTCCATAGTGTTTTAGCTTCTCTTGATAGGTTTGTGTTCACCATTTGCATGTGACGTTGATCTCGCTATCTTTGTGCCTGGAGAAGTCCCTGGAAAGAGCTGAATATGTATTTTAAACCTTGCTGTAGAGGGAAAAATGTTGAGGGATTCTTCTCTTCTTCTCTGGTAGTAACTCTGAAGGAAGGTAATGGGGGCAAAGGGCAGCTTCACACTTTTAATGAGATCTATCACAAATGATAGTGAATTGTTAGATTTTAATTTGTACTTCATTAATTAAAAATGTTAACCTCAGATTCCTGACACTCATTCAGGGGACCTCATGGGAAACATTAAACTGAAATAGCATCTCTGCTAATTCTTCTTGTTTATGGCAAAGCATTCAAAGTGTGGGTCTCGGTGAGTTCTTCCTCCTGTGCTTGAGATGGTCTTTATCAGGCTAAAGCAGAGGCCTTCAGGGAGGACTTGAAATATATTTTAGGCCTGGAGTGCACAGCAAAGGTCCACCTTTAGCCACGGTGTCTCTCAATACTTCAATGCCATTATGACAACCTTCGTATCTGATTTTTCTCTATGATTACATCAAAATTGCCCTCCTGGTAAAACACACTATAAACTTTAATTGAATTCTGCTAAGCTCACCACCCTCTCAAAGGCAGGAGGAGAATATAATAGTTTTTTATGTGGAATGTCATTACTCACTCTTTTCTGTATGCGTTTTAAGAAGTTTGCAGATGTTAAGAGGAAGGACAGAATAACAGACTTGCCTGCTTTGTGGGCTCTTCATCGTGTGGGCCCCTCACTAAAGACTTGGGATCCAAAAGGGTCCGGATGCCTTCTTGCTATGCTTCTGCCAACAGAAAGCCATATAACTCAATAAAATAGTAAATAAAGAGTGTATGGGCAATGGCTGCAGCCTGGAGCCCTGAGGTAAGAAGGATCTTACCTGTTTCCAGAATACCTGGATGATCCAGGCAATGAAAAAACTCTACAAGCTGCGAAGGCAGTGAAAAATCAAGCTAATCATCTTTGCCAGCCATTTAACCTTCACAAGGAAAAAACTGCAATAAAGGAAGAGGGCAAAACTGGCAGGTTTCTGTGAAATGGTGGAGAGGGCATGTTCCTATCTGGAGGTAAAGCTCACCCCGGTGGTTCTTGAGCATCCCCTCTGATCCGGTATTTCTCTGGTTTCCAGAATGGAAGTGATAGTGTTACGGGCTGAACCCAGGCACTAGGAGATGCCAGTTTCTAATGTGCAACTCATGGTAAGAACCAGCTCACTATCACTGATGCCCATGAGACCTGGCTTTGTTAGTGCACCACACTCTTCCCACCACTGTTCCCTGTTGGAAAAGGGGCGCTGGTGTTTGATGTTGAAGTGGGCACAAAAAAATCAGGTACATCGTGGCTGCTTGATTAAATGGGCAAAGTGAAATGAGTACTTGTCAAATGTCTTTTGGTAATAGCCTCTTAAGAAGGAAACAAGATTTTGCTTTAAAGCAAAGCACCATCTCTTTGTGGTAATTCTTATTGTAGGATAGTTTCAGTTGTGTTTATGATGTGGAGTTAAAAGAGTATTTTTCAGGTACTGCTGATCTTGGGCAATCCTCTTCTCTGCCAGATGCCCCTCTTCAACTCCTCACCAGCGTGCAGGCAGTTTGGAGGGATCCACAGCTCCTGTCCCACTGTCCTGTCTTATCTGAGAGGCAGCATCTCTTCCTGATGTTTTCTTTTTTTTCCCTCTTACTTCTCCTCAAGTGAGAAAATCAAGGATGGCTGCAGGAACGATTTTCCTTCCTTTTTTATCTAGAATTTTCCTTTGGTGCCTAATGCGCTGTTGTTGAATAGGTTGCTGTGACTTTGCTCTCACTTCTGTTCCATGAAGTAACAGTCCATCTGGTTGGAGCAATCGGTGTATTCTGAAGTGTTTCATTTAATAAAGCTGCATAAAATGTTATTAATTTGCTCTGCATAACTGATATGATATTAATATTCCCTTATTTCAAGTACCCTTCCTGAATAAGCTGAAAAATGTCCTTTTATTTTCTCCTTTTAACCCTAAATCCTTTTAAGCCCTTTACCTTGGAAGCTGAGTATGTTTTGTTAGTTCAGTGTAGGTGACAGAAGGAAGAGGACCTGGTCCTTACTGTACTGATTAAAGGAGGGGTAAGAAGGGCAATTTCTCATTAATGTGAATTAAAAAAAAAAAGTAAAGGGAAAAAAAAAAGGTAAATATTAAAGCCCTGTGGAGGGATTTGAGAGTGTGTTGAAGATAATGGGCTCTTGATGCTGTCAGGACATGAATGTAGTCAGCTGTGGTGGGGTAATAATGTGATTCCTGTGACCTGTCCACAGGCTGCAGCAGCAAATAAGGTTTTTGAAAACTGGGCAGGTGTCTTGTAGACTGCTCAGAGCAATCACTGAGATTGCTCGTTGATAGTTGGCTCAGAAAAGCTGAATTTAGATGATGGCTCATTCAGAAAGAACGAGGTAGAATCACAGAATCACAGAATCATTAAGGTTGGAAGGGACCTCTAGAGATCATCTAGTTCAACCCCCCTGCACACGCAGGGTCACCTAGAGCACATAGCACAGCACTGCGTCCAAGTGGGTTTTGACGATCGCCAGAGAAGGAGACTCCACAACCTCTCTGGGCAACCTGTTCTAGTGCCCCATCACCCTCACTGTTAAGAATTTTTTTTCTTAAATTCCTGTGGAACTTTTAGTGTTTCAGTTTGTGGCCATTACCTCTAGTTCTATCGTTGGCTACCTCTGAAAAGAGGCCTGCCTCATCCTCTTCACTCCCTTCCTTGAGGTACTTAATTACACTGATTAGATCCCCTCTCAGCCTTCTCTTCTCCAGGCTGAACAGGCCCACCTCCCTCAGCCTCTCCTCATAGGGCAGATGTTCCAGGCCCCTGATCATCCTTGTAGCCCTGCGCTGGACTCTCTCCAGCAGCTCCACGTCCCTCTTGTACTGTGGAGCCCAGAACTGGACACAATACTCCAGATGTGGCCTCCCCAGGGCTGAGTAGAGGGGCAGGATCACCTCCCTCAACCTGCTGGAGACGCTCTTCTCAACACAAGCCAGGATCCCATTGGCCTTCTTGGCCACGAGGGCACACTGCTGCCTCATGGTCAACTTGTCCTCCACAAAATCATTTCATCTTCCACAAAAGTGGATGTTTTGCACTGGCTCCGCTAGCCCTTCACTAGCAGAAGGATTAATAGATGCGAGCGCTTTAGGAAAGACAGTGCCAAAACCAAGGACTATCGCAGCACGCAACGCTTCCCAAGACCCGCCATTGCCATGCTGACACCGCAAGAGCATCAGGGCCCAGCTGCTACCTGCGGGTGGGCTCCAGCCTGCCAATCCTCTGGGGTTTGATGTCCCCTGCCACCTGTACATCCACAGCGATGCTTGTGTCCGGGGAATAACAGCTCCAGTCTCCCAGTCCAAAAACCACCAGCTGGTTTGGCAGTGGTACAGGCAGCCATGCCTGGTAACCCATCTTGCTGGAGAGGCTGAGGGAGGACAAAAAAGACTCACAGGAAATAGTGAAGAGGTGAAGGTTTGGGGAAGAAAAAAAAAAGGGGGGGGGGGTTAAAAAACTTTTTTTTTTTTCATAATCAGGGGGCATGATACGACCCTGCTGCATTTAAGGAGGGGATGGGCGCCCTCCTCGCTCAGAGGAGGAGCAGCGGCAGCAGCAGGGACCGGGCCCGTCGGCGGGGCCGCCCCGCCGCCCCCTCGGGCCGGACCGGGCCTGGCCGGGCGCACCTGAGCAGCCTGCGCGGCGGCTCCCGCAGCGCGCAGAGCACGTAGAAGGCCAGAGCGCCGTCCCGGGTGGCGGCGCCCCAGGGCAGCGGCCCAGGCCCCGGCGGGGAGCGGCCCCGGCGGCGCGGGGGGCGCGCGGACAACATGGCGGGCAGCAGCGACTAGACAAATATTTTCTCTGCTTTAACTAGAGGGCTTATAGTTATCTGCCTTTTAGGAGGAGAAGACTCTTCCCCCCAGGAGTTAAGTGGCTATTCTCTTTCAGGGTGGAAACCTCAGCATTCTTACTTATGCAAACAGTCACCCCTGCAAGAAGTCCCTTGCTAATGGAGCAATTGTACCAAATGGCATTCAAATCCCTAGGAAAAAAAGCCTTTCAAGGTCCTTCCAACATTTAGGTTTGAGCAAGTTTGCTTCAAGTTAAGTGCACACATTGTTCAGCAGGAGCCGGCTCGTTTGGCATGTTCTGGAGTTAAGCACTGTGCTGTTGCTGACTAAGCTTTTTGTGGTGCAGCTTCCCGAGGGTGGTTGGATTTGATCTTTTAGAGGTACCACAGAGTGCCCTGCACAGCTGCAGAGCAGTGCACCCGTTCTGTGTGCTGTGCCCACCCAAGGCAGCCCCTCCTGCGCCGTGGAAGGGAGTCTGCAGAGCTTCGTGCAAGGCAAAGAAATCTGGTCTGCTCTCTGCGACAGATGCAAGGAGTAAATTGGAAATCGGAACAGACAAGGGAAAAGAAGTAAGGAGCGATAAATGATGCACATTTGGGAAATAAAATCACTTCCCTGATGATTTCACTCCAGCCCCTAAGCACAGATAATGTCTCTCTCCTTGAATGGTTGCTATGAATGTGAAGTGGCAATTGCGTATTATATGCCAGGCATTAGAGCTGGATGTTGTGTGATCTGGAGCACAGAATTATGATCTTCAGCTGGAGACCAGCAGAATTGTACACATTAGCCTGTTTTCTCCCCTCTAGAAAGGAGGAGAGGGGAGTATTACTTGGTGGAAAGACAGGCAGTTATACTCAATGCAGCAAGTGGCAGTTCATGTTGTATCGATGCTTCTCACTTGGAACATCTTCCTTACCGCTTTCAGGAGATATTTTAGCAAGTTTATTATCTTCCCAGATGTGTCTTCCTATTGAAACACTTGGCTAGAGTGTTATGCTGCAAAAGGAGATTCATACCTCCTAATCTAAAGCACCTAGTTTAGTTGTCTTGTACAGAAATTAGGTTAATCTTTCTCCATTGACTGTAAAGGGAGCCTTGGGAAACATGCTCTGTATTGTTTTCTGCAGAAATCAGTCTTCACTGACTGGCTGGAAAGCTCTGGGAGTCTAATTTCCTAGATCTAATGCTTAGTTGTCTAATGCTTGGCAATGATATGTACTGTTTTGTCGACGCAGGGGTCTCGGACACCGCTCCCATGATCAATGTGATCAAGCAGTGCCAGTTTATTCAGGGTTCCAATCGCGCTTATATGCAAGACTTCCCGGTACACGCGAGCGCTTCTTTACAGTGATTGGTCAAGACCCCACGTCCATGCGACTAACTATACAGCGTGATAGGCTAACTAACAGTGCCCACGTGTCCTCACATTTAATGACCGTCCCCCTCTTCATGTTTGTCTCAGCTCTTTGACTCCTTATCTGACTCTCAGCGAGATCTCCTTATCTCTTAGTCAGCAGTCCTTCCACCCTTTCAGCTAGGCCTGGCACCCTTCTGCCCTTATCTGGCTTGCTCACAGCATGACCACTGGCCTTCAGGAATCCCACAATTCCCCCTTCTTGTTTTTGAGCAAGCCAGGATTCTTGATGGTTCACCCAAAATATGTCTTTGATCGCCTTGTCTACCGTCTGTCTCAGACACTTAATCAGGCAGGGAAGGACAACCAAAATGCATAAGAAAATCAGTAGAATCATCAAACCCGTTTTGATCAGTGATTGTAGCCAACCAAACCTTCTTTACAGCATTCTCAATCATATTGGATACACATTTCAATAAGCAAGGCACAACTAGTAGAATGCAACATAGAATCAACAACACCATCCCAACACTGAATACCTAACACTTGTGCATCGAGTTGATCTGCTGTTCCACAAAGCCAACAACTCTTGATTTGGTTATAATTAACAATCTGCCTAAAAAGCATAACATATCCATTAGCACTAAAACAGCATTAACCCCTATAGTAGGGTTAAAAGCAATACTACCTCCTAAAAGCTACAATATACAGCTAATAACAGTAACACTTATTCCTCCCATGTTTTCCTTCTGCAGGCTCACATTTTCCATAGCTAGGGTACCAGTTGCTTGCCTGCTACATCTGATCTAGGTGAGTTTGCTTCCAGCCAAGGTCTCAGCCATTTCGCTGGCACCCATCTGGTTCCAGTCTCTCAACATCACCTTACACGGACCTGACGTTACTTCTATCAGGGCTCCCTTTAGCCCAGCCCCGTGTTTGACCATCGGAGGGACTAGGCTGCCCGGGTGTAATCTCAAAAAATTTAAAACATATACTGCTTTTGCCAATCTCTCTGCAGTCATAATTCCCAATTCTCCCTTTTTTTTTTTTTTTTTTTTTTTTTTTTTTTTTTTGACAGTATTTCAGCGTTTGGTTCTTCATTCTAACTTCCTGTGCTGAAGTATTTCCCTAGTCTCTTTCCAAGGACACAAGTCAGAGTACAGCTCCCATTCCTCCACTGGTGGGGGTGTGGTGGTGGGGGGGATGCCGTAGTCTTGAGTTATTTCTGGCTTTCCCGCTTTCAAATTCTGCACTTTCTTGTTGTGCTTATTCAGCCCTCTCTGCTGATACATATTACACAATAAACATCTAAAGACCACACACACAAACAGCACAAACACAGTTTCTATCGAATGGCACGACCTCACTTAGCTGTGCACTTCATTAGTGAGTTCCACTGTCTCAATTGCCAAAGCCCATCCTCGTCGCCAATCAGGTGCGAATGGGCCTGGGATTTGGCGATAATCACCCAAAACAATGTGGCTACTGCGAGCCTCTATTCAGGTGAAAGCACCTTTAATAAGCAATGTATGAATAACTACTCTTGAGGTAATACTTGTCGGCAGGATACTGAGACTGAACATTCTCTCGAGTTGGCAGATTAGAGGGGTGCTGACAGGCTCCTAACTCAGCAGGCGTCCCCGCAGAGACAACGTGGGTCTCAGTGTTAGGAGTTTCACCCCTCCTCTCTCTGCACTGTTTATGCCCGGTGCATCCTGCCACGTAGGGCCAGTACGTGCCAGCAGGCAGACCGGGGGGCGGACAAACTCCGCCTTCAGTCACATAACCTTCCCTCCTGGGTGCACAAGTGCACATACCAGTAAGTGGTCTCAACCGTCAGTCTGAGGGTCCTGCTTTCCTCATCTTCCTCCCGCTCGGATGTTTGACCTTCAAACTAGTTTAGAGGATGTTTGCAGTTCCCGGGCAGGCAAACATCTTCTTTCTCAAGATCCCATTATGACTTTACAGATCACACAAATTTCCTCCTTTCAACCATACCTCGTGTCAGCATCATTATACAAAGGACACAACACATAATAAAGACGAACATAGCAAACAGAAATAATAGCCCTAATAACGGTTTCTGCCCTTACTTAACGCATTACAATTCTCCAACCCCCACTTTAAAAGACAGATCAGATCTCCCTGCACCTCCCCCCTGGCTATGTCAAGCCCTCAGCAACATCAGTCTCCTTGATTTCATTCGCCTTTTCTTCCCTGGCCCCCTTCTCTAATTTTTCAAGGCGATTCAACAAGTCCTGGACCCAGCCGGGCTGTTCCTCAGGCTCGACAGGGGGGGCACAGACGGTGCAGGTGCTGCAGGTGCAGGTCGGGGGGTTTTGGCGATGGATCTCCAAACACCAACAGTTTTCGGTGGGGTGGTGGTCCTGGTCCTGAAGTGCTCACAGAGGCTTTTACAGGTACACTGCTCGCAGCTTCGGGAGACTCACGATCCGTCGGTGGCCCTGTGATGTCCTTTGGGCGATGGGGGGACTCAGAACTCCCCTGCTTTCACGGTTTGTCAGATGGTAACACTGGGCCCATGAACACCTCCTGAGAGGAGGTAGCCGCTTTCGTCGGCCCTCTCTCTGAACTTGGTGACATGGTAGCCACAAGCACCGCCGTTGCAGCAGCGCATTCGGCCTTCATTTCCTTTAATACCTGTCGTACCAACTGCCACCCACTGGCTAATTTGACAGCATCTTTTGACCCCTTACTCACTTCTTCCCACAACTCTGACTCGATCCGGTCCCATGTGGGCATCTCAAATAATTTCTCGAGTAAGGCCTTATCATATCTTAGTCCTCTCGTAGAAAGGATATGTTGGAGGAGCTTAACCACTGCTTCTTCCTCAGAACTTAGCGTGGACCCCATCTCCTCCCCAGCTGCTCACCTGTCCTGGGTGAGATTGCAAATTCGTCTTTACGCCGGCGATTTTCCAGGCGCCGGGGCAGCGCCTGTTTCGGCTGGATCCTCCCGCACCCTCGGATACCGCCGCTGGTAAGCGCTCCTGGAAGCCTTCGGCGCGAGGGTCCCTGTTCGGGCGCCACTTTGTCGATGCGGGGGTCTCGGACACCGCTCACACGATCAATGTGATCAAGCAGTGCCAGTTTATTCAGGGTTCCAATCGCGCTTATATGCAAGACTTCCCCGTACACGCGAGCGCTTCTTTACAGTGATTGGTCAAGACCCCACGTCCATGCGACTAACTATACAGCGTGATAGGCTAACTAACAGGGGCTAACTGACAGTGCCCACATGTCCTCACATTTAACGACCGTCCCCCTCTTCATGTTTGTCTCAGCTCTTTGACTCCTTATCTGACTCTCAGCGAGATCTCCTTATGTCTTAGTCAGCAGTCCTTCCACCCTTTCAGCTAGGCCTGGTGCCCTTCTGCCCTTTCATCTAGGTCTGGCGCCCTTCTGCCCTTATCTGGCTTGCTCACAGCATGACCACTGGCCTTCAGGAATCCCACACTGTTTCCCCCTCCTTCTGCTGTAGAATAACATGGGTTTTGGGAGGTTCAAAGTGGAAAAAAGTATTCACAGTGTATATGGTGGTGAAGTACTCTTAATATTGTGCTCAGGTGCTCTCTTAAGCAATTATGTGCTTCTCCTTGGTTTCTGTGTATGTTTGCTCTTTCCTCTCAAATCATATACTTCAGAAAATTTGGATACTATATTAAGTAATGTATCTAATCTCTATCTCCAAGGGCTTAATGATTCCCTGAGCAGAATTTTGTGTACAGGGACTTTGTTTAGGGTATGCATTGTACTTTTGTTTCTTAAGGTTTTAAATACATAATGTTCATGTGCCCTGGAACAAGGGGTGTGGGGGAGTGATGCAATGCACTTCAATTGTATGAGAGAAATCATATTATGATTTATTGATATGTTTTAACAATATTCAGTGGCAAGATCACTTTTATTTACTGCATGGAGGGCAGGTTTCTACATAATTACCAAGCAGATCCTCGCGTTGAGGTTCACATTGGAGGTTCGCATCGGACCCCTTTGCTTTCCAAACCCTTCTTGAGAGGAGCCTGAGTGTGGCTGGACCCAGCCTTAGTCCCAGACTCGGTCAGCAGTTCAGCCCCACGGGATTGTGCGCACAGTAAATCCTGGATACAGTTCAGCAAAGCTTGCAAAGCTTTGGAAAGCTTTAGCCTGTCATGTTCCTTTACTGCAGATGTGTCGCTCCCAAGGGATCTCTCTGCCTTGGTGAGTAGCCTGGGAGGCATTCCTGCTCAAGGGCAGGTCCTGGTGCACGGCGCTTCCTTGCAGGGAGAGCTCAGCAGGCTCTCGGCCTATCCGCATGCTTATGGGATAAGATTGACTTAGAGCCATTTTGCACGGGAGCCAAATTAAGGATGGCTCATGCTCGCCTAGCCCTTGTTTCCTCGGGGTCCATCAGAATGTCCCCCAGCAGAATGCAGCCGTGGCTGCAAATGGTTAGAAAATGGTTATTTTCTGAGTAGGGAAAGAGCTCAGGGAGGCAGCCTTCGTGACCAGATAATGCCACTGGTGGTGTGACAGATCAGATGGGCTGGAGAAGGAGCACACGCATTGCATCGTGTCACAGAGTGGAGCCAGCAGCTCTGTTTTCAGTGGCTTGGGGAGAGACTGCAAGGCCCTGTGCTTGCTAGGGCAAGAGTACCAAGAAGGGGCTGCTCAACTCTGGAAGGTTCCTTTCATCTCACTGCCTGAAAGAGCAGGTGTTAGCCCTGGCCCACAGTCTGTGCTGTGCAAGTATTTCTGACCTCCCTGACTGAGCTCTAGCTCAGGACCCAAGGTCTGCTTAAATTCGTTTCCAATGAGGAGCCAGTATGGAGAAATGGACTCCCCTTGTAATGCAGGGGGTATGATTTTGGGGGACATGGATTCAAATGAATTCTCAGTGATGTTGCCTGATTTATTCACACAGTTAATGATGGAAAGCAGGAGATCTGAGGGCTCTTGGCTCTGTTTTCTAATGCGGATAAGGAATTTATTTGTTACACATTCTTCATATGCAAGATCTGCAGCCCTCCTCCAGCTCTAGGGAAGGCTAAACTCTTCTGGGGAAGGTTCAAGTTTTCATTTGCTCTGTTTGCTTCTTTGATTTAGGCCAAGGAGCTGAGAGCCAATTCCAAATGAACAGCAATCTGAGCAGTGCATGGAAGAGCTTGCACTCCATGTGCAGTGGGTGGGAAGCACGAGGAGGCAGAGTGGGAGAGAGTCGGGAAAGAAGCAAGGAGTAGAAGCTGCCAGTCCCGGGAAAGCTTTGCCACGCCATCTGCCTCCTGGACTAACGTCGTGCCTGTGCTGCTGCCATGCTGCAGTGTTGCATTTTTTTCCATTGCTGGGAAATCTTATTTTCTTGTATTACTCGTTGATCTCCCTCCTTGCATTGGGATTGCTTTCTGTACCCCTACATTCTGCTTAGAAGAAGGCAAACACAAAAGCCAATTAATCTGGAATTTTTCCTCACGGCCTCTGAATTGTACTCTTTATTAATTCCTTCCAACTTGAATGATAAGGATGTATTCTGTATTGGGATCTCAAAGATTCATAGAAATTGGGGACTGGAAGGGACCTGAAGAGGTCCTCTCTTTAGGCTTTGCATTAATGCAAAGCAGGACCAACTAAATACATTATCACATATAGTGAAAATAATATATTAGCTTTTTTGGTGGGGGAAAGAATAGACATAGATCTTAAAATCTGTGATTACAAACTTTTATCCTATTCTTGTATTTTTGGACTTCAGAAGCTACAGCAACATTATTGTTACCTTATTTATGACAGATGCTCATCTGTGCTGTGCCTAAAGAACACGTAGGTCTGGAGACTCCCAAAGCAATCTCTTCCATGGCTTTTCCAGAATATTTGAAGACCTTGACCTTTGCCAGCAGGCACCCATAGTTCATTTTGTGCAATTAGAGCAGAAGAGGTGATACATTTTGGGTACCACTCACTTGCACAGTGATGAACGCTTGATAAATACTCCCAGCGGTCATCGGAGAAAGGTGCTTAATGCAAGGGGAGAAAACCTCAGTGTAAATCATTGTTACTCTGCTAGTTTGGATCAATTATGTTCTCTTTAGCTGCCTGGGAGTCTGGGCTTCTGTGTATGATTCCACTGCTGTATAAGTCTGAAAAATCATAGCCTTCAGGAGTGGAGTATTTTTCTCAAGAGTGCAGGTGAAAGGTTTTAATTTTACTGGAGGGGGCTACCTTCTCTTTCAGAAACTTCTGCTTCCAGCAGGACGATCTCAGAAACGGGCTTATCTGGGCTATGAAGTTTTGTCAGTGCCAATCTTATGGAGATGGCTTTGATCTTCATACTCTTCCCCTGTATTTTGCCATCTTACAGATTAATACGGTGCACAGATACCTCTGTGCAGAACACATAGGGGGCTGTGTATATCTTGCCAATAGACAGTGTTTGCAAAAGTTGTAACTCACAAAGGCAGAGCCACAGCAATGAATTAGTGCTTTTGGCATTTGGGAAAGAAAGCCCATTTGAAATCCAGCTGCTTGCCAGCTGTGGCTATTCATAGCAATTATTGCTCTGACTGCTTTTTTGACTCCAACTTTTCATTTAAAGACTGTAATGATGATTTTATTGCCATCTTAAAAGTCTATTTATAATCCATTCATCACAAGATGAATGTGTGCATCTAATTCTTGACCTCTCTTTAATACTCTACAAAGCAGTGTTGCTTAGTTTAAAGTTTTCTTGGCACAAATGTGAGACAATCACATTTTTTAACAGCTTGAGTGACCTTAACTGTTCAATTCAGTACTTATAAAATGTGAGTATTAATGGATACTTAATATGTAATTATTTTCTGTTACTTTTTTTTTTCCTCTCCATGTCTCAGCCATCCCCACTTTTCACTTGTACTGAGCCGCATTGTCTGGAAAATAAGTGGGAGCGCTCGGAAAGCTTGGAATAAGGACAGAATCCTGCAAATTCGCTCTTCGAGGTAACTCGTTGCTGTTTTCTGTGTTCAGGTGCGTAAAATCAGGCATTGAATGGCCATGTGGTCATGCCTGTGCCTGCTGTTCTACGTGCTCTTTATCTGGTGTCTCCTGTAGCACTGGTTGACTCTGCAGTGATGCCTCTACTCTACGCTCGCACTGTGGCCTGTGCTGCTGTATGGTAGTGTCTTAGCTAGCCTGGAGTTGCCGGTGTTGAAAGCAGCTGCATCCACGGCCACCGTGCAGGCAAGCCTACCTTGAAGAAAAGCTGTAGCCCCAGCGTCAGAGAGTGGGGGGGAGATCCCTGAAACGAGTTTGATGCGCTTACGTGGCATCCAACTCTCAGGCATTAACAACTTTGTAGAAATAATGGCTATTAGGGAGGAACAGTAGACCACCCGGTTCCTTCTTGTAGTGTGTTGGCTGCAATCATCCTTCTTGGCTGACCCCCCAGAGCCATGGGGTGATTCAAGCCTGTGACCGTGTTCATGAATGAATAGTGTTCAGGCATGAATACATTTATTTATTTGTTTATTTTCCTCAGGTTGTGCCTGCAAAACATGTTTGCTTGCCCTGTTCGCTCCAATGCTGGCTCGGCTGGTTGTGGCAGCCAGCGGGCAAGCAGGAAGGGGAGGAGGGCATGGGCCCTGTTTCTTCAGAGCAGCTGTTGGCTCCCAGGGGTGAAGGTGGGGATCTGATCTGCTGGAGGCAGCTCGTAGCCATCCTGGTTCAGCGAGCAGCCTCTAGTGTGGCCCTCAGAAACCTGGTCATGGGCAGAAAAGTAGCCAGCTTCATGTGCTGCTGGTGTGCTCGAAATTGGGACAGCCCAGGTGGTTGCTTTGGCTGCTGCCAGTCTCCCTGTGCTGGGGCCTGGCTGATGTCTGGGAGATGAAACCAGGGTTGGAGGAACCCTCTTCATCCTCACTCTCAGGTACAGGTGGGCTATCAGAGGCTCCCCTTTGCTTCAAGAAGAATAAATTGGAACAGGAATTCGTGGTTGGGTGTGCCAGCTCCCGTACTGAAAAATGGGAGAAAAATGACTGTGCAAATAGAAAAACGGATTTTCCCTAATCCCATGTGAAACACGAGGAGAATCAAGTCTGTCCATAGGCACTAATGGCAGAGGACAGGAGAGGGTGAACATGAAGCATCTGGGTTGGGGAGACAGGCCCTGTGCAGGGTCTGAGGGTATCTTCTAAGGCCTAGGCTGGGCATCACTGTGGGGCTGTTTCAGGGGGCTCTGAGTTAATGTGGGCTGGGCTGACCACAGGGAACCTGATGGTGTAGTGACAGTGAGCTGGGAATTGTGTGCCTTGTGCTAAAGGTGGTACATTCAACGCTTGTGTCACTCAAAGCTCTAGAAAAATGTTGCAGGCATTCAACTCCGCCATCTTCATTCCCCCTTAAGCCTTCTGTGTCTAGAGCTCGTCCTGCAGATCATCTGTTTTTATGGCCTGGTATGCTAAGGCAAGCTTTTCCTTTGCTTTTCTGTCTGTTTCTTTCTGATATCAGAATGTGAAGCACAGAAGTTTTGGGGTATCTTTTGGGATACCAGGATTTTGCAGAAAGTGACTCTGCCTCTTCCAGTCGCGCACACAAGTTTTACGTGTTTGGTAGTCTGGCCATCAGTTGAAAGTGCAAACTGAGGGATACCAAAGGTTTTTGTGATTCACTAGCAACATAACTGATGAAGCCCCCAACTTTTTGCTTTAGATTCTCCTACTTTTGGCTATTGTGAAAATAGCGGTAAGGAGTACAGCAGTCTTGCCCTCAGCTTCTTTTTCCCTTGGCTTGCTGGGTGCCACGTTTTGCTGTTGTGTTATGCTCAGTAGAGTAAGTTTCTGTCTTCCAAAATGCCATGATCTCTGTGCCTCATAGCTTGCTTTGCTCTATTCCTAGCAAGAAATAGAAGGAGAAATGGCCTGTTAGAGGTAGCCTTAAGGATAAGAAAGGGAACAAATAAAGGAAAATGACTTGCCCTGTTACTTACCAAGAGGGAACTAATGGATTGGAAAAAGAGGCGCAAATGCTTTTAAGTTTGTGAATACTACAGAAACAAATAGTGGATGCTTGAGTTCCTACTTGAGTCGAATCGGATGTACACCAGTGGGAATCATTAGCTAGCTAAAGAGTTGCTTGCGGTTCTTTATGGCTCCTTCTGCAATTTTTCCTTTCTTCAGTTCTTCTGTTTCCTTGGTGATACTGGACCCCATCCTGCAAAGGCTCATGCATACACTTAATTGTGTCACGAGTGTCAAAGTTGTTTGCTTAAAGTAGAGCATGCACACTGCTCTGCAGAGCATCAAGGCTATTAAGAGTAATGGGGTACACATTCTGGAGCAAGGTAAAAGGCAGAATTAAACATTTGCTTAACACATTCTTTAATGAATTTCCTTCTTTTTATCCTGTACTTCAGAAACACGGAGGTTATCTCTTGTTTTAGAGAAAAATATAACTCTATAAAAACTGAGAGGACTAAGCTCTTCTGTACTTGCTATCCCATGTTGCTTTTTCTAAAGAGTCTCTAATGCCCACTTTATTCAAAGCTATTGTCTGATTTTGCAGATAATTCTAGGCCTTTGGGGGCTACTTAATGTGCATTAAAAATTGCCCCTCCTCCCAACATAAGATATTGAACTACCTTTATGGAGATTTAATATATCTGTGATATTTATGTCCACTTGGGTTGTCTAGGATTTGGAACTCTCAGCTGTAGGGTCTTGGAATGATACTGGTTGGAAGGACCTTTGCACCTTGGAAAGTTTTGTTGGTAATTATTGTAAAATGGCTATGTCAGTTAAGAATATGTCTTTACTTCCTGATCTGTAAAACGGATCATGAAATTAATATTCAGACACAGTAGAGTAGTCCTTTTCATTACTTAAATGGGCTTAATTGGAGTTATAGCAATTTTAGATGGCATAGTAGCAGCACTATATAAATTAGGTATGTGTTCCTATGAATAATACAGTCATTATCCAATTCCCCTTCCTAATTTCATTCCCCTTCTTAAAGGAAGTTAAAGCTTTTGTCACCTACTTAATACAAATGATATTTTGCTCTTACGAAGGAAATAATAGAAGGGTAAATGGTGCCAAACTGTAAGACAGCAGCAGAAAAGTCAGTAGGAGCAGTGGTACAAGCCTTTTGTCTTTAGCAATTAAAATGTGCTGTGAATTTTGCCGTGATTTTGCTGTGGCAGTGGACTACTATAATGTGCCATGACCATTTAGTATATTGTGCAGCTATCAGATACTTCAGAAGACAGTGAACCTGGATGGAACTGATCTAGCTGATGGCATAACCTTTAATGGGATCCTGAACACTGAATTAAACCTAGAACTAGTCACTGGTTAAGTGGCATTTTTAATAGACGATCGAGTGTCTCTCACCAGAGCAGTATTTATTTCCCCCAGATAAACAAAAACCTTTTTTTTTTTTTTCAGAACTTGATAAATTCAACAAAATGTCTAATTTATTCTTTTGCCTTAATCAAAAGCTTCAAATATTTCTGTTAAAATAACAAATTTCCCTTTAGAAATTTCCACTTTCTCCTTTTCAAAAAAGAAGTGTCTGGAACAACTGAACAATTTAACTTTTAATTTGTATTTGATGTTTTATCCATCTTCTAAAGAAGTAGGGGGAGGACCTTAAGATCCAAATGACTGTTAGGTTTGCAAAAGCCTTTTAGTTTTCACTGGGACCTGAATGTTTCTATCTTGGAATCTTTTAAACTTTCTTCCATAACAGAGATGCTGAACAAGCGTATTTCAGCTCAATTTGGGGCCACTTTTTAGGGCAGAGATATTTTTTTAATGGCCATTTTAGCCTTTTTGATACTTTCCACTCTAATAGTTATTCAGAAGTGAGAAAGAAATTGAAGTGCATTTGAATATTCATCTTGCTTCCCATTCTTATTACTTTTGATACTTTTTATAGGTTTAATCTTTAGTTCAGCATTTATGATATATATTCCTTTTAACTTTATTTCTGAGGAACAGTTGTAATGGAGAATTAATGATTTTTTGGTGAACATAGATTTATTAAAATAAATCATTTTATTCTAACATTTTTCCAAAACTAGTCAGTATTAATTGCACTGATAATGATTCAAACAATGAAATTATTTTTTAGTTTGAATAGGCTTAAAATAACAACTTGGTACATCATTGATAGAAAAGAGTTCAGTAAAGTATATGAAACTTCATTTTATGGTTTATGTGGCAGTATATTTACATTTTGTTTTTTATAGTCAATAGCTGTAGCTGTACATTTTCCTGTATTCACTTTGTTTTTCACAAATATATATATTTTTAATGAATACCTCTAGAAGTATCTTCTTGATCAGCAAGTTTTTCCGAGCAGTTGATTGCAAGTAATTGGCAATCAAAATGCAAGCTGTGCTGATTCATTTTTATTAAACGCATCACTTATAACAAGGTATTGTTTCTCTCCCTGATGGAGGTTCCAGTTCAGGGAAATAATACGAAAGTGATTTCAAAGGGACTTCAGAAAATGCTTAAAGGTAAGAATGTTCCCAAGTACTTTCCTGAGTCCAAATTATAATGAGAGTAATTTTTAAAAGCAAGTTTCTTCTATGAATAGTTGTCTTCGTGAGTTCTAAAACCCACTTTCTGACAGCGTTTTGCAATGTTAAATTAAAACTTGCTGCTTCCATTAACATCCCTGCCAGGAAATTCACTTGCCAGAAATATCTGTAGGAGAAGGGAGCACAAAAAGAATGTGAGTGCAGCCACAACAAATGCTGTTTTTGAGTGAAGAGTCAGGGGGATAGGAGGTGCAACTCCAGTGTAATGACATGCGTGGAACTTCAGGATTTAGAATAAAGGCTTTCTTCACGTACATTACCTGGCTACCCAAAATTGGAATGAATTTCATCAGTTGTGTGTGTGTGTGTGTGTTTTTTTTTTCTTGTTTTATTGTGGGTTCCCCCTGTCCCTCACGCTGCAAATAGTCATGCCAAGCAAAGGGATGTTCACAGTGCTCAGGTTCTTCTCTTTGCCTTCAGAACAAGGGGTTTTGAAAGAAGTGGGATTGAGCTGAATGTACATACAGACATTGGCAAGCGTGACCATCTCCCTCCTCTGTCGTCTGCTCTTGAGCAGCACAAGCCGTTTACAAGGCGCTGGAAGCGATCCTGGCTGTTGGATGTGGAAAGATGCTGCCTTGTAGAAAGGAGTTCAGGTTTCATTAAAATCCTGTGTCCGGACAGGGGCTGGAGCTGGAGGCTTGGTGCGAGTTTAGGATGGCTTGCACGGGGCTCTGGCCTTGCAGATGGGGATCAGATTGGTTCTGCTGCCTAGCAGGCAGTACATGCACCTTGCATGATCCCTTGCAAAGACAAGGAGCATGTGGTTGGCTGCCTTATGGACAACACAGGATGAGATCTGCCCAGACTGAAATGATCACTTTGTTTTCCAACCAGTTCTTTGTTAGCTCAGGCTACTTTTCTCCATGTTTGAGAATTCAACAATACATAACACATGTTTTAGTGAATTTTAGCTTAGTTCATACCATGTATTGAACTATATTGAAAATTTGGACTTATTTTGGATGGTGTTGTCAATTACACCTGGATACTGAAATTTTCTTGCCAGATGTGTGACTACACATGTATACTGTGCAAATAATGCATACTTTTCTAATAGCAGGAGATGTATTCACAGGAGTTTGCAGTTTCATTTTCAGGGTTTTGAAATTAAGAAACTATTCCTTACTTTAGACAAAGCAATCTTATCAAAGGCAAATACTGTTAGCTGTATATTCCAGCTTTGTATACTTTAATGTAATAAGAAAGTATTTGGAGGTACATCACCAAACCTACTAAACTAGTACATCCATGTCCCATGCTGATATGTAGCAGGCCTTATTTATAACTAAGGAACAGCAAGTTCTGCTTAGCTGGCAGTAAGCAAGGCAGGAACATGTTCTCCTTGTCATTTAACAAGTATATCTGCACAGACATTACAAGCACAGGTATAGGTCAAGTGGCTCAAAATACTCTTTATTTTTTTTTCCAGTCACTGTTACTTGATGTGTCAAGCGTACGAGCATTAAATCAACGTCTCAAAAGCCCCAGTCATACACCCCTTTTGACCTGATGAGTTGAGTGTAGTACACAATTAAGTCACCTGCAAAGACACCTTAATGCAGGTGTGAAACAGTGTGAATTCTTTATAGACTGGTAGAGTTTTTTAAGCCATTGCTATGCTGTATGGAAATGGTAATATCAGAAGGAATTACAGGGGAAACATTGTTCCCCTTAAATGAGTATTTAATTGTTTTAGTGTCTGAGTTTGAAAGGAATATAAATCCTGTGAAAGGCATTGCTCAGATTGATAGCAGTTATTTAGATTGATAGCATGGAAGTTTCCAAATCTAATCAGGAAACAAATGGATATGAACGGAGCTTGCCTGTATTGCCTGAACCATATGGGCCTGGACTGCTGGAAGAGAATCCAGACCTTACATTAGAACATAGGCTCATGTAGACCTTTCTGTAAAGGTCACTATTACTCTGCCTGGCGGGTATCTCTTGAGTGCAGCATGCAATGTCCAAGTAAAAAGCATCATTCACCCTCCAGAGTTACTGAACGTCACTGGGCATGTTAAGAAGACACATAGTCGGAGAGGAAGGGGTGCTGCGAGCATTTCTGGATGGGCAAGGCGTGGGAAGCGTGCCATGCCCTTGCAGTATTGCCTCGGGCAACGCACCTCCGCTGGCCTCGCGCGCTGGGAAGGACCATGAGGCATCATCACATAATCCCCTGTCTCCCTCTGCATCTGTTTACATCTCAGAATGCGTTTGGGTATATAAAAATATGATGTCTCTAAGTCATAGGTCTGTGTGTTAGGAAAAGAAACTTGCTGAGGTTTTTTTTTTTAGGGGGAATTAGTAGAGAGTAGAAATGTTTTAAAGTTGACCTTGAAAGCGTGTGTTAAAAGCCATGTGGGGCTTCCCACGTTGTAGGACAACATTTTGCCTGTACGCACTGTGGTGTTAAGGTTCACAGTGTCTGTTGGCTGTCCTTTTCAGCAAGCGTGGCTGCCAAGTTTATGGGACATAAGCCAAGAGCATGGACCTTGTGAGGTAGGAATCAGCACCTCAGGGATTGTTAGTCTTTCCTGCGGTTTTCCCATCTAGCAGTGGGTGAAAGAAGGGCACAGATCCCCAGCTGGTGAGTTTGGGGGGTTTTAGTTGCTGTCATGTCGAAGCAACACAGAGCCAATACGGGCTAATTTCTCCTGGGAGAGTTACAGACTTAATTCATAGGCCTGGAGGTTGGATTCCTGTGTCAGTTGTTGTTTCTGCACTGTTCCCTTTCATATTCTCACATGATGCTGGCCCTGGAGCTCTTGGCATGCTGACATGTACCAGAAAGGTCCTTTAATATAATCTCAGCAGCTTTGGAAAGCAGTTGTTTGCAGAAGATGCAGTTGGTCAGCCAGTGACTCTGCTACACACGCAAATTATCATCACACTAATGAGCTGTCTCTGGGAACCTATCAGCTCCCTGGGCAAGTGGCTTTTGCAGAGGACCATCGAATTCAGCCTATTTGGGTCAGCTTTGCTAACTCATCTTGCTCAGATCGACAGCAGGGTTTGAAGTGAGGAACTTACGAGCATTAGTGAGCCATGAAAGGAGACTTGTTATCCCCAGACAGCAACAGAATCATGAGCTTTTCACGTCAGCTAGCCAGCAGAGAGGAGGAGGAATCCCACCAGTGGTATTACCTTGTTATTAACCACCAGAGGCATTATCTGATCTCTTTCCCTGCTCAGCCAGGATTTCTAAATCCTGTCAATGGCCAATATTAGGAGAAACCTCTCTCAAACATAATCGGTGTTCTGTCAGCACTTGCTTCCTAAGCATTGGTCCTGGCCATTGGCAAAGATGAGATCCTGGGTTAGGTGCCAACTCTAAACCCACATGGCTGTTTGTATGTTTTTAAGCAGTTTGAGATTTCTGTGCATTAAAATGTGGACTGCAACTCTCTGCTCTATGGCTTGAACCTGTCAATGCAGGACACTAAAGCAGTGAACTTCTCAGCCTGGGGACCAGCAAGGGTGCTGCTGAGGAGGGGACAAGTGAGCCAAAGCAAACTGTCCCTGACCTGTCCACTTCGATCTCCATTGTGTACATCCCGTTGCTATTGCAAAGGAATCTTTATCGGAAAATGAAAACACTGAATTTCATCTCAACCTTCCATTCTCTCAGAGCACTTTAAAGCAGACGCAATTTTATATTTGCAACACAAAAACCTGATCCATTCAGTATTTCACTTGAGCACATCATTTATTTTCAATCGCCCTGTGAGAAAAGAAAGGTACTGCGATAATAAATGAAAACATAAATTCTTTTGAATTGCTGTGCTTTTCTTCCCTCAGTTTTTATAATGCTGGCTGAGGCTGGTGTTTATTTCTGTGGGTTTTTTTTTTTTTTGGCTAGCCTTGGTTTTTCTTCCTGCCCAGTTTTCAGTCTAAATAATGCAACTTCTTAATGGTTCCTGTTGGTGTTGTGAAAGAGAGAGAATCCTCTCTCGGATCCAGGGGGTTGATGAGGTTGTGTATCAGAGGTGCGTGTGTTTGTTTTCCCCCAAGACAAGTTTACTGCAGACTTGAGAGATTTCTGGCTAGAGCTGTTAAGCAAAAGCAGGCCCCTCTGTACAGCTAATTTGTTAGTGTTCCTGCCTATGGTTGCAAGGCATAAAGACCTGATTAGCATAATTGGGAATAGGGACTCAAATACTGCTTTTCTGCAGGCTCTCGTGTTGGGTTTCTTCTTCATGGACACACCAAATAGGCATTTATGCAGAGAGAGAGAGAGTGATTCAATAGCTTGGGGGCATTCAGCAGGGCTGTGTTCAGCTACATTTGCAGCTCTGTGCATTTTTCTTCTCTCTCATAACCCAGGTGATTGCTTTTGGCCACTCTGCAAAGATGTGTTCAGCTTGCATGTTGCTTTGTAATTTTTGCTTGAAAGTTCTCAATACCCTCCTGTTTGTGGAACAAGACCAAGCGTCAAAGTCTCAGCATTTCTAATGAAATACAGCAGGCCCATCTGGAAGACAAGAACTGATGACCAAAAATTGCTGGCACTGCAAATCTGTTGTTGTGAATAGCGCTTGCCCAGAAAGTAAATCCAGGCCCTGGATTTTCTCTGCTCGGGTCTGCTGGCAGCTGGTGGCCAGTGCCTAACTCTATCATGGTCCTATTTACAGCAAGACAAAATGCACTTGTGTCAAAGAGTCTCTGCAGCCAGCTGAGCATGTACAACATGAATACCACGGGGCAAAGAGCACGTATTGCCAGATGTTAAAGCTCTCCCAGTTTCACCATTGCAACCCCAGCAAGAAGTCTTGTAGCCAGTGCCATTGGGATGGTGTTGTCATAGCTGCTAGTGGTATTCCGAGGAGGAAGGGCCAGGTTCAAGCGTTCAGTGCTTAGCACTCCCTGTGGGTAGTGTGCAGTTGATGCTTAACTTCCTTTTTAATCTGCTTCAATACAATAACACACCCATGTTTACTGTTGCTACTAAATAAGAACCCCCCCGTTTTTATATATATATATGTATATGTGTATATATATATATGTGCTTCTAATAGTAACCAACCACATTATCTTGCTATCTTCCACAATCTGGGAAGCAAGTGAAGTAAATGTGCCTCTGGCTTTGCTCATAAAGCAAGGAGATAACGTTTTTAGTAAGTGTGTTTTGAGGAAGCTGTGGCCATCACATAATTCTTGGATAAATAACTCGCATCCTGCCATTCTCACTACATAAAGTGCACCAAATGACTGCGGGTTGTGCTGGTCTTGTAAAGGTGAGTCAGTCACATGGAATGCAAAAAGCATGAATTTTTACAAATTTAAGTCTTATGACCTATGCTAGAAATCTTTAGACCAAAAGGTTGTATCCTGAAGTAAGTCATGGAGCCATGTATTCTTTATTTCTTAGCTGAAGTTTCTAAAATACTTTTTACTAGTGAATGATGTTTTTCAGAGCACTTTGAGAGACATCTAATGGTTGTAAAATCTGTTTATAAGTTTTAATTAATCTTTAGTTAATAGGTGCTTATTCCTACAAGGTCAACATACACTCAGGGAGCAGTAAGAGGCCTTTATATAGCCTGGTGCAATACTTCTGATTAAGCATATAATTTCAATTCCCATGCATTTGGCTTTATCAAAAAGCTCTCCTATGTGTTTACCTTGAAGATGCCAGCAAAGAAGCACTGGAATTTTCATACTCCACTATACTGCCTGGAAAAAAAAATAGCACCATAAAAAGCAGGGAGACAGCAACATGTAGACCAAAGGCCAGATTTAAGACAGGAAAGTGTCTACGTGTTTCAAGGCATGTAAATCCTTTTCAGGGTCTGAGCCAAACTCCTTAAGTCTTTTTAAAAGCCCCTGGTTCTTTAAGGCCAGATCTTTTAGCAGTGTTTCTTAAGTTTTGGGGGACTGGGAACTTTTCAGCATTAAGCATTTCAAAATACAGAGATGAAACTAGTGAGAGTTTCAAAGAAATTTTGTAATATTAGGTACTTAGGCATTTTCCAGAAGCCAGCTACTGTATGTATCTGCATGTTTAAGCCCTTAAATATCTTTGTAAATCCAGACCTAACATCTTTAGGATATTTCTGGATTTTAGACTGCATTAACTTTTTTTTTATTGCTCCGAAACAGCTCTGTTGGCACCAAAGACATGCTGCTTGGGGGGAGGACAAAGATGAGTTGGGACTGGGGCCATCACTAAGTGGATCAACTGATGCTGCTGTGGGAGCAAAGGTTTCAAATACCTCAGTTTTGAGTTTCATAGTTGTCAGCTGTGGATAAGCACAAGACTGGGAGGCATTTAAGTACAATAGCAGTAAGTGGGCATAAGGTTTGGGGTGTGTGTTAAACTTAAGTGGAAAAACTGGAGTCTTTGCACCTGATGGTGTAAGCGTGGTGATAAGCCTCAAGGGATTATACTGTTCTCTGATAGCTGCCTCCTCTGCTCTGAGGGCATTTCATTTTGGAGGTGTAAGTACAGCAATAAAGACTTCCTTGCTACCCTCCTCCCAGAGCAATTCCTCAGCTCAGAGCTGCCTGTCCAAAGCTACGTCAGTAATATTCCAGTATTCAGCCCAATAAAAATTTTGTCAAGGAAGCATAAAGTTCCTGTCAGATCTTTTTCCATTAAAAATCATTTTTATAGCAGCGAGCTGTAACAAGCACACAGCCATGGAGCGAAAGTGTAAAATGATGAGAAATTTGGGCAGTATTATCATCCAGTGGGGACGGAGTGGCAGGCCACTTAGAATGCCTCCAGTGTATGGAGCGTGACAACCTGAATATTTTTTCACAACAGATTATAATGTAAGAAATTTATTGCGGATCTCAAAGGGGAATAGCCCACACCACGGATTCTAGTCTTGCCTCCCAGATATACTACTTGGATAATATAAAGTCATAACTCCCTGTAAATTATTTATGAGCCTGTCCTACCTTAGATTAAAAAATGCTTCTGCTGGAGATTTCCAGGGTTAATATCTGTAGCTTTGTGTTTGATTTGTTCAAATGCCTGGTTATTTCTGTAGTCAACGGGAGGTGTATAGCAATTGCTTTGTCTGGTAACCATGCAGCCACAGCCAGTTCCGATTGGATCAGGAAAAAGAAAATGCAGCCATGACCACAGCATACATCTAATTGTAGAAAGCTACTTCATCCTAGGCGGAGTAAATATATTCCGTGAAAAATTTGCATTTTTGTTTCTGACAAAAATGAATCTGATCCACACAACGCTACTGCTAATCTGCTCATGATGGATCATGACGCCAGGAGCATCGTGGCGTGAACCAAACTTGACACTGATCGAATTAATTTCTCATTTTCTACCCAGAAATGTTAATTTGCAGCATATTTGTAGCAGACAACAATGCTTTTGTAACAGATAGGGTATGTCAACTAGCCATCCTTTGTGTGAAAATGCGTTCATGAATGCATTTACTGCTTTTTGCCAGTTCCTGGGATGTGGGACCCTATCAAGCCCTCTCCTATCAAGTTGCTGAATTGCATAGACAGAGAGGGCAAAGCAACGCATGAGTAAGGTCTGCATTTCAGGGGCTGGCACCTTAAATTGACTTATGCAAACAAATAATGACCTGTAACTATTTAATGGTAGGGTGGTGGTGGTGGTATTCTTTTTTGATTTTTCCTGGGTTAAAAACCAGTGCTATGCTGAAACTGTACTTGTGGATGATTTAAGTTTCTGTGTTGCTGTGTTAAAGACAGAAAACAACAAACACTCAATATGTGACTTGGAACAGTGAAATTAAAGCAGGAGGTTATAAAGCTAGATACACATAACTGCATAACCTCCTAAGCGGAACCAAGATAGAGTTTATAATCTGTTTGGAGAACCTAACTTGCACTGGAAGAATACTTAGAGAGTGGCTGGAGAGCAGCCCTTGGGGAGGCTGGATAGACCGGCTGGATAGACGAGGGGAGAGCGGTGGATGTCGTCTATCTCGACTTCACCAAGGCTTTTGACACCGTCCCTCACAACATCCTCCTGGGCAAGCTCCGGAAGTGTGGGATAGATGAGTGGACAGTGAGATGGATTAGGAACTGGCTGGATGGCAGGGCCCAGAGAGTGGTGATCAGCGGTGCAAAGTCCAGTTGGAGGCCTGTGGCTAGTGGGGTCCCCCAGGGGTCAGTCCTTGGTCCAGTCCTGTTCAATTTATTCATCAATGACCTGGATGAAGGCACAGAGTGCTCCCTCAGCAAGTTTGCTGATGACACGAAACTGGGAGGAGTAGCCGATACCCCAGAGGGCTGCGCTGCCATCCAGAGGGACCTGGACAGACTGGACAACTGGGCGGTGAAAAACCTCATGCAATTCAACAAGGCCAAGTGCAAGGTCCTGCACCTGGGGATGAATAACCCCAGACACCAGTACAGGCTGGGGACCGACCTTGTGGAGAGCAGCTCTGCAGAGAAAGACCTGGGTGTCATGGTGGATGATAAGTTGACCATGAGGCAGCAGTGTGTCCTCGTGGCCAAGAAGGCCAATGGAATCCTGGGCTGCATTAAGAAGAGCATCTCTAGCAGGTCGAGGGAGGTGATCCTGCCCCTCTACTCAGCCCTGGTGAGGCCGCATCTGGAGTATTGTGTCCAGTTCTGGGCTCCACAGTACAAGAGGGATGTGGAGCTGCTGGAGAGAGTCCAGCGCAGGGCCACAAGGATGATCAGGGGCCTGGAACATCTTCCCTATGAGGAGAGGCTGAGGGAGCTGGGCCTGTTCAGCCTGGAGAAGAGAAGGCTGAGAGGGGATCTAATCAGTGTATATAAATACCTCAAGGGAGGGAGTGCAGAGGACGGTGATGGTCTCTTTTCAGTGGTGGCCACTGATAGGACTAGAGGAAATGGCTGGAAACTGAAGCACCAAAAATTCCATAGGAACTTAAGGAAAAATTTCTTAACAGTGAGGGTGACAGAGCACTGGAACAGGCTGTCCAGAGAGGTTGTGGAGTCTCCTGGAGATCTTCAAAACCCGCTTGGATGCAGCCCTGTGCCACGTGCTCTAGGTGACCCTGCGTGTGCAGGGGCTTGGACTAGATGATCTCTAGAGGTCCCTTCCAACCCTAAGCATTCTATGATTCTACATTTCTTAACTATTTGTTAATGCAGAGACTGACACAAAATACAGTCATACTTGGTCTTTCCAAGACAGGATAGAACTGGCCTCATAGAATCATAGAATCATAGAATGCTTAGGGTTGGAAGGGACCTCTAGAGATCATCTAGTCCAAGCCCCTGCACACGCAGGGTCACCTAGAGCACGTGGCACAGGGCTGCATCCAAGCGGGTTTTGAAGATCTCCAGGAGACTCCACAACCTCTCTGGACAGCCTGTTCCAGTGCTCTGTCACCCTCACTGTTAAGAAATTTTTCCTTAAGTTCCTATGGAATTTTTGGTGCTTCAGTTTCCAGCCATTTCCTCTAGTCCTATCAGTGGCCACCACTGAAAAGAGACCATCACCGTCCTCTGCACTCCCTCCCTTGAGGTATTTATATACACTGATTAGATCCCCTCTCAGCCTTCTCTTCTCCAGGCTGAACAGGCCCAGCTCCCTCAGCCTCTCCTCATAGGGAAGATGTTCCAGGCCCCTGATCATCCTTGTGGCCCTGCGCTGGACTCTCTCCAGAAGCTCCACATCCCTCTTGTACTGTGGAGTGTAGGATATATGTGGAAGATGCAGTGGTAGACACTTAACACTGAAATAGGCCAATGAGTTATATAACTAAAGGAAAAAAGTTTTTCTTTTGATGAGTCAATTACTGATTCGCTACTCAAGTATAGATAATGCCCAGCCTAAAAAAAAGTGTATCAGTTTTCCCAAGGAAAGGAAAGCACATTCATTTTAATTACAATAAATGTATAGACTGTCCGAGGAGTTAGAAAGGGGAGATAAAATGAGTTGTTTGTGTCTCCAAGCCTATCTTGATCCCTTGGGAAAGAAGGAAAAAGAGATTGTGTCGGAGGGCTATAGTGCTCCTTAAGTGAACTCCTGCTAGGGTTTCACCCAAAACATAAGTGTGTGTGAAGAATGCTTTGATAGGCCAGCTGTTAGGACAACAGATCAGCTGGTTAAAAGGGAGAGAGTCTTCTGAGTTAACATAAGCAGCTTGAGCGTGGCTGTTCTTCATTTCATCTCTGATGTCTTTGCAATTTTGCTATTTTACATGTTTGAATGAATGTGACTATATTTTCAGGTACCTGAAGTTTGGTACAATTGTACATGGCTAATGACAAGGCATCTTCTTGGCTGTGCTAAAATTACAAGTAGTAGAAGAAGGAACCTCCAAGCATACAGCTCCCCAGCCCCTGAGCAGATGGAATCAGATTGGGGGGCAAGAGGAGACAGGAAAGTCTCTTGGAGGCGCAGCAGAGATAAGGTAATGTTTGCTCGAACCTAAAGGGCTCTACAGAGTCTGCTGTAGTTTGGCGAGCACGTTAGACCAGAATGAACCTATGTTGTAGGACAGGGCCATCCATCTCTGCCTTTCCCCAGATAGGTCAGTGCACTTCTGTAAGTGGATTGGAAATAAAGTGTGTTTTTTGTGCCATGTTCTAAAGGTGGGCTTGAGAAACAGAATTAATTTTTATTCTAAATTGCTTTGCCTTATTTTTACATTCTGATGTATTGGCGATTTTTGTCACTTGAACTTAGTGATTTATTGATTTGATCTTAATCATGACCTTAATTTGATCATCACATTCTTCCACCTTTAATTAGCTTTGTAAAATTGTAGTATATCAGCTCAGCGATGTGGTAATTTAAGTGCCTCTTTGCTTGCTCATCCTCTTCAGGAAAATTCGTTTTAAAAAGTCAACAGTCCAGGTTTCATCTGTCAAGTTTTGCAGCATGGACTTTGCATTCAATGGGCACAAAAAACCTTCAGTAAAGGAGATGACAAGTTGGTGGCTTCTGAGACCAACTTTCATCCATGAAGTTTAACTCTGCAATCTGGTACCTAAAAGAGCTTAGCTGTATACAGGGTGGGTATTTCTACGGCCAGAGAAACAGTCCCTTCTGAAGCTACAAGAAGTCGCATGATTGAATGCATGACCCTTATAAATACACGTGCACAGCTATGCATCTGCCTCACAAGCAGTTGTATAAGGCTGGTGGCAGCCTTTCCAAAGGTATATGGGGCATCATTGCTCTCTCACAAATGGACACTAAGGAGACTTGAAAATCAGTAGCAAGTAAAAGGTGAAAAGAAAATCTTAGAAGAAAAGCAGTTGAAATTGCTCTAGAAGCCCAGGTTTGACCAATAACTCCTGCCTAGTGATTGTGGGTACAATATTTCATTCTACACCACTGAAGCAGGTGTGAAAAATACCTAGGTTTTATACTCTTTGTTGGGTTTGCAAAATCTCTGCCCTGACAAATACACTAAGGACAGCAAAAAGTTACACAGCAGAAGTAGCAATTCACCCCAGAAATGGGCACTGAAAATAAAAAAATCCAGTTTGTCTGTTAGAAGCAGTTCTTATATATTAGCTCCGTGTACCTTAAATGGTAATATGGTTACTGCAGGGATTTGTAGTGGTGTTCCCCTCACATTTGTGTATTTACTTGCAAACCGAGCTCAAGCATTCATATGTTTATGGGCAGCTTCAGGGGTTTTGCATATATATATTTCTAATGAGCTCGCTTTTATATGTAAAAACATGGTTGGCCTTTGGAGATGATCACTTTTAGTGCTTATGCTTAGAGGAAATGCCTGGGCAAAAATATTTTCAGGCTTTATACTAAAATACACATGGAGATGATTTTGCTGACAGTTGGCTTGTTATGCAGATTTTCCTTAGAAGTCGTGTTTTTTCTGTACTTGATGATTTTCTTAATCTCTTCTGGGTTCCTTGATATTAGTCAGTAGCTTTCTTGGAGCACAAGTACCTAAAGTGAGCTAAGGCCAATGTGGAACAAGGCAAAGAATGAGTTTACCTATCAGATAGGCTCGCTGCTTCTTTATGTATGACTTAAACCATTACCTGTTTGCAGTAGCAAGATGTTACTGGCACAAGCTCAGCTTGAGATCTAACCTGGATTTACCAGAGCGCATTTTATCTTCATGCACAGAAGGAAGGCAGATTGGGTGAGAGTCTTTGCCGATACTTAGAAATGGAAGTTATTTATCCAGAAATGTTTGTATTTTTATTAAGCTTGATTTGCATATTTGTGCTTTTTTTTTCTGCTACATTAAATAGACCAGTTAATGGATTTTGATTGGTAATGCAGCCTGAAGCCTCATTACTTGAAAGCTTTCCTGCTACCAGAAGTGTTTGTTTTCAGGCTGTAGTAGAGGAAAACAGCTTTCTAGTTGCAGGGAAAAATGTGCCAAACACATGAACTGCAGAACTGAATTTCTCTGATGTTTCCAAACTGAGAGGGCAATAAATTACATCCCCTTTTTATAACAGACCTGGAAATTCAGCTTCATAAAGGAGAAATGGGAATGTAACCATAAGATTTGATCGAGTGCCAGCTTTTAGCGTGCTATTGAGCACTAGAATTTGGGCAGATCATCAAAGTTGAGGCAGTTTTTTGGAATAAACAAAAAGGCATGAGCATGTGGAAATTGTCACCCTCTAGTTTATATTCATTTTAGCGGATGCACTTGCTGTATCCTATCTTTCTAAGAGCCTTCTGTAATTCCTTTTTTTTTTTGGTAGTTGTTATTTTTTGCCCTCCATACGTAATAATACGAAGGCCAGTAAAGGATCATAGTTTTGCCAAGTAGGCTCAAAATGAAGGAGAATTATTTGCTACTTTCTAACCAAGAAGAGAAAGATGGGATCTCCTTTCCCATAAGGAAAGATGGGATAAGAGGAAGATGGGATAAGGAACCAAGAAGGGAAAGATGGGATAAGAGAAAGATGGCAACTTGAGTATGAGACAGCTGTGTCTCTCGTCTTATTTAGTGCCACAAGAGTGTTGCTTTGGCAGAAGATAATCTGTTTGGTGGCATCTAGTGTTGCCCACAGAGTCAAGATTGTCACGTAAGAGGACAGAAGTGGTTTAAACTAGGGTGAGGCTAACAAGGATAAAATAATGCTGCTGTTTTAGTGCCCTGCTGACTTAAAACACTCGACCTCATCGCAATTTTGAGACGAGCCTCAGTAGAACCGATTGTGCCGAAGAGCAAAATGGCTGCGAAATTCTTGAGTTTTACAGACTCATGAGGTGTCATGAGACAAAACATGAGGTATCATGTTTTCAGAAGAATCCGTTAACCTATTTTGCAATGAATCCCTGCAGCAGACCTGAGTGCTGCTTGTAATCTGTGGTGATGATGGGTATGATGAGAAAGCGTCTTTGCCAGGGTGCTGTGTCATGGGTCCATAGCGCCTGGGTTTCTGCTAGAAGCAGAGGTCATCAGGATGTGCTGCGGTTAGCTCACATCCACATGCACTTCAAGCACTGTGGCATTCTGCTTTGCTCCTGGGAGCTTTGGTGACAGGCTGGGCCTCTGCTCTCAAAATGCTGCCTCTTGCGGGCCGCAGACACAGAACTGTGGGCTCTCTATATCCTTAAGGAACAGCGAGCGGCTCCAACTGCGTGTAGGTCATTAATAGAGTGCCATCTACTGGCACACGGTGTGCCGAGGGCTGCATCTTCGGGCCCAGCAAGGACTAGCTGCAGCTCGCACCAAGTGGCTTCCAGGCGAGCCCTGCATACAGGGAACCTGCCTAGCTGCAGCTCTCCAGCATGTCACAGAGTTTAGTCCTTTTCCAGTGCTTGCAAAGTCTGTGGAAATCTCGTGTGGCAGATCTCGTGCGAAGGAGGTCGATGGGTGGTTTTGGGAGGCCCTGTTTCACCCGTCATCTCCAACACTGTGTGCCCTTGGCTCTGCCACAGGTATTGCTTGTGCTGTCACTGCTCCGTGTGGCGTCATGTATCAGGAAGCTCCTCTTGGGGATTTTAATACTCCAACAGAGTAGGGAGTAGATCCAGTTGCCTTTTCAAAGGAGTACAAGCCAGGAGGATATTTTTTAAGTAAAAATAAATGTATTTAATGAAGCAGAAGCTGTGTTAATGTAATGAGCACCAGGTTCCTCATTCATTCTATTAAATTCACTTTGTTTCCTGCTGCTGCCCCAGAATCATTTTTCAGTTCTGTGAAGCACAGTTGCAGTTTTAACTTACAGCTGGGGGGCAACTTGAGTATGAGACAGCTGTGTCTCCTGGCACTTGGGAAAGGCAGAGTATGGCTGGGGAATTTGATGCCCAGGGTCATAGGGAAAAGCAGCTGCATTTTTCTTTTTCTTTTTTTCTTTTCTTTTTCTTTTTTCTTCCTTGGAAGAGAAGATGAGGTAATTTAGTTCTTGTGGAGGCAAGAAGCTTGAACTTTTCATTCATTTGCATCAACAGCTGAGAACTGAGGTTTTCTGACAGAACTCAGTAAGGAAACCTTGCCTTGCCTCTTCCCTTGGTTGGCAGGAAATGTTTCTTCTGACTTGCAGAAAAGTTTGAGAAATAAAAAGATCAGTTCTGCACTAAGATAAAACCAGGACTCTACAGAGTTTTTCAGCAAGCATAGCAGGCAGTAAGATAGGTTGGGGTACTCGTTCAGAAGATTGAAGACCCAGGTTCAAGCTCTTGTTACAGCAAGAAACATGAACCCCGGCTTTCTGCAATTTGGGGAAATGCCCAAATCAATTGATTAGTATTCCCTGGGGTCTTTCTCTCTTATGAGCCCAGTGTCCCTCTGCGGATGTACAATCTACTGTGGACCACAGAGGGTTATGTCGACAACAACTCTCCTCACCAAAAAAAAAAAAAGACATTTTTCTGATGGTGAATTATATTTCCTGCAAGACTCCCATCTGTCTTGAGCTCACACTTTATTTAAACATCCAAAATATTGAAATAAGAAGCTGCTTGCAGAACAATCACCTTATCATAAAACACACCCTGCTAAGAACATGATTTCTGTTTCCATTTAATGTGAGGTAGTGCTCCTCATTATTCTCTCTGCACACTGAGCTTCATCTAAATCAAACTGAACTGAAAAGGACAATAGTGCCATTGATTTCTAGTACTAAAAATAATGCATAATAACCTCACTGTACTGTCAAATCTGTTCAGTGAATGAAATTGCTATCACAGAAGATGTATCATTATTCATCAACTTTATTATCCTTACCAGGCAGACTGGTATCTTCATTCAGGTCATTTCTATGGAACTTGACTGGAGCAGAAAGTGACAACATGATCTGCATTTCTTGCTTGCCCAGGCATATCCAGAAGGTGTTCAGTCAAACGCCTTCATCCATGTGAGAAGAGGGTGGAGGTTCTCCTGTACTGAGCACGCTATTGGGACTGATTGGTATGGGAATGTGCAGTTTAGCTGGGTGCAAGACTAGTTGAGAGCTTGTGCATTTGTTGATGTGTTTCAAATCTGTAGGCCACTATGCCAAGAAATTCCAGCATAAAAAAAATACATAAAGAAGATGCGAAGCATAACTAATTTGCTCTATGCTATCAGCGAGGCTGTGAGCATTTCATTTTACTGAGTGCTGCAGAGAAACCCTACAGTGCGGAGTGCCAAGGGTCGCACGTTCTGGGACAGGGAATCACAGTTGTGTTGGAGGTTCAGCTGACATACACTGGCTTGGGTTCACAGATGGCGTCTCTTCGCTGAAGTGTTAGACTGTGACACAGCTCGATGCATGGGTGTGTGAGAGTGACGATTAAAGCATTTATTAGATGATAACTGTCTAATTCTGAAGGGGGGTTAACAGTCTTGCAGCCAATAAAACATGCATAGTTTATGGCTACAATAACATATAGATTGTGGCTGCTTAATACATAGGAAATGTGTTGGTAGGCTTAGGCCAGGTTCTGATCAGAGAGAGCCAGCATCAGTTATTGACACTGGCAAATGTTTTTATTATGTGTCCTCCTTAGCATGTATTATCCTCTTCCCACACACACTGTTGTTGCTTCCTTCCCTTCAGCCAAATAAAAGCACTGCTGAGCAATTTGGCTAGGGAGACATTTCTTCTCTGTATTTGTGAAATTCAGGTGTTTGTTATGAAGAGGCCTGGATCTTAGGTGCTGTGTAGCCTGTGCTGTTACAGTAGTTCTGCCAACTTGGGCCCTTCTTCTTCTAGTTCTGATCTGTTGGTGTTTGCATCTGTGCTTCCAGGTGCCAGCTGGGACCTGTTCCAGGACCCAAGCACTGTGATGGAGCATATTTTACTGTTTCACAATTTGGCAGCTGCTGGGAAATACTGGCACTTTCACAAGAAAGCTTGTGCGTGAGGTTGTCTCAGTCTCCCTTGGAAATTCACGCTGACTAAAAGGTTCAAGGAAAAGGATTGGCTGAATCTCTAAACTTACTTAAGCTGTGTGGGGAGGAAGCTCACGCAAGTTTGAAGCCTGGTTCCTGCATGTGTACATATTCAAAGAGATGGAGTCGCTCTGCACTTTCATGTGGAAGATATCCAAGGGCTTTCAGACTAAAGCCTATATTTCTGCTCTGCATCTTTTAGTCCCTGCATGAACATAACTTACATTCTTTGCACACAAGTTGCTCTTTCATGTGCTCTTCTTCCCAGCCTTCTCCCCAGGCTCCCTTCGCAGGCCGTCAGTTACCTTGTGCATTAAAAATGAATTGTCTTCCTCTCCATCCTTCTTAGACTTGTGTAAAGAGGAATATCCCAGACAACTGCAGACTTGCCAGTGTGACGCCCATCTACAAGAAGGGTTGGATGGCGAATCCGGGGAACTACAGACCTGTCAGCCTGACCTCAACATCGGGAAAAGTTATGGAGTAGATTATCTTGAGGGCGATCACACAGCATGTGTGTGACAACCAGGGGATCAGGCCCAGCCAACACGGGTTCATGAAAGGCAAGTCCTGCCTCACTAACCTGATCTCCTGCTATGACCAGGTGACTTGCCTAGTGGATGAGGGAAAGGCTGTGGACGTGGTCTACTTAGACTTTAGTGAGGCCTTTGACACAGTCCCCACTGCCTTCTCCTGGAGCTGGCAGCTCATGGCTTAGCCAGGTGGTCTCTTTGCTGCGTGAAAAACTGGCTGGATGGCTGGGCCCGGAGAGGGGTGGTGAATAGAGTTAAATCCATCTGGCAAAGGGTCACAAGTGGTGTTCCTCAAGGGTCAGTGTTGGGGCTGGTCCTCTTTAATATCTTGATTGATGATCTGGATGAGGGGATAGAGTGCACCTTCAGCAAACTGGCAGATGACACCAAGCTGGGAGGAAAACTTGATCTGCCTGAGGGTAGGAAGGCTCTACAGAGAGATCTGGACAGGCTGGATCGATGGGTTGAGGCCAACTGTATGAGGTTCAACAAGGCCAATGGGCAGGTCCTGCACTTCAGTCACAACAACCCCATGCAGTGCGACAGGCCGGGGACAGAGCGGCTGGAGAGCTGTGTGGCAGAAAAGGATCTGGGGTGTTGGGTGGCAGCCGGCTGAACATAAGCCAGCAGTGGCCCAAGTGGCCAGGAAGGCCACGGCCTCCTGGCTTGTACCAGGAACAGTGCAGCCAGCGGGAGCAGGGAAGGGGTCATTCCCCTGTAGTGAGTGCTGGTGAGGCTGCGTCTCGAACGCTGTGTTCGACTTTGGGCCCCTCACTGCAAGGATATGGAGGAGCTGGAGTGTGTCCAAAGAAGGGCAACAAAGCTGGTTAAAGACCTTATGAGGAGCAGCTGAGGGTGCTGGGGTTGTTTAGTCTGGAAGAGAGGAGCCTCAGGGAGACCTTACCATTCTCTACAACTACCTGAAAGGAGGTTGTAGTGAGGTGGGGTTGATCTCTTCTCCAGAATAACTACTGATACGAGAAGAGGAGATGGCTTCAAGTTGCACCAGAGGATGTTCAGGTTAGACATTAGGAAGAATTTCTACATGGAAAGAGTAGTGAAGCATTGGAACAGGCTGCCCAGGGAAGTGGTGGAGTCACCATCCCTGGCAGTGTTCAAGAAACATGTAGACAAGGCACTTAAGAACATGGTTTAGCAGACAGGGTGTTGAAGTGTTTACGGTTGGACTTGATGATCTTGAAGGTCTTTTCCAGCCATAATGATTCTATAATTCTGTGATTCTGCGATCATATGACAGAGAGTGGGGAGGAATGGGCATTGCTCACAGAGTGGCTGTGCACTGCAAAGCTCAGTTCCCAATGGCAGGACTGTGAAAGCAGAGGCAACCAAAGCTGCTGCTGTTACAGATGCTGGAGAAACCGCCTGGCTTAACAGGGCCTTTTGAAGCTGGGAAGCACCTCAGTGGCTTCGCAGAAGATAGGAGCTCTCAGAAAGTAGCAGAACTTTGGCTAAATGGAAGGCCTAGGTGATGTCTGTCCTCTTGCAAGAGATTTTGTTGAGCTTTCCTCATGGCATGGAGTGATGCAGCACTGAGCTGCCAATTTGCTTCACGAGACCTGTGTGCCCCCTGCTGTGGAAACGTGCTTCACACAACAAGATTAT
The DNA here is from genome assembly GCF_059628265.1 of Tinamus guttatus. NCBI lineage: Eukaryota > Metazoa > Chordata > Aves > Tinamiformes > Tinamidae > Tinamus > Tinamus guttatus. Next base: position 711,069 of record NW_028288741.1, read on the forward strand.
TAATAACCCTGCTCTTGCGAGCTCTTGGCCACAGTCTGAGGCCACATTTTCCTAATAATCCTAAAATATGTTTTGTTTCAAAGTGCTCGTGGATATTAGGTGGAACCTTTCCTACCATCAGGGATTTCTGAAGCCTTAATTGCCTTTTGAACTTAATTGGCCCTGGAATGAGCTCAGAAATTAGCTTTTTGCTAATGGGGAAATATCTGAAAGCTGTTATAGCTCCAAACCTTCTATTTTTAGACCTAAACTAAGTGATGGAATGCAGATAACTATCAAGGTTTCACGATGTATACACTAGAATGCACTAGGAATTGCAAGATTAAATACCACCTGAGATAGGTCAGAGAATTTTTTAAAAATGAATAAAGTAGTCTTGAGTTTCACAATATTCTCCAAACTACATTAATCTTTAACTTATAGACCTTTGTGTTAAGGCAGAGGTGTTGTTGATAGGCCTCTTTCCATTAATAAATTCACTGGGCGCATATATTATAAGGACTAGCTTTAGTAGCATTGTCTGAAAAACTTTAAAGGTTTGTAATTTTATCCCATCTTTAAAGAAAAATTGAGAAACTGAATAATGACCCAAAGGGTTTTAGCAGCTTCTCTACCAGTAAGTGGAGAATTCGTGCAGTATGGCTTGGCATTGGGGGACCTTAACCTTTTTTTTTGAGCACTTTTAAAGCTCTCAGAAGTGGTACAGTAATACCTTGCTAAGGCATATGCAAAATACAGGTTTCAGTGCACACAGCTTAAAGCACAGCAGTTGTGAGAGTGAAAACTCGAGCGTCGCAAATTAGCAGCTTTGTTTTATACCAAAGTCGTTACTCAAAGATGGAAAACGACGCTAGAAAAACACAGAACCTGATCAGAGCTAATGTTATTTTTATTCTAAGGAGTAGGCTTCCATGGAACGGTTATTAGTGTTGCTCTTCTAATTTCTTGCTGATTTGTTTAAAGTGCTATTCTCAGATGTGATGGTCCCTTTAGCATTAACGACGTGAACCACCAACGTACAGACCGAACAGATCAGTCAGTCAAAAGTCTCTCAGCTCAAGCAACTCTTTCAGCTTATGGAGGTCCCTCAGTCTTTTCAATCTGTGGGGTCTATGTAAGCTAATATTTTGAGACCCTGTAGAAATGGAACATATGGTTCTTTAATTAAAGGCTGTCAAAATGCATATGTGCAACGGAACCTAACTACGACTGCATGGGAGGAAGATTTGTTTAAAGCTGAGTGGGAACAATTGTCTATTTAATTCAGTGATCCAAATGGAAAAATTCCCACAAGTCTGTCTGGAACTTGCTTTGCGCTCTTGAATATATTTTGCCCCATGAGTGGGTTCGTTCCCAACTAGAGACCACAGAAATTCTTCTAGTTTTCTGGGAGAGGATACGTGAAAATAAATACGTTCAGCTCAGAGGCAAAGACAGGAGTATTAACCACGTTATCCTGACCTAAACAGTTGAGCCCAGAATCCTGCTCCTTTTTGGACCAACTGATTCCTCTCTAGCTGTTACTTCTATTTGAGTTCCTGGCCAAAGTTGTTGTGCAGAATCAGGGTTTTCTGCAACCTCCCACCCCTACCTTAGGTGGCACCAGGCAGAGCAGTCGCTGGTGGCCTTCTCTGGGTGCTGGGTGGTGGCTTTTACTGCCCTTGTTGCCATCTCAAATGAACGCAGCTCTGTGCAAGAACAGCACTAATGACTTCAGGGTCCATAATGAGATGCTGGTTGTGCTGGCAGCACACCACTTCCGTCTCTAAAGGATAAGTAATGTCGTTTCTGGGAAGTCTGAGAGCTAAAGCATATCTGGCTCTGACAGGGGCAATCAGATTTATATAATTTTCTGACAGACAGTTAAGCTTAAAGCTGCACAAACTGGAAATCTACTGTCAAGTAAAGTTAATATTTTAGAAGCCCGAGGTTTTACAAGGCAAGACACTCAGACCTCTTTTTTTTTTCTTTTTTTTTTTCCTCCCTTTTTTTTTTTTTAAAAAAAAAACAAAGAGAGATGCCGCTTCCTTTTGCTGTCCTTTCAGGAGCCCTCAGGAGTTGTGCTGTCATGAGACAGGATCCCTCACTCGAGCAAATCTAATCTCTACTGAAGGTATATAGAAAGAAGAGCATTTTAATGAAGTGCATATTCGGGCTATACTATATCATTACTTACAGCCCTTGGAGTGTGTGTGGCAGAAAGGAACCAGTTTCACTTCTTGACTCCAGTTGGAGGAGTAAGCGTGTTTGAAGCTCACTAATGCAGGGGTGAAATGTTTTTGAAGCTGGAGTCAGTTGTGATTTCCCAGGCAGTGCGATGCCCCCGAAGGTCTCCAGAACCATTTATCCAGTTCCTTTTACAGCTTTGCGCTGTTTCTCTAGAATAATTTGGCAGTTTCTTGAGATATTAGGATGATGTCTCAGCCGTCAGGCTTTGCTTGTGCGTGTAGATGACAGGTCCAGGAAGGACATGTGAACTGAGCTCCGTCTTCCTGTGGATAATTCTCTCATCCCTTTCCATCCATGTCTTGCCAGGGTTGTGTTGTGCTTGTTGGCCCTGCGTCGTATGCCACAAAACCCCAACATACTTAAATGCACTGCCAGGTGCTCTGACTACACCCGAGGGAAAAAAAAAAAGCAAATAAAAGGATCTGGAGATGCCAAACACGCCCAAGACCCTTGATGTGCTGCTTAATTATATTTGCTCCTTCAGAATTCTTCATATATAGAGGAATTATGTACAGTGCAGGTTCAAATTAAGCTTTTTTTTTGCAGCACCTCCTGAGCTCTTGGTGTTTTAAAGCCCCAAATTCAAGGGGTGTTCATACTTTTCCTTTCCTCTTGCTTGACGAGCGTAGGATGGCGACAGAGGCTTTACTAGAACAGTCTCTGTCCCTGTGAAGATGCAAATAATTATGCTTCTAATTAAAACTTTTTTAAAGAAGTGAAAAGTGTTCCAAATAGTATAGCTCGTGCTTCAACTGTAATTCTGTGGAAAATTAGGCAACTTTCAGATCTTTTTGCCAGACATGGGATTTAAATCTAATTCTCCTTCTTTTTTTTCTATACAAAATAATTGCACCTGCATAGTCTACATTCAGATCAGTCTTGCCTGTAAGGATTTAACCCTGTGCAGTGTTCGCAAACTCTTATTTGAAGATACTGGATAACTTTTCCCACCACGATCACCAATGTAGGGTGGATTAACAAAAATGTCTTCCGATACCTGAATTTCTCCTTAACACTGGAACATTTTTTGCTTGTTTGCTTACCTACTGCACATCAGAAAAAAGTAGGCAGGGACTGCATCCATTTGAGTTATGGATCTTCATGCAAGTTGCTGCATGCTTAGAAAGTGGGCCTAAATATGCTCTTGGAGTGAGAGGGGCTCCCAGCAATTGCGAGGCTCTTCAAACACGCTGCTTGGGGGGAGCAGCCAAAAGGAAAAATCATTTTGAGGGATAAGATGAGCTAATGAAAAAAATCAAAAGAAGCCATTCAGGCATTGTACAGTATAGCATAATTGTGTGTCTCATTAAAATGCTCTTCTCTTTATTATACTTGCTTTTAGTACAGCAGGGGTTTTGTTTGATGTAGCGATGATTTATGAGTGCTTCTGAAATGACAGAGGAAGCAGAATTTTGGTGAAAGAAGTGGTGAGCGATTACCCTGAGAAGACCATGGGATTCAAAAATGATAATTTTGCTTGCAATAGTTTTCCAGTTTGTACAGTTCTAAAACACAAAGTCTTCCGCTGACATTCAAAGCTGTGATTACCTTTGAGCTGAATGTATATCTATATGAGTAAAAAAAATTATTTAGACTTCTGGTATCAAACTTACTGTAACAAAAAGTACAGCTGAAAAAAATGGGGAGAATATAAAATATAAGTGAACCTAAACAATTTAGCAAGCTCACTTGAATTTATGAAATGTTTTAGTGTCATCAAATAAGTGTTTTTCTTACATTCCCCCTCCTCTGAACGTTACATGAAAACCTTGGTAATGTTGGTGCTGGAATATTTAGAAAATCCAAGGGCAAGAAGTGACTTGGCTTTCTCTGTTTCAGTGGAGTTGTGCCAGAAATTAGTGGCTCACTAGTGACTTTCAGGTATTTCAGGGTGAAAATAAGATTAGATAATGCTTGTATGGAATTCACAGAAACTTCCTGCAAAAATATTGGAGTGTCAGTGGAGCCACTTAAATCAGAGAGACCTTTCCTGTTTGACCCCAGTAGAGTCCTGTTGTCTTACATGAATTTTTGCCCAGATCCTTAAGTCCTCTCTAAGCTTTGTGTTCATTATTGGTTTTCTTACACTTCCTTTTGTTTATAATCTGCTTTTTAATTTTTCCCCACCGTGGGAATTTTAAAACTCCTTTTGCTGTTGAATCTTGGCCTGCTTTTCCAAGGAATTTCTCATTTTCCTTTTATTGGGCACTTTTACCTCTGGCGTTCAGGCAGCACGTCCTGCCTTTCAGTATGAAGAGGTAGACCCGAGCGTTAGGAGAGAAGTGGACCTTGATTTGGGTCCGTTTTGGACACAACGTCAAGCCCGGTCTTTGGTTCTTGGTGCCCCAGCTCCCAAAACCTGACACCAGATGTTAGCCGTGGGGCTCGGCGTTTCCCTAGCACGGAGCGTGCGCACACGGTGGGAGCCCTTCAGTTAGGACTTGACGAGATTCCCCCTGTGAACCTGGCACGAGCGCGTTTAACACTTCCGACTTCTAATTGCCTGTTTAAAAACAGTAACCGTTCAAATATAGACCAGAAGATTTGGCCCTCTGCGCCCTACGGTCTGTTATGCTGTGTTTAGGCTTACCACAGCGCTCTAATCAGAACTCTTGGTCGCCTGCGGGGATTTTTCTCATGTTCCTTCATTTAATTAACGTTTCCCATTAAGTTCAATTACATGTTAAGATGGAGAAGGCCTCCCAACCTCACCACAATAAGGGTTTCCAGGCCAAAGTACAGTTCTTGCAGAATTTCATCTGGGACGTTGTGCTGCTTGATAGAGCAGATAATTTTTCAGAGAGTTTAATATTCTGAGTCTTTGTGGAGCTTGTTTCTATTTATTACCACCCAATTAATTGGCAGCAAACTTGTGAGACGGCCCTTCACGATGTAGCTGTTGTTACGGGTTTTACTAGCACGCGAGGGCCGCGCTGCCGGCCCTGGACTGCCTCTTGCAAACGGTAGTGCCGCATACCATAAAGGTTACAGAAGCAGCTAACTTATCTTAATTAAAATGCTAAAACATCGTGCGAAAGCTCCCTTCTGTCTCAGGATAATACCGCTGCAGCTATGTCACCGCTAAATGGGGCATTTCCATATTTGTACCCAGTGGGAGCGCACTTTTTCCTGGTTTTATGTTAGGATGATGGAAATCGCAGATTGCTCATTGATCCTTTAGGCAGAAGCTATTTTATACTTATCTTTTTAAAGCTTTGTATCTCTGGGGCCTTTTTATGTGTGTGTGTGTGTGTGTTATAAACAATTTGCTATTTAAAGAAAAAAAGCAAAATGTGACATGAGGCCTGTGTATCTCACATGCTGCACACAGGGCTGCTGAGGGAGTTTTGTGAAGGCAGTTTCTGCAGTCTCCCAGCTGCCTATGATAGCCCGATGTGATATTAGAGGAAGAGCAGGGTCCCATCAACATCACATCTGTTCGGATCACTTGCAGCTTCGTTTCCGTGCTGAAGTTCATAAATATGAATGGAAAGACGGCTCACGCTTCTCTTTTAGTCGCATACTTCATTCTGCTGTGACCTGGATATAGGCACAGTCATTTTAGCTTTTACATAAACAGCTTTCACATCAAAAACAAAGGTGTGTTTTACAGTATTTATATGCACAGCAGTGCCTGCTGTGAAAGGTAAGCTCCCAGCTGCGGTGACTGCAGTGGATTTCACCATGGCTGCTTGCAAAGCAAGGCGGCTAGATGCCATCCCACCTGTATTTCTCCCCTTTCCTGAGCTACTCGAGCTGGAAAGCACTCACAGTTTGTTGGATGATTTTCATAGGCCAGAGCTGCAGGTCAGAGCATGTTTGGGTCTGCCCTGCTCCAAGTGCTGCCCTTCCATCTCTTGGGAATTTATCATGGTTCTTGTGATACTTTTTTTCCTTTCATTTCATCTTTCTGCATCAAGACAGTCTCTAGCCAAAAAGAGGTGCTTGCAATTCACTTTACCTTACATGGTGATTTTGTTTCCTTTTGCTTCCCACCACTTTTAATATCTATGCTCCTGGAAGTATCCAAAAAGCATATCCTAAAGCATATTAGGATAAAAAAAGCATATTAGGACATCTCCTAATTGCACAGCCTAACTTGTAATTGGTAGATACTTAGAATGGCCACACAAGGAGGGGTAGAAAGATGGTTCATGAGCTTCAGGACAGAATAGGCTTTAGTTTGTTCCAGTAGTTGTCAGAAAATATAGGTCACGAATGCTTTTTTTTCTTTTTCCCATAAGAAAATAAGCAAGTGTGTCTGAATACACAAGCAGAGTTATTCTGTTGAATAAGATCATGTTTTTATATGACCACCTCTCAGGACGAATCTTGCAAGATTCACGTGTAAGTGGTGGCTGCCTCTATCTTTGCTTTGGAAGGATGAACGGAGAATCACCTCTCTTGCTGTTTGAATACATAGTTTAAAAAGGTCTGATAATGGGAAGTCTAATTTTGTTTTTCTAGTTAGTGCAAGAGCAAATGCTGTTTCGAGTTACACACCATAAACATCTTTAGACTAAAGCCCTGAAGATATTTTTTTCTTCTTCTTAAGACTGAAGAGTAGCAAAAACTATTGAAATAATTATTATAAATTATTATAATAAACTAAAATTATGTTGGTGATGTATTTTGTTCAAGAAACAAATAGATGGTGAAGTGCAGCACACTAAGTGGAGCAAAAACGTCCCTTTACTGTGTTGCTGAGTGGAGGAAAACATCGCAGAGCCGTTGGGAGTTCAGCCTTGCAACCTAAGATACAATCCTGTGGCTTTTGTGCCTTTCTGTGCTGTAACAAGCGCTCAGGTCTGCGTCCAAAAGAGCATATGGTTAATGCAGACCTCGTCAAAAGTTGCTATCTTGAAGTGGTTGAACATTGAACAAGTGCTTTGCTAAACACTTTAGATGGAGAAGTCGAACCTTAATCTGCTGAGGCTTAGGTTGTTGTCTTTCCACAAGCAGCACTGCTCCTCTCCACTGCTTTATTATTACTTTTGAGCACTCTTGTTAGCTCTCATCTTAGGACACAGCGATTTTCTAAGAAACAAACGTTGAAAGTGGTTGGACAGTTGGTACTGCAAACCCACAGCACCAATAACTGAAATGGCTTCTCGCAAGTGGCACAATGAAATTAGCAACCCAATTTGCCTAGGGTTTTCAAGTAGAGAGCAAAGCCGGCTCTCCTGTTTTGTCGGGCATCACTGCCTTGAAGATAAATGACTTTGCTCCTCGCCGCAGGCCAACGTGCATAGCCTTAGACACTGCACACCACTTCTTTGTTTTGTAATTGATTTTTTTTATTAGAAAATTTCAGAACAATTTCTAACCCAAATATTTTCCCTCTGCCCTTTTATTTCTTGTTTGCTCTCCGGCTGGTTTGGCTGTCAGTGTATGCACTGACAAATAAATCATTGTCAGGGCTGCGTTCCCCGGTGTGCTGGAGTTGTGGGTCCCAAGCTAACCCCGTGGTGGTGCACAGCTCCTCACTTCACAGCTTTATCAATGCTTGCTGACTTCTTGTATGCTGCTGTTTCAAGCTAGTGCTTAACTTTATGGATTCTGTGGGTTGCTGCATGCTGTAATTATTTAACCTCTTTAACTTCACACTGTGCCACAAATATTTGTCACAAGCTGAAGGCATCAGTTCTCGTTTAGTGAACTTCTGAACTGCTGCTAAAGGAGAATGTGCTAAACTGCAGAGTGAAGGTGATGCCACCGGCACCCTGGGAATTTTCACTTATTTGCTATTACAAGGATAAGAAGCTGATGAGAGAGAACTTCTTTTATAGTTGATTTTCTCACCTACTGAGGAAAATAATAAACTCACCTTTGAAGATGAATTATAATCCAGTTCTAGTGACTTTTTCAAGAAAGCCCAAGAGCAAAGAAATGAGCGCAACAGATCTTTAGAAAGTTTGCTTGTGTTATTGTAGCATTGCAGAAAGGCAATCAAAAATAGGGACAAGGGACCAAAAGCAAGACTGCAGAGAATGGAAAAGGCAAGCAACCTCCAGCAAGTCCCTCCAGCAGGTGTTGCTTTTATGTTTTTAAAAAGGGGGAACCGCTCTCTTACAAATGCAGGTAGTAAATCAGGATTTTATTAGTTATATATGTGGTTGCTCTTTTCTTTTGCTCTCTTCTTTCTCTTTGCAAGGTGAAAAACTCTTGAAATGCTGCTGTAACAGTTATTTTAACAGTCAACTAGTTACTTTACTAGTAAAAAGCAAGTATATTTATATCTGCTCTCTTTCTTACTTAAATTCTGTGATTCTATATAGTCTATAGTCTGTAATCCAATTTATTCATTGGATTGAAATCAGTGGGGTAACAGCTGATGCAGAACTGGTAAGAATTTTCTCATTAAAAGGGGATAGCATGGGATCCCGTTTCTTCCTGTCTGAAGCAGGCACTGTTCCTTTTCCTTTGCTTCCAGGGAGGAATGTTCTTCCTCTCATGCCAGAGAAGTTACCTTCTTACTCCAGAGCCTGTCACTTGTCTTCTCTGTTTTCCTTAATGATGCACCTTTTCCTGATCCACCTTTTTTGACTGAGATACTGCAAAACCGGTCAGCACCGACAGAAAAACCCCAGCTTAATCAGTTGGATCCAAGGTCAGAATTGGCCTTGTATTAGAAAATGAAGCCTAAACTTAGACCCCTAAACTCAGGCATGGTCACTTGGGTGGTTCCAGAGCTGACAGGGGCTGCCAAGTTGTGGTTTTGGAGCAAAGGGGCACCTGTATGTGGTACTGTGCAATGGGCTTGTGCAGGGAGGTTGCACAAGGTGATGTGCAGAGGTCCCTTCCAGCCTCAACCATTCTGTGCTTAGGTCATATAATTAACAGTTTTTGCCTCTAGGCACTGCAGAGAGCTGCACCTCAGAAGATGTTTCTTTCTAGGATGCTGTCTGTGCCTCTCTGTAATCTTATTTTTGATTCCCATCCCTCCACAATCTTGAACATGAATCCTGTGCTTCCCTGCAGGGAGAGATGGATGAGCAGGCATGTAAATGATCCTCCTGTAACTCTTGCATGGGATTTCATAGCCTGTCACAGAGGAGCAATCATCTGTCACGTTAATATGGTTCTTATTACAGTATTTATGTCAAAACCCCTGTCTTTCATCATTTTCATTAGCATGAAAAGTAAGGTTTTAACAACTATGGTAATAGGTAATAATGTAGCATTAGAACATAAATCTAGTGACAATACAGATATCCATGAAATGACAGGGAGATGTTATAATTTGCTCCCAGTACTTATTTTGGGGGACAGATTTGTGTAGGTAGCTTAATTTTTAGTGAGCATTTGCTATAATTATCAGAACTAACAGGAAAACTTGGCAAAGAGGTTAAAGAAATCTTAGCCGTGTCATTAAAGATGAGAGCCAGTGGTTACGAGTGACCAGCACTGCTGCCCTCCTAATCGGGGCCTGCATGTGTCTAAACACGATAGCAACAGCAGGTTCATTGCCAGAGCCTTGATTTAGGTAAAGGCATATGTGTGTTCCCCGGCACAAGTGAAGCAAATCTTCGACTTAAATATCTCAAATATTCCATTTGCTAAAATATGTTTTGTTATTTTCCAAGTCCAAAGCACTTTGCAGGTTCAGTAAGGGCAGCACCTTTGAATAGGCACAGAATAAGTTGGTCAGCCGTGAAAATCTGGCCAAATAATTGAGGTAAAGAATGCCATTATTGGGCAGCATAGTGCCATTTGGTGGAATGGTATGAGGCAGGAAAAAGTACATAAAGGAACAATTTCCCTTTACAGAAAAAAAAGGGGGGGGGGGGAGGGGGAGAAATTTAGTTATTCAGACTAGTACTTGAACACAAGTAAAATCCCATCTCTTAACTTTCTTACAGATGCTACCTAAATTTCAAGCGTGCATGATGTGCAGCTGGAAACGTTTTGTTATATATCCTTTTGACAACCTACCTTTGTGTTTCCAGAGATGAGTCTAAAATGAGATTTCCAGTGTGAATATGCATGTTCACCAAACCAAATTCTATCTCTGTAAGTATTCCTCAATAGCCTTAAGTTTAAGCTTGTACTCTTGTTCGCAACAGGGGGTCGCAGCGTGGCATTCGTCGCAGCTGAAGAGAACTCATTTGAAGCATACAAATAATTCTGTTCAGGAGATGCCATCACTTTGTTTTCAAAAGCAGAGCTAGGTTGCACATGAATAATGAACCAGCCTTTGTCAGCCCCATCTCCTTTGTTTCAATGCAGTGGATAATTCATGAGCGAGGGAAGTGTTTGGAGCCCTGACTGGAGCTCTGACAGCCCCTGGTGCTCCGGGAGGATCTGGCTTGAAGCCTCTTCCCTTGGAAACACACGTGGAGCAAAAGGGATGGCTGCGTTATGGGAATAGAGGGACCAGGAGCACTTTGGAATAGTGTTAGGTTTTTGCATACTCTGTTCTGAAGCAGATCAGCAGTTTGAAAACATTAAACCAGAGTCTTGCAATGGGCCAGTGCAGCCCCTACTCTTAAATTACTCTAGTGCTTCCAGCCACTGTGCCTTTCCCCAAGTTAGAGAACTTTCCCTTACGTGTGTTACCTCACATGCACTTTCAGGAGGGTCATACTTGCCCCTGTAACAACAGCCTTTGGAAAAGGCGTCTGCAAATCCAGATGTGCAACCCTGCACGCATTTATCCTTCCACTCCCCAGATGCATCTTCAGGGTGACATCTATCTGCAGATGGTGAAAGACAAGCAGCAATAAATGCTGCAGGCTTCCTTATAAAAATGTGAGTGCCTCCCTATTTACGTAGCAGTGCTGCCTGATTATTCAGAAGCTCTGAGGCTTATCCCAGGATGATGATTTTTACATCAGAAGTAGATTAATGGAAGTCGACAGCCTTGTGTCCATCCACACGCGGTGTGAAGTGATAATAAGCACAGAATTGCTAGTCAGTAGGATCCCATGTCACATACTCAGACTAGATAAATGATGAATACGTAATGAAATTACATAGAATTGAGACAGATGGCTCTAGGTTTTGATAAATGCATATATCTTCACAATCAGATAATAATGCCAATGTGCGGAAGATCAATTGGGATATAACAACTTTGAAAACTAAGATCATTTCTCTGCTTTCACTTGAAGAGGAGCATTCAAAGCAGAATCAAGATTAATTTAATTATAATTCTTTATCATTAAGAAGAAAAGAAATCTCAGGAAAAAATAAAGGCGCATTTTCATCTTGTTTTGCAATGAACTGCGGCTATTTATCCCACTGCATGTACTGAAATACCATTGCCACAAAAAAAGACAATTATTTTCTCTCCAATAGACATTAAGATGGATTGATAGTACCCACTATAAAAAGGACAAAATGAAATTCTTGACACCTTTTCGGGAAGATGTCATTTTATTCCTAAGAACTCAAGTTACAAGGAAGCTTATAATATGGTCCACCTGTTATTGATAGGTATGTTTAATATTTTACTGTCTATTTAAGGTGCAAAGTCCTTAAGATAAATCAACCTCTCCTCCTCCTGATATTTTCAGAATAGCTCCGGATATTTAGGTACATCTTTCAGAAAATTGACATGTTGACTAGGTAAATTGTGTAAAAATTACCATTTCAAGTAATGACATTACCAAAAAGTAAGGATTTTGGAGAACAAAATTGTGATGAAGCTCATTAAATTCCAAGTTTCTGCATCTTGCAGATTAGTAAAAGAGTAATGGCAGCAGCCCAGCACATAATTTTGCACGGTGGTTGTGTATTATCTGAATTGCTGTCACTTTCTTTGAATTTAAAGTCCTTGCTTGTGCAGATAAACAAATATATCCGTCCCTCATTTGCATGGGATTTAGGATGTCTGTAGGTGAAAGAGAGGTAGCCTGTGGTTTTCTGCAGTCAATCAACCAACCTTTGAGTGCTAGCTATTCTGGAAGGGAAAAAAAAGACAACTGAAATTTGATTTGTTTGTTGCCGTACCAACAAATGAAAAGGTATTCTGCATATGAAGAGTTCATGGCCTTGCTAAATGACAGGAAGCAGAGAAGGAGAAAAGGAGGCACAAAAAGGATAATCAGCTTGTCTAAAATGGGTAGAAATATGGTACTAGACTGGAGTCCTCTGTGATTCTCTTTGTAGCAAAAACTTCTAGGCTAGGTGGTATCTTGTGTGGCTGCAAGGATCCAGAATCAACCACAGGCACAAGAGAAGATAAATGAAGCTTGGCCTGTGGTTCATGGCTCAGTACATAAATTGCCTCGTTGTCTTCAGGAGACCAAGAGCAGATGACCCATGAGCTCATGCAGTGGCCTTACATGAGGACTATGCTGCTTCTACTGCACTGAGGAACCAACAAACTAGGTTCTTAATTCATACTTAATTCTTACCAGACTGCAGCTGTGGACTCTGTTTTGGCCTTGACATGGTGTCCAGAGCCATCGGTGCAGAAGTGCTTCTGCTCCCACACCTGCATGTTTGGCAGAGGCCAGTGCTTCCTTCTCAGAGCTCGACACAGAGCTGAGCTGTATGTGAATACCAAAGGGAGGATAGAGCCCAAGTCCTGCTGCTCATCAGTGGTGCGTCATCAAAACCACGTGTTTGGCTCTGCTGGGGTCTTTGATATGTGCCCTCTTCCTCAGGCTGAAAGCAGAGCACTAAAAAATCCAAGGGGGACAATTTCTCCTGCTTGCACTGCCCCTGCCACTTACACCCGTAGTCACTTTGCTCGTCTCCTTGCACAAAGACCTGAAGTGACAATGTAATGCAGAATGCCACATTTCTCTTCATATGGGAAGAGGAGGCAGACTGGGGGCACCAGGGATTTTGAATGTCTCTGGGTTTTGGTGGTCTGGCTTTAGATAATGTGGGGAGTCTGGATTCTGAAAACCACTTATTAACTCTCTGAAGCTGAGCACCTAAGACTGAAGGCCCCCTAATAACTCCAAGCACCTTAGCACACTCCAAATGGGAATCCTTTGCATTTGACTTTCAAAAGGAAAGAGTGTGTTTAAATTTCTAGTGGTATCACCCTCACTGCCAAGAAATTTTTCCTTAAGTTCCTGTGGAACTTTTGGTGCTTCAGTTTGTGACCGTTTCCTCTAGTTCTGTCGGTGGCCACCACTGAAAAGAGGCCAGCACCATCCTCCTCACTCTCTCCCTTGAGGTACTTCTAGACACTGCTCAGGTCCCCTCTCAGCCTTCTCTTCTCCAGGCTGAACAGGCTCAGCTCCCTCAGCCTCTCCTCACAGGGCAGATGTTCCAGGCCCCTGATCATCCTCGTAGCCCTGCGCTGGACTCTCTCCAGCAGCTCCACATCCCTCTTGTCCTGTGGAGCCCAGAACTGGACACAATACTCCAGATGCGGCCTCACCAGGGCTGAGTAGAGGGGCAGGATCACCTCCCTCGACCTGCTGGAGACTCTCTTCTTAATGCACCCCAGGATCCCATTGGCCTTCTTGGCCACGAGGGCACCCTGCTGCCTCATGGTCAACTTGTAGTCCACGATGACACCCAAGTCTTTCTCTGCAGAGCTGCTCTCCAGAAGGTCAGTCCCCAGCCTGTACTGGTGTCTGGGGTTATTCCTCCCCAGGTGCAGGACCTTGCACTTGGCCTTGTTGAATTTCATGAGGTTTTTCGCCGCCCAGTTGTCCAGTCTGTCCAGGCCCCTCTGGATGGCAGTGCAGCCCTCTGGGGTATCGGCTACTCCTCCCAGTTTGGTATCATCAGCAAACTTGCTGAGGGAGCACTCTGTGCCTTCATCCAGGTCATTGATGAATAAATTGAACAGGACTGGACCAAGGACTGACCCCTGGGGGACCCCGCTAGCGACAGGCCTCCAACCAGACTCTCCACCGCTGATCACCACCCTCTGAGCTCTGCCATCCAGCCAGGTCATTGTGTGTCCAAATTGCTTGTGGTATCAGCATTTGCCTTTGTCTTTATAGTGAGTCATGAAGAAATGGGATGAGGTCTTAAAAGAATCTAGCACCTTATGGTATTGCCTCCTCAGGAGAAATTTTTCAGGGCATCTTATCTGTGGTAGTTTGTTGATCAGAATGAGCCAACTTTCAAAGGGGAAGATAATGCTATATATTTCACTTACGATATTTGTGAGCTGCTAAGTTTACAGTGAGTAAACTCCTTGGCATTGGCAGATGGAGGGTGCTCTGTTCTCATGGATGTCACATTTTTCAGTTGCTGACGATGCATTTTGGAAACAAAACATCATTTACCAATAGGTTCAGTCCTCACATAGCATTATAAGCCAGTAGGAATGGAGAATTTAGGGACCTTGGCCTAAATTCCATTTGGACTGTAATAGTTTATTTTTCTGCACTTTATTATGTTAGCACTATCAGGTGCACTAAGGCTTGGTTGGCCAAACATCTTTTTAAAAAAAGATCTCTTGATTCTTAGTAAGAAAAAGATGGGTTGTCTCTGTGGTTTAGCAAGAAGTTAGAGGCAGAATTCTCTCGGTACTTCACTGGGGTATAGAAAATAATAAAGACTAAGGGTTACTAGTGCTGTTAAAGATATATTATCCTATGGGTGGCATTCCCAATAAATAAATCTTACACTTTCTCCCCATGACATTTTTATCCTCTTTAACCTGCATATATGTAATGATCACTTCCAGAAAGCAGATTTGCAGGAGCTGTAGAAGATCTCAAAGCAAATCAGTACTTGCCAACTGTCTCTTGATGACACAGTATTTCTGGTGTTTCTCATGTTTTAAGTAAAACATACTCTTTTGCACTCTCTCCCATCCCCAGTTGCTGATAATACACCCGTTAGAGGCTCTAGTGGAGCCAACAGGCAGTGGAGCTGGGCAGACTACTATGGAAGGAGATCCCCTGTTATGGTGCTTGTAGAGACAGGGGGAAAAAAAAAAGACCCAAACCAACAAACTGTAAGGTTTATCTGGTTCATTTCGAAGTTGCTGATGAGAGGGGGAGAGGGTAGAAATCATTCTGGTCCAGAGAAGGTAGAGAAAATGAGCTCTGCGCATTGGATGGTGAATCTCAGTCCTCGGCTCTGCTGTTGTCGCTTCCCTTTGATAAAACAAACATCTGCTAGCAAAGGCCAGCATTAGCAAATATTGATTATCAGCAGCAGAGCTTCATTTATGTCACAGTTTTTCTGGTACTTATTTTCTAATGTACTTGCAGCCATGTGTGCATATATATTGAGGTTAGTGAAACCCTGTTGCGTCATATGGGGTTCTGCATCTCTTAGTAGTGTGTTTTTTGTTGTTTGTTTTTTGTTTTTTAAACTCCATTTCCTTCCTGCAGCTTTAAAGCTGCTTATGTATAATTCCAGCACAGGAACATGCTAGAATTGGAAAGATAATTACAAGGCCAAAATCCCTCACACGCCACAGGATTCGTTCCCTCCTGATGCGGGCTCTGGATTTTCTGTGAGAACAAAGAAAAAGCTTTCACTGGTGCATTGTCATTAAAACAGTTAGAGTCTGCAAATCCTGTACAGCCAGGACAACAGCTAGATTATGTTTGAATTATATGAATGAGCAATGTGTTTGACTTAATTATAGCAGCTGCAGAGGGACAAGATTTATACCACCCCATCCATCTCCTCTCCAGTGTAGGGCTGTTTTGGAGGTTGTTTCTCCACGCAGTGTTATTTGTGCAATGTGATGAATCTTCTACCACTTCACAGGAGGATTTGTACCATTTATTAGTATGTTCAGAGATATCATAGGGCCACAGATTTTAAAACAGCTTTAATTGCCAAGAGATCGTGTTCTCAGTGCAAATGTTGGAGAAACTGCACATCTTAGCATTCGTTCATCTGGTGGTATCAAAACTGGATAAAACGATAGGGAGGTTAGATATGTCACCATCAAAATATTTCTCCTGAAATTTATTTTCAGAGTACTAATATAAAGATTTTCTCAGTATCATGGGAGAGCTCTTCCTCATCTCTTCCTTCTGAGGGTTCAAAACCAGTTCTGCTCCATCGTTCCTGCTTGCTGTTTCTTCCTTTTGCTCTCCCATTTTGTTAAGGCTGACTTGATTTTCAAAGAGTGCTTCTCTTTGGTCACATTTCGATTAGTGGGAAATTTCCCATTAAGATACCTGGAGAAAGTCAATTGCAAGAAGCTATGACTTAAAAATCTTGACATTTTGTCAGAAAACTAAAAGCTTTCTACCATATTTAAAGTGTAGAGTTTTTCATAGGTAGGGCTGTTTTTGATGCCTTTTTTCCCAGAATAAAAACACGTTATTTGTTTTGTAAATGAGAAGGCCTTTCTCACTGACACTAGATAATGGCTTACAGAGATTGCTGAGTGTTCTCCTAGATGTCGGCAGGTCAGCTATAAACCCTTATTAATGCATCCTAATGCATCCTGGTATGCCACTCTGAACGGCGTGAGAAATTGGGCTCAGGACTCCATTCTGCAAAGCCATTTGTATCTGTGTATTTAGTGTTCTTCTTATTGCCCGTCCAAGGTCTGTTTCAGTATTGTTTCTTCTGAGATTTTTATCTTCTCACCAAGGATGTAAGTGTTTGATTATTTTCTTCTGAATATTCGCTTTGTGAAGCCGGTCAACCTTTTTCCTAACCGTGGTGTTTTCGTGGCTTTTTTCCCCCTAGATACAAATCTTAATGAAATCTATTATGCTGTTCGGTTGTTCTTTCTCACAAGTCAAATTTTCAAAAGCTGCAAACTCCTTAATTTCGGGGGGTGGGAGGAAGTACAGTGTATCTATTTAGTATCTCCCAAACAAGCATCTTTTCTGAACAACTTATACTTCATTCCAATGGCTCAGATTTTGATCTTGCATCTTCTTGTCCTTCCTCTCCCCGTAAAGATGAGTCTATTGTATTTTTGTTCCCTGACACTCGCAGTGTCCCTGACACTGAGAATACTGTCACACGTTGTGACACATTGAATACTCTCTCTAGAATGTCATTAGCAAGATTTTATTCTACTTTGAAGTTGCTCCAAAGGTATGAATAGGAGTGTTTGCAATTTTGCTCCTCAAAGCAAATGTCTTACAAATGGAAGTGTAAAACAGCACTGCTTTAAAAACGTTATCCCTACATTACAGCAGTTGTTAAAGGATTGAAGGCTATTTACAGCTATCAAATAGTTAATACATCCCTCCAGGAAATGAAATAACTGAAGGAAAAGATTTTTTGCAGTTCCATTCCCAGAACTGGACTCCAGCAACATTATGAGCAACGTCTCAGGGACCTCACAGATGAGCATCGAAGGCAAAAGTAAGCTGTGGTCACAGCCAAATGTATTTATAGATCACTAAGGTCTTGGGCCAGATCTTCAAAAGTCTTTTCAAAAGTAGATTGGCTTCATAGAAGATTAAGAAAAAATAATAATCTCCACCAAGTTGGCTGTGTTATTCAATTTGATTCTAATAGCCTTTATGTGTCTAATGGATTTGGAAACACCCATGGCCTCTTTCTGCACATATTCGGCATTAGTACTTCTGGTCTTTGCTGCTCACCTTTGCCTTCATGTTTTCAGAAATACTGTCTCTTGGCCAAGCCAAGGATCAACTGTTAAAAATAGTTTAGATGAGGATCCCTGTTATTTGACATAAGTTGCCTGAGATAAGTAACTTGCCCAAACCCGCATGTCCTCTGTGATCGCAAAGAGAAACCTTTCCAGAAAACATGCTCACAGGCTAGGGCAGAATAAGGTACCTGTGTCATTCCACTCTCCACTGAAGGAGCTTAGGACATCAAATTTAGGTGAGATCTTAGCCCATTTGAATCATTTAATCCTGGGCCTCAGCTTCTGGTTTGAGCTGCAGGAGTTTCCTGATGTCAGTCTGTTCTTGGTGGCACTCTTGAGTGATTCCACTCCAGCGTTGTGGTGAAGATGAGAAAAATGACAGAGATCATCAAATGAATACATTGTATTTCTGGAACACTTAGGTAAAATATGCTGTTTTGTTTTTTTAACACTGGGACACTGAACAGATACCCAGCTTAGGGTTATGCTCTTCATGATGGTGCTTTAAGCCATCTAGAGAGAAGGCTGAATCACTCCCGAGGTTATATTTTCATGTCCCATTGGAACAAAATCCTGGGACAGTTCTTTATTGACACCATTTGCCGTGACAGAGGAAGTCTTAAAATGATTAGAGAGCCTTTTCCTGGAGTGATCAGTCAATAAGCAGAGGGAGAAGCCAGCTTTATCAGTGGCACGCAGTACAACTCCAGAGCCACATACTGCCAGAGCAGAAAATAAAATGCTCGTGTAACAACCCATGGAGGTAGTTGGGATCACAAAGCAGCCATCTTTTCTGTAAACTGGCTTAGCCAGAGGCAAAATGCTTTCATCAAATCGCTGATTGCCAGACCTTCTCTCTCTTTTTTTTTTTTTCCCCTCTCTCTATTGAGAAAGCTTTAGAAAGTGGTATTTCAGATAAAGAGAAACGTTCTGCTTCAAAGTGTTCAAATATCAGTTCCGGCAGGCACTCTCTAGGGATTATAGTATTGTTTAATAAGTCCTTGACTGGGGGATTTGGAAACCTGCAACTGCAGAACTGCAGTCATGACAGGAAATTGCCATGTTGGCGCAGCAGCAGCAGTAGTACCCGGGCCAAATTTCTGTGAGTGCCTAAGAAGCCAAAGGCACTTGTAGAGAAACCGCGTCTCAGATTTGGCCAACAGACAGCACTGGAGATGGGAAGATCAGAGGACCTCGCTCACTTCCTGCAGAGAGCTGGTGAGCCTCTTCCTTGCTCTCTTCACTGCCCACTTTTATACTGGTGAAAGATTATTTCTACTGTACGGACTGTGGTAAGGCAGGAGTTATTTCCCCCAGGGCAGAGCGTTGCTTCCATGCTGAGGCAAATTGCTGAGGCCTTCATTGATTTAGCAGAAGTTTGTTTCAGTCATGGTTTTCTGGAGCTTTTCCCTGTCAAAGAGAAGCCTGGTGGACTTGTTCTGTGGGGCATCCATCCAAAGCAAGGCCCAACTTGGGAGGTCGTAACTGAGTATGACTTTCTGTTAAGGCCATAGAATTGTAGACTCTCGGAGTATGTTTTCAACACAGAGGACTCAGAATCCTCAACCTCTGAAATATTGGAGGACTTTCCCATGGTTTTGGCTTTTAATATGCTCCCTTTTTTGTGCGGGGGTGACGGAGATTTCTCTGGGTCTTGGGTCAAAATGAAACATCCGACTTACTTACTTACTTTTGGAGTCTGTTTCTTGTACGACAACTATGC
The DNA here is from genome assembly GCF_059628265.1 of Tinamus guttatus. NCBI lineage: Eukaryota > Metazoa > Chordata > Aves > Tinamiformes > Tinamidae > Tinamus > Tinamus guttatus. The sequence goes on from NW_028288741.1 coordinate 730,493, forward strand.
ATTGTGTTTGGTATTGTAGGAAGGATACTTACCAGAAAGTTAATGATGCCCATCTTGGTGTCCTCTTGAAGAGAGACATCTCATGAGCCAGCCCTTACATTTGCTCAGCCATTCTGCGAATCCTCAGTTGAGAAACTATTAGAAATACAGTGCTGTGGTATGAGAGTAAAATGCCTCCTGTTGGTAGACAGCCAGCTTTGCTGGATGCTGGAGATCTCACGTAGGTGTGTGGAGTCTGAAGATGAAGTTATTGCTAGCCAGGGCAAGCGTTTAAATTACTTCATTTAGTTCACACCAAAAATACTCCTTGGAAAGTAACCTGCATAGTGTCATGACACTGAGCAAAACAGAGGCTCCCTTTTTGGGTAATCTGTCACACATTTTGATGGTTTCTGTTGCCTTTTGGAAGCTCAAAGATTGAGAAATAGGACAGCCAGTGTATTAGGTGAGCCTGTGTTTCCTGAGAGCTTGCAATGTCTTCTATTTCATTTCAAACCTGGGTGCTTTGACTGCTTTATGAATGGTGACTTCTTAGAGAGTCAGTAAAAAGGGACTGTCCTCAGTGATGATATAAGTTGATCAATTTTAGCTCCATTGCGAGTAAGTTACCGGAAATAAGGCCATTCTGAGTAAGAGACATTCATCCAAATCAGTGACAATTCACAGCTTAAATTCCCTTCTAATTTCAGTCTGACCACAGGAGCTCTGGGCAGCTCTCTAAAACCTACTCTAACATTTTTCATGTTTGAGTAATTCAAATCATGTGTTGTTTTCTTTTGTTCTTCCCATTAAGACCCCTGAAAATAATCAATCCCTATGGGCATAATTGCTAAGCCACACCATAACACAGTAAACAAAATGAAAATAAGTCAGAGTTTTTTCCATGACAATACATATGTTTTGTGTTTTTGTTTGTTTGTTTGCTTTGGTAAAGCAAACCTATAGATGCTGTGTTGGTCTTGCTGTATCCAACCTAGTGTTTTCCATCAACCCCTATTGGCATAGTAGAAAAGCATCATCTTCCTTCATCAAAATTCACACTAGTCAACACTCTGAGTCTCCATTAAAGATCTTCTTGTTGAAATCCTAGGTTGGATGAATTGTCATGGATTTTCACATCTCGTATGCATGCCAGTTTGTAAACAGGAGTGCTACACTTCTGGGAAGGCACGATCCCGTAGTGGCAGCTTTCCCAGCTCCGAGTATTCCTGTCTCATCAAAGAAGCTTTGAAAGGCACAAATGTTATTTCATCAGCACCTTAAAAAACTCTTGACTTGTTTGCATTTTCTTTACTGGTGTGGCTTAGCAATTACAGTGCATGAGCATGACCTGGCCTGTGGCCGTGTAGCTGTCGGCAAGTTGTCTGTGCTGCTCTTGCACAGAGTTTCACCACAGGCAAAATTCTGCACATCTTCCATTTTGCTCCATAAACAGAGTTTGTTCCAAGTTGCGCTGTCGCTGTTTTTTTCAGGCATCTTCCAAAAATCAAGGCTGGAAGAGATAAGCCTGTAGCAGATGATGCGTGTGTTTATTCTGGAGGTTTTGTGGCCAGTTTGCTGCTGTTTAGTGATTTTCATGGTGGTGAAATGGATTTTTGTCATGTGCATATTTCTTTGTTGTTTCAAAGAAATCTGCATGTATTTCCAAAGAAAATGATTTAGACAAATCTTAAGCATAAAAACCCACTATTTCCATTCCAAGTTTAGAGTTGTAAAACGGTGATGAGACAATCTTCACCTTCACCACAGTCACGTGGTTATGTTTGATCCTAGAGCTAGCAGAAATGGTTTCTAGCTGTATTCCAGTTGATATTTAACTGATGTCTTGTAATGTCCAGGCAGATTGCTTTGTGAAGGGCAGTTTCCATTCCACATGCTTTCCTTTTGCCAAAGTCAAATATGAAATCACAGAGTGGCCACAGAATCACAGAATGGTTAAGGTTGGAAGGAACCTCTGGAGATCATCTAGTCCAACCCCCCTGCTCTTTTGCTACCTAGTTTCTGAGAAGAAAAGCATGTAGTTTCTAGTATTTGACATCACTTGCATGTAAAGTTCACCAGGCCAGGTCCAGCTTTGGAAAATACTGCCAATTATTTCAATAATTGTTGTTAGACTCTCTCATGCTCTTCTCTGCATTAATAGTCAACCCTTTTCAGGCAGTAGTTGACTCTCTGTATAGCTGCAATTCATTGTGTACAAGAAATAGCAATGAAAGTAAATACTTAAAAGGCTGGTCATTCCTCATCAGGGAATCCTAGTCTTATGGAAGCACTTAAGTAGCATATTAGAAGAGCTTATTTGCAGTCTAACTATGAGATTTTACTCCTTTCAAAAGCCGTATGTAGAGTGTGATGCTCTAAGCAGGGGAGCAGGCTTGCATGGACTGTGAGAGAAGCCTTGATCGGCAGAGATTGCTTCAGGCCCCTAGGACTGAAAATGTGCCATGCCCATAGCAGCAGAGACCAGCAGATCTAAGCAAGTGCCTCAAGGTGACTCCAGAACCTACAGAGTATCACACTCCTTAATATATGTAGCAGTCAAGGTTAACCCAAGAGGAATTAAACGGGTTGGCTTTCCTAAGCCACCACATTAACTTAATTATTTTGTTAGTCTGAGATTACACCTGCTCTGTCGCTTGCATACAGAAGTCTCTGTGGGTGTCACTGCTACCTCAAAGTGCATCTGGATAACCCGGAGAGGTGTGGATGGAGCTTCAGGGCTGCTTGAGCTACGCTCTGATGCCATCATAGTCAAAGGGTGAAAAGCTTCCTGTTCCTAATGCCAGCCCCAGCATCACTACAAACCCCTACATCCTTCAGGCTTCTCTGCACCTCCCAGTCTTGGTTTTCAGGTATTAGGGAGCCTGTACCTTTATGAAGGTGATTCATTGCTTCCCTATCACATCTCTCCTGACATCTGAAATTGGATTTTGCAGAGGTACCACTGGCCTCTAACTGATAAGAAATATTTGTTTCTGGCAAGATGGATTTTCTAACTTGAATCTCTTCCCTTTATAAGCCCCTTTGGTATTGTTCTTACTGGGATTCGTCGTCATCTTTTTTTTTTTTTTTTTGTCTCCCTTCTCTCTCAATCCATGCCCTTTTTTGTCTCCTTTCTCCCTCTGCTTTCTCCTCCATTTTTCCCTTGGATCTCCAGTGTCTTTTCACAATCCCCAGCCTTACCCACTTCCTTAAATGCCTCAGGCCATGGCTGATGCAGGGCCTGCAAGGACAGGTTCAAGCTTTTGCTGCCAATTTGAGAGGGGATTTATGTCCTGCTCTTTATTTCTTGTTATATTTTCATTTTGTATAAATAAGAAAATATTTACTAGAACCAAACAAAATCTAGCCAGACAAATTGTAGGTAGAGCATTCACCTGGAACATGGAAACCACAGGGGCTCTAGTGAATTAGTCATTATTTTTTTCAAGCCTGTGTGGAGTGACTTGCAATCTCACTGCTTTGGCTGTGCTATCCCTGCAGAATGAGAGACTTTTATCAAGTATTTAATTTATCTCAAAGCTTTATTCCATCATTTCTCTATTTCCAGTTCCATTTTTATAATAACAAGACTATCTTTTATTTACATTGGTGAAGCCTTGAATTCATAAACTGTCAGAGTGATTTTAATGTAGAATAAGGTTTTATCACTGCATATAAATATATTTAGCCTGAGATTCATTCTGAGTCACCTTTTGTGGGCTCAGAATAAATGTAACACTTTTTATGTGTACATACCACTAGATTTTAGAACTAGATTTATGACATTCACCACCATTGTTATAGAACAGGAGGAAATATGGGGAATATTTTCTCAGCTTTTAAGGCTGTACCCACTTTGAAATAATAAACCATTCTCTCCAACTTCAAAGTAATTTTATAGACATATTTAAAGAACGCTGTGAGTTTGTTGGCCGCATTTGTAATTTTTTATACTCGGCCAGAAAATGACACTTTGGAAAATGCCTTTTGTTTGTTATTGTTTGCATTAAATTACAGCCTATGGAGCAGGAGCAGAACGAGAGCCTCACTTGGTGCTCTGTAATGACCATGCATGCATAAAGCATCGTCCAGGGCCTTAGGAAGGTGTGCTTGAATATTTGAGGCACAAAACACGTTCTCTTTTTCCTTCCCTGTCTTCCAAGCAGGATATTGTCACACACTTCCAGCTTCCTAAGGTGCCTCATGGCCAGCCGTGAAGATGGGCTTCTAAAAGAGCTTAGCCAAGGGCCCAGCACAAATTTGCAGCACAGAAACTGGATGCAGATCCCCAGGAGGTACCATTTACTGTCACGGGGGTATTTTGGTCATGTTACCTTTCCGGTGTGCACACTGACTTGACTAAAACTGCCTCGACTGTTCTCACCTGCCAGACTTTTCCTTTCGCTTGTTCGATTTTATTGGCAAATTTGTTTGGTCCTCTCCTTGAGCAGATATTGCTGATGCTATCCTTTCTCTTGGAAAAGTTTAGAGAAGTTATGTCTGGTGCTGTTAGCTCTGCGGGAAACCTTCCAATCGATTTATCAATTGTGCTGTAAAATGAACTGTATCACGGTTGTATTTTTATTAGAGAAGTGACACAGACAAATTTTGTCACCGGAGTCGCTCAATAGCTTTCTCACCAGCAACTAGGAGCGCCTTTCAAGCGAGAGTGCCTCTCGGTTATGGATATCCTGTCCTCCTTTTAGTCTTCTTGTCACAAAGAATATATGGTAATGACCATTTTACGTGAAGTTCTTAGGGCTTGAGGCTTGGGACTGCCTGGAACATGAACAGCAAGTGCTGAGCCAAGGGGGTAGCTCATCAGGGCAGTGCCCCCCGCTTGCTTTGGTGCTGGGTAAGGGGCAGATAAGCTCTGCTGTGCCAGGATGGCATCGGGGCTGCTGGGCTGTGCAGATAGCTGCTTGCACCTCTCTTCCGTGCATTAAACACCGATGGCATTCAGCCTGATGTCTTTATTGCCTTGGGGATCTGTAAGAAGGAGCATCACACAGAAGTAAGCCCCTTTGGGTAAGCTGAAAGAGGATATCCAGGGGCTCACACCTTCTCTGGAAAATGTCCCAAGTCTAAACTGAAAGATGCTGGGAAACACTGTGCATGCATGCAAGAATAATTTCTGTGGGCAGAATAAAAAGGTGTGGGTTGCATTTTCTGTATGCATGAGCATCTGTATGCTCATGTTTCTGCTTAGTGCACATTCATCTCTGTGTGCTTTTTGTGCGTCCTGCACGTATCTGGAAGGGCAGGTTGTTCCCATGTGTGCCACACGTACTTGAACATGTATTTTCTATAGACCGCACCTGATCCTGCCAAGAGGATTCCTGGGGAGGCTGTTAGGGCACTTTCTGGGACAGACCCTTCATGATAGGGATCAGTGTTGTTCCCCCAGAGTCAATGTACTGGCCCTGGTTAAAGGTTTGACCCCTTCTTTCCTATATTCTTCTGTGGAAATATTTCTGTCACTAACGTACCGTGCTGCCTGAGTGCCAGATACATTGGATTAGGTGCCAATGAACTTATTTTAGTGCTGCTTTTAGAAAACACATTTCTCAGACTATTTTTGATCACCTTTGTTCTCTGTTTTCTGGCAGATTGGGCTTTTGATGTGTTTGTAATCATGTATTATTCCTTCAAGGAGGAGTTTGGGATCTCCTTTCATTTCTAAGACAAGCTGTCAGCTCTAGGGCCTTTAGCAGTTTTGCAGTCCTCCTTTACACAGTTATAATTTAAAGGGCAAATTCTCTTTTTATTATTATTTTTCCTTTGAATTTCCTTTTCAGTACCAGGAGCTTTGTTTTATGATGAGGAACCTGATTGCCAGATAATGGAATTTAACCACAGTGCCCTAAGTGCAAGAGCTTGCTCATTACCCATTGCATCTGGCCATATTTCATAGTATTATAAAGACATTTTATTTTGCCTGGGTAAAAAGAGCCAGTAATTGAATTCATGCTAAAATATTTATTTTCCTTCCCTTCCTATCCAACACTAGCAGATGGCTGATCAGCACATGGTACTTACTTAAAACTTTGAATGAAAATTGTGATTGAAAAAAAAATCTGGATGGCTTTTGATTCAAACTCTATACAAAGAATATTTATGGACATTGCCTAGTATGAATTCAGAATGTAACTGGGAGAAGCCCAGTAAGAACAAAGTACTGTAAAGGTCCATGTGTTTTGTTTTATTTTTGTTTTGTTTCTTTATTTTTTTCCCCCATGAATGCTATAATCAGTCAGGCCTGTTACAGTAAACTTGTCTATTCTCTCAAATGTCACAGAATTTCAGATTTTCTTTCAGATTTTCAGAGTTTCCTCTGGCAGAACATCACTTAGCTTGGATGTTGTACAGCTGTGAGTTTTTCTGTAGGCCACCGTGACAGTTTCTTGATGGTTGCACACGTGTAGGCAGTGCATTTCAGTGGGTTCTTGACGCTGCTGTCTGCAATCACCAGGGCAAAGATGGTTTGCGAAGGAGCAGGGCCAGTTACTTTCTCAGAGCAGATGCAGAAATACTTTTACCGTGGAAAATACTTCAGGCTCTTGAGCTTAAGGCCTTTTATGTAATATCTTAGTGCCCCCTCTCCTGGGGTGGAGCAGCGTGGGACATTCTGTTGCCACGTGGCCTTCAGAAGGGTTTTCTCAGAGCACATATGGTAGAGACGGACGGTGTCTTGATTCTTTTGACACCTCTCTTTTCTAATCCATATCGTTCTGAGATGGGGGTAATTGGGACAGCTTTCAAATCCAGGGTGTGAGGATGGTGAGATAATGAAGGTGCTATGAGAGAGCTCATGCCCAAAAGCTTTTCTGAAGAAGAACGGGAACATGAGCAATAATAATCCCACTTTTAAAAATAAATCCTCCCCATGGTTACTTGCAGAGCTGGTAGGTCATCTTTAGAGATCTGCAATTATATGACTCTTTATACCCTAGGTAATCTTAGAACTAAAAAATGAAGGATGTTCTGAACAGCCTTTCAATTCTGCATACTCGGAGTAAGAAGCTCAAAAACCATTAAGTACTTGAGTCGCTTATGAAGGACAGCGTTTTTATCTGCTGTATCTTGATTTAAATTGAACGCGTCATATGACATTAAGCAAAATGAGAATTGTATCCTGAAAGACGGCATAACTCATGAATAGTGTGGCCATAAGCCAGCTGATGGCTTACTTATGACTGGGCAAATCTAATATCCTTCTTAGCTGTAGGGTATGTGATTTTCTCTATATACTGCCCACTCCTGTAATTGTTTGTTGTAAAGGATGGTGAATTTGCCAGTTGCCATGAGCTTATTTCTTGCCCTAAAGTAGTTAATATAGATGAATGTATTTTTAGGGTTTTTTTTTTTGAAATCTCTCTCATATTTTAACAGTTTTCTGAATATAATTTTCCCTGGTGGAGAGAATCTCTGGATAAAATGACTACAGGCCAAAATATTTATTGAATTACAGACTATTTATCACTGAGTTTATTTAAAAAGATCCATATGAGGCTTCAGATTTTTGTCTCAGAAAGATATACAGCTAGATACGAAATTTCTTGCAAACCAAACTGCTTCCTAACAAATGGATTTATTGAGATTTGCCCAGAGAGATTTAAAGGAGAATGCCAGGAAAATTATATTTGAACTGTATTCTAACTGTAGCCAGGCTTCACTGTCAGGAGAGGAGACAAAAAGCTTATTTCAGAAGCAGTTGCGAGGATTAACATGAAAAATAATGTTACAGCCATGCATATACATTTGAACTGAGCATGAAATGCTCGTTCATTGAAAGAATCAAAGAATAACTGTATAGCTATATAACTGGCATACATCTAAACAAATCATTCCGTGAAGGAGAAATAGCAGTAATATCTTAGTTTTCAATACTTAGGAACAACAAATCGGAAACTGTTCAGGTTGGCTCATAGACCTTGTCTAAATACCAGCATTTGGTGGCATCAGAAGGTAAGTGGTTTATTACCAGAGCAGCTTTTAAAAATTCCAAGAGGAGTAAATCACCAGAAGCTTTTACTTGTCTTCAAAGTGGCAGAAAGGAATAACTGACAACAAAATAGGAAGATGTACTTTAGATAATGATATATAGTAGGTTTCAGAGAATGAATTTACCATTAACAATTGGAATTTCAAAGTTCTGATATGAAGTACCATGTTTGTTTTTTCACAGTTCTTCAGCATTTAGCAGAGTTGGATGTACCCCGTGGCATCCCCTCTCATTTCCAGCACGCTCCTTGGCTGGATGGGATGGATTTTGGCCATCCCTCAGCCGTGGCTGGAGTGCCGGAGCCCTGTTCCTGCATGTGGGACACTAGCTGTGGTGTGCCAGGTTGTCCATCCTTGCTGCCTCTGAGTCATCCTGCTGTGTGGGATCGGGATGGATGCAGGTCCTCCTGCCGTATCAGAAAAGTTCTTTGCAGAATTGTTCTCAAGATCCATTTAAAGATCAGTGGAAGATATGTAAGGAGGCTGTTTAACACCAGATTTTTTAAAGATAATTTGAGAGTTAGATCGGTCTGCAGTTGTAGCATGATTTTTGACAGCATCTAACTTAAATAGGAGTTGGGCACTCAGATTCTTTATAAATCCATTGAAGTTCCTAGTAGCATCTTCAGGTGAACAAACAGCTTTGAAATTCAGACTTTTCTTTCTGTATTGATGCACCCATATGCCTTCAGCCTTATTTGCTGAGCAGCCTGAGGACATGGGGTCCGTGTGCTTCCCAAGGCATCTCCCGTCATGTGCCCAAGCTTGTTGTACAACCAGTGGATCTGGGTGGCACAGGCTGCCCCGAGAGGCTGTGGAGGCTCCTCTGGAGATCTCCAACCCGCCTGGATGCTGCCCTGTGCCCCTGCTCTGGGTGTCCCTGCTGGAGCAAGGGTTGGACTGGGTGATCCCTAGAGGTCCCTGCCAACCTCAGCCATTCTGGGATTCTGGGATTTGGTGCCTGCGTGGTAGGAAAAATTGAGAAAATTGCATACTCAGAAAATCCAGAGCTAATCTTTTCAGTGACAGATCTGGAGTATTTTAGCTGGAAGCAACTTACTCAAAAAATTACAAGCAACTGAACTACAATGACTTAAGGCAGGAACAAGAGAAGAGAACAGGCTTCCGTGTCTCCTACTGCTGGTGCCCTCGCAGCTGCTCTCAGTCCTACTAGGAAAGGTTTTGATGCTCCAGACACAAATGCAACGCAGTAACAACTCTGACCTGTGTGTTGTCCTGTTTGGACCTTACTCAAACCTTCAAAATAATTTCAACAGCAATTTATCTTTTTTTTTTTAAATCCATAAATCCATCATATGAAAAGAACTGTGTTTGCATACAATTTTCTGCGTTGTGTATGATATTTACCTTGCGTCTATTTTGTTTACTTTCATTAATTTCCTTAAGAAAATGTTTGTGTTCTGCAGAGGAACAGAGAAGTTGGCCTTCATTAATTTTTTTTTTTTTTTTACTTTTAGTTTGTGCTGTATTTTTGGTTGTTGTTAAAGCAGCTGGCCAGGTTAGGAGAGTTCAAGCATGTGGCTTTGGTACCTTCTACTCTGTAGTGTACGGTGAAGGCAGAGAACGCTGCAAATTATTAAGCATTTGCAGTGCCTTCTCCTTGTATTAGGTTATAGCTGCATCAGTCGCATGATTAAGGGGAAGTGACAGGTAAGCAAAATGAGAACAAAAGCCTCATACTGTTAGAAGCAAATGTCACCGTGTCATACATACTGTACCTACACAGCACTGCTCTGCCTGAATATACATTGAAGAGGGAGAAGAAATGCTGGTGAGAGCATTTGAGAACATTTCTCTATGTGTCTCTACGTGGGCATAGGACGCACTGGACAAGCTGGTGCTGTTGGTCTCCTACTTGTGCATTTTCTTCCACATTTTGACAAAAGCTTCCACTGACTGTTTTTCTCTGCAAGTCAAAGAGGCCCAGTGTAATGGTCTAATTCACATGCACGTAAGAAGGAGCATGCTTTGATACTGTGGAGTCACATAATGCTCTCATAAATCCTGAAGAAGAGCAGGGTTTTGCATCCTTGAAATGCCTGAGTTAAGTAAATTTAGAAAATATATAGACTAGTCTAAGCCTGTCTTGTCATATTTTCTTAGGTATAAAAAGAAAATGCCATTTAACTCTCCTGCTGTTGTATATATAAAGCTTAAAACTACATATTTCATTCTGCTCATAGGCCCTTTGGAAAAAGGTGGCTTGTGTTGGTAACAGCAATGAGTAACTCTGTGCTGCTGCTGCATAGAGCATTTTAATTTCTTCATAGTTAGAGTCAAAAAAGCACAGGACGGCAGGAGCCTTTATTTACCATATGTCCAGTGAAGAAAAGGCTGTTGCTTTCATTTCCTTTCCCAAAAGCTATTTCTTACAGATCTGCTTTTGGAATTTTTCTGATCAATCAACCAGACAGTCAAGGCTGATGAAAACTCAGGTGGCTGAAGAAGATGATGTTCACTTGCTTTCATTCACTTAAACACAAAAAGAGACTGTGGATGGTGGCCTTGGTGTGAAGCTGGCCAAGTGTTTGATGCTGGCCAGCCGTGCTGCTCGGGGACGTATTTCTGACTGCTGGTGAAGTTGGTGGCTGAGCTGCTCTTTACTTCATTGCAGCCAGTATCTCACATGGGTGTTTGGCTGCAGTTTCATATCCTGGGTTGCTTTATTGATTAATATTGCACAACCTACCTGTGACAAACTAGTCAAATATTAATGACTACGGTATTATGTAAATAGAATCCAAGATCTTACTCCAAAAGAACTTTCTATGAAGTCGTTTTCCACTCTGTTTCTTAGAGAAGAAACAAATATATAATAGAACTCCGAAAAAATCTTTTCAGTATTTCATTTGCCATTTTGCAAGCATCATCCTGGGAGCAATGAGACAAGAAAAGAATCTTTTCTTCTTTCAAGGTCTGCAGTGAGCAGCGTAAAGCCACGCACAATGGATTTGGAAGAAGCTTTATATATTATGGCAAGCAAGTGCATCTCCAGGGTGCTCTGCTGTTGCGGAATATAGTTATAATCCAAATCATCCATTAAGCTGCTGAAGGTGGTGAGATTTCCCAGGTTCTTAGAGATGAAAAGCACATCGAGGGACACCCGCGACTCCGTTCTCACGGAGGCGATGAAACAAGATCATCAGCCCCAATTGTGCCTTTAATCAACAGCATGATCTTGCAATAAGAGCCTTCACGATTCCGCAGGGCTTTGGGACTGTGTTGGGAGGAAGGAGCCTGAGGGTCATGTACTCCATGTGAGCCTCAAGCTGTTCCAGCTGAATAAGGAAAGGCAAACACATGCACTAAGGAGAAGAGCGCGCTCTGCTCCAGAGGAGCTGCTCACGGAGTTGGGCACTGCTCGACTGTGTTACTCCTTCTGCATGGAGGGAAAAACGTGCTCTTGTTTTGCCTTTTCGTTCCGTGCTACCTCACAGGGTCATGTCTCTGTTATTTCTAAGTCCTTAGATTCAGCCTGAATTTTCCATGCGAACCAAGGATGAGTGTGTTGGGGCTGGGGGGAAATGCGGTTCTGCGGGGATACTTTGATATCATGAGAAAAATGATTTACAGCTGGTGTATCAGCACATCCATACGGTCATGTTGGTAGAGTACGAGCCGCCATTTAAGCCTAAGACTCTGAACAGCTGAAAATTAGCAGTTAAACTTCCAATATTGATAACACACTGATAATAAAGAAACATACAATAAGCAGAATGAGTCACCTTCTGACAAGTAACGGGAGGGCAATATTTCTCTCAGTACTTTCTGCTTCTACTTCCTTTATTTTTTTTTCTTCTAATTTGCTCTCAGCGTGTGTACTTGCCTGGATACTTTTCATACCTATCATCTACTACTTAGATTATGTCTGACGTCAGAAGTTGTATTCTGTTAATAAGCTCCTCAAAGTGATTCAGCATTAAAGCATGTCCGTGGATACTTTTTAGATAGAAAGTGCACTTAAAAAAAAATCTGGGGAAATTCTGGTTATAAGGAATCTTGTGTATATGTCTTTATGTACAGTGCCTTTCCAGGAGGAGCCAGCACAGGGCAGGAATTTTAGGTAGTCTTGGAGAGGGCTGAGAAAAGAAAAAACAAAGTAGCCTTTTTTAAAAGTGCCACCAAATGGGAGGTCCAAAGCTCTATGCCTGGGCCTTGGTCCTGGAGAGAGGCAATACCGAACTGAACCTGCAAAGGCTGCGTAGGTGACTTCTGTACCCAATGTCTACATCAGGAGCCATAAAAACAACAGCAGAGAGCACTCAGGAGGGCTCTGGGGGTACCCCTGGGGTGTCTTGTGCCACATTGCTGCAAAATGAGATCTCCAGTAATAAAATGGCCTGCAGTCATTCTGCAAGGTCTCCTGATAGACCTTGAGTTACCTAGTGCTGCTGCTGTAGGCATGCATGGAAGTAAAGTTAGTCTGGAAATGTCAGGAAAGTTGCCCTATTGTTGTAAAAAAATGATAGCCATCAGCACTGGCATTTGAAAGAGCATCAGTAAATTTGGATAGAAACTGAAAAAAACATTTCCCTACTTTCCCTTGTATAGAAATGTTACTTGAATTCTTGTGTCAAGTCCCTGAAGACAGGGAGGAAATGTATAAGGTTTTATCGACCCTGCTTCAAACTGTGTTTAAATTAACACAAGAACAATAGAGTTAATTAGTGAATACAGTCCCACATGTTTTTGTGGGGTGAGGTTTCTTCTGTCTTTTCAATTCCATGGGTGGGATTTAGTACTCCTAAACTCTATGATGTGACTCAGAAGGTCTATAAAGTCGTTTTGTTTTCAGTTTTACAGGGCTGTTCTGTAAAGGTTTGCATTTAAAAGGTGGAATCTTTGGAGAAGATTCTCTCTTCAGGTAACTGTTCCCATAAGTGCTTTTTTATTTTTTTCTAATATATTGCTTATTTTTATATACGTTCCTACTGATTTGTTAAAGCAAAGCCAAGTCTCCTAGCCTGCAGAACAGTCCAAAAGAAGACTTTATAACACTTTCTGCATCCGCTTTGAATGAATCTTAACTAGAAACTTGTGCAATGAATGATGTTATACTGACTGTCGGGAAATTGGTGAAGGAAATAACCAATTTTCGATCAACATAATTGATTGCTTGGGAGGTTTGAAATCTAGAGAAATGGCATTACATCTTCTGCAGCCGTGTTAAAAGATTTTTCTAGAGTAGCAAAAGCAATTTATAGTGAGAATTACATTTTGCTTTTCCAAAAAGAATTACCTTTACGAGCAATCGTAGAAATGTCGCATGACAGTTTAAAAATCATCAATGCTCTAGTCTTTTGGATCATTAATAAATATTAGTAAGTCCAAATTCTATAAAAGATGTATGTTTTAAGAATCAGAAAGTGCCAAACGCACCAACGAATAAGCTTCCTTATTGACTTTTGTAGGTTTTAAGTACATTTTATCATTATTTTAATCCATAGTTGGAATAGCTCCTGGAACTTGGTTCACCCTATCTTCCTCTTACTGTTAGGGCATAAAATTTACATTAGAACAGTATCAAGGAGTCCCACTGACGGTTGACAACGGCGATGTGCTAAGAGCAGAGGACATGTGAATGGAGGCACCAGACCATGCTGCAGGAGGTAGTTCTGGTGGTACTCTCTGGTCTCCATGGTTCTAAAGCCATGCAAGACTATGATGACAAAGTGTGCCAGTGTACCCACCAGGGAGCTTTGACTCCACCTTGTAATGCATCATGTATTTTGAAAGCATGATCCGATATTTTCCCTTTCTAACTCTGATTATGCTCAATAAATAAATGAGTAAATCCCATGTAAAGTCAGTGTAGATCTTGCTGGACTTAGATGGGCTGCATAGATGTGTCGCACATAGAAATAAGAGTATTTCTCAAAAATGTAAACAGGCCAATCTGAACCAGTTCCTCTAAAGCTTTTTTTGTATAATGTCTGCTGGTGAATTGAAATGAACTCAAAGCCACCTGCATGGCCAAGCTGGCCACCACACTGCAGTAAAACTAAGTAGCACAGATGAGCTTGTGGCATCACCTCAGCTAAGACCTGGCTATATAATAATGCATCAGTTCTTGCCCCTTCAGCGCTGCAGACTTGTGAAATGGCAGTTGCGTGTGCTGGCACTGGAAGAGAACGTTGCTGAATATCCATGGTTATACACACGTAGCCTCACACATTCTTGTGCTTTAGATTCGTCTCCCTTAAATCAGCCAAGACACGTAATGGCCATGCTGTACCTGGACATAAAATATTTTTGCAATGCTTTTGCATTTGCTTTCTGGGTACTTCGCATATCACCTTGAGCTGTCCGCTGGAGTGTAAAGAGTTTCTCTATGCACCTCCCTAAATTATTGTTTCCATCTATTAAAAGAAATAGGCTCAAAATTGTTTTGAAAGGATAAACAGAACAGAATGCTTTGATTCATATCTGCGTGCTGGAAATTTCGCACGTTGAGTAAGATGCCATGAATACATCATTATTTTGACAGCTTTGTGGAAAAGGAGGCAAGAGGATTGCATTGCACAGATTTAATTTCTGCAGCTTTACAGCTCTATGTTTTGCAAAAGAATCAAATGCAGCCATCAGAGCAGAGCAGGTGGCAAACCAAGGGGCAAAGCGGAGCTGCTATATAAAGACTTGTCAAATCCCATACTTGGAATGTGGGCCCCCACCAAGGCCTCCCCAGCCAGAACATTTGTGTCTCACACCTTCTCAGAATAGTCCCTCTTGTCTTTTTTCAGGTTTGGCACTTCTCCTGGTTCAGGGGGTGACAGAAGAGGAGCAACTGGAGAGCCCTCGAAGGGCCTCCCACCATGGCCTTGAGCTTAATGGCAACAACAGCGCTTTCCCCACCGGTGGACAGCAGGATGGCCACCATCCTCGTATCACCTGAGCTGTGGAGTTCCATGGTCCTGCCTTCAGGTAGGCTGAAAGTGTGGCCATCAATGCAGAGGGCCTGTCAGAGAGGAAATCAATTCCTTGTGATGAGTAGCAAGGGTTTGACTGTGGGGCTGGGAATGGACAGCGGGGAGAAATTTAGTCCTGAAGACATGTAAGCAAATGTACAGTTTTGCTACCGTTGGGAATGTTGCTGTGCATAAAGCTAAATTTCAGTTCAAAAGTCAGAGTCGGGGTCTCCCAGACAAGGAACATGATCTTGGGGCCAGTGAAGAACAACTTATGTTGAGGTAGGAAGATGTAAATTGGGAAGAGTCCTTTGCTTCTCTGAGCAGTACCTATCCTTGTTCTCCTGTCTCTTTGCCTTTCCTAAGCTTTTTCATCCTAATAGTCATGCAGCTTCTTTGTTTTTTGTTTTTGTGGTTTTTTAAGTTAACTTTTAGAGCACAAGGATCTGTAATGCTCTTGTTATGTCCGCCATAAATCATAGATTGTGGCCTCTCATACAGCCACAAAATGAGTAATATATTTCTAGACAACAAAGGCTTTTTTCTTTGTCCCATCCCATGACTCCAGACCCTACAGGCTTTATAAAAATAACAGGTGAATGCAGTAAATTGCTTAGGGTTGTTAATATCTTTTTGCTGTCAGTTGCTGTGATTTCTTCTTTTCTTTGACTTGGACCAATTTGGGATTGTGGCAAGCATGTCGTTTCTTGTGGAGCAGGAGCCTGAACTTTGGCATGGGCTTCAAAGTGTCCTGTATTTCACTGGTAATAGTTAAATATTTTTGCTTCTGTTGCCAGTAAAATAAAAAATTGTAGGAATTTGCAAAATCATAATTAAAGCTAAAAATGAACTGGAAGTTTTCAAAGCTAAGAAAACTTTCCAGTAAAGTTCACATTTTTATGGGCTTGTTACTTTACACAAACCCATTTTCTTCTTTCCTGTCACATCTCAAGACCTTTTTATAAGGAATTGCCATCTCTTTTCCCCCTAATTTAAATTCCACTCTATCTGTTTGGAGTATAAGGTTTAGCTTTGCAGTGAGATTATTTTAATGATGTGGCTCAGTGCTCATATATATTCAGACAAGCAAACATAAAATGGTCATTCTTTGTATTAAGGGTCCAACTGTATTTTAGAAAAGGTAATAAATGGCAGATTGATGGCTTAGATGGCTGCAGTAGTAACCAGGGTGTATTACTGAAGTTATTAGCTCATCAGCTGAAGGTATTGTAGATGGCTGCAAGCCAAACTTAGGAGAGACCTGTGTACTACAGAGAGACTCCACAGTAGTTATTTAACATGTATTAACATACAGATTAACTCTTTATCTACTCTTTTTGAAATATATATGAATAGAAAGCATGGCCATGAAAGGAGAAATGCAGTTTCCTTGTGATGGCTGCATGTTGGTTCCCATTTCAGTAGAAATGCACAGTGTGACTTGCATGGGTGCCTGTGTCACCTGAGGTTTAAGTCGTGTTTTCAGAAGCAGCATTGTGCGGTGCTCATCTCATTCCAGTTGGGATTAGCCCTAAAAAATTCTTGGGCAATCCTGAGTATGTTGCTGTAACTTGTTCTCGTATCATTAGGTTGCGTGTTGAGACTCCGTCTCTTCCTAGGATGGTGTTTTCTATTCTTAGTTTTGCCATTAACGCTGGTACTAAGATCAGGATCTGGCTGGAATGGAACCCTCTGTTTTCACCTGGTGACTATACCACGATCTTTTAAGAAGAATGATCACTGACCTGGCCTTGCAGGAGAGCTAAGTGGGACTCTTCAGCTTATGGACACCAACAGTGTAAGTGGGTTCGTTCTGAAATGGGACTGGGCAAAGCATAGGGAAAGGGTTGTTTCTTGCAGCAACAGTGTAGAGGAATATAAATTCCTCTAAATTATGTGTTTTGTGAGTCAGGGAGGAAGGTGTCTGGGAGCCTTGTCCCAGCTGCTGCCCAGGAGTGGTGTGGCACCTCTTGGAGGAGACCCGTGACTGCTCCATGGAAGTGAAGGCTTGAGTGGATGGCGATTCCCTGAAGCTCCACAATGGGCATGCAGGGTATTGTTGAAAACCTGGGATCCCTGTGATTTTGCAAATGCACTGGAGGCCTGGGGAACTTGATTCTCATATCTCTTGATTGATTTGCCTCATCCAGAAGGATCTGAGTTGTCCTTTTGCAGGTACCTTTTTCTGGTCTGGTGCAAGGTAGTTCAAAAGCCTAGAAATTGTTGGAGTCTTTTGGTGCCCATGCTTCCCAGAAAAGGTAGGGCAGCTCCTCCCTGGTCTCTACCCAACTCCTAAACCCATCACAAATGTTGCAGTGTGACTGCGGTTTCTGAAAGCACTGCAGCAATTTAGGGTAAACTGATGGAAAAGAGGAGTTATGCTGCATTCCACTCCTTCCCCCTGTGCCCAGTCTTATGCCATATCTAAAGTTTTGGGCTACTGGCCATTGGCAGGTCCAAGACATTGCTCTTTCCCTACATATGGTGGCTTTGGATCAGGTCCTTCTAGTGCAGAAGCTAGGTGTTAGTCTGAATTAAAAATATCCTGTTGGTAGTTTGGGTGTTGTAGTACATTGGCAAGTGTGTGTTATTTAAAAACGTGCTTAAGGGGCAAAACTGTCATTTGGAATAAAGAGGGTGAGATTCAGACTGCTTGGACTCACTTTAGCTCCCCAGCCTTATTTTATCCATCAGGGTACTGCTATTTATGGTTCTTCAGCAACCAACAGGATAATCTTCCTTAAATTATCTTAAAGTAACCTTCTGTTGACCGTCGATAACAAAATCGGCCCAAGACTGCCAATAGAGTACACTACAGTGTTAAGATTTGGGGATTTTTTTTTTCCTAGCAGTGTTGTTTAATATCAGATGTTTCCAATAATGACTCTAGAAAGCACTGATTATTTTTCTGCCCTCACTTAAGTTTATAAATTTAGTTTATGCAGGAAAAAGAAAGTTGGGGGAACCGAGGGGGCTAAATGACTGGGTAGTTGCTGATTTGTTTTGACTTGGGTTCTCTCTCACACTTCATGTAGGCTTTGATTTGGAAAAAAAAAAAAAAGGAATAAATGAAAACCAAACCAGATTCCTCATTTCCTTTGTTAATTTCTTTATAACATAGAGAAATGGGACAGGAATTCGGGCTCTTGGCAGGTGGCTGAGCTCTGTCCCTGGTAGCCAGGAGCTGCAAGGCTCTCTGTGGCTCAGTGCATGCTCCCTTGGCAGGACCACAGAGAAGAGCAAGGATGTAAAGAGGGATGAGGAGGTGGGAAGAGACCCCACGATATTTAGGGCCTGGTCTTGGTCTCTGAGTGAGTGTGGAAGATGCTGGGGGAAGCTATGCCAGGGTTCACCCGTTTCCTTTGGTGCCTGGTGATGGAGCTCGGAATATAGAGATGGGACTGTGGAGTCCAGGGCCAGCTGCACAGGGCGGACGGAGGAGGCATTTACTGGATAAAATCTGAGTGGCTGCTGCTGTGTTACTCAGGCTCTGCAGTCTCTCGGGACGTAACCTGTCTGCCCTGTCACAACTGCTGCTCAAGTGAGTCCATTGGGATCGGAGAGAGAGAGACCTTGCTGGGGAGCATGGGGGGGAAGGAAAAAAAAAAAGTAGTTTTAGGTGTTTCTGCATGCCCGGAAACTGCTGATCTAGAAAGCAGCAGGAGCAGAAGAAATCTCTATGCTTCAATATCGTGGTAAAGGGAAGATGGACAACAGAAGTCTCTATCAGAGGCTTTTGTATATGTCTCTTAGCAGTGGAGGGATTTGCATTACTGGTACTTAGCTTCACAGGTCAAATAACCTTGCCATGAGAGAGGTCCTCGAACAAGGGGATGTAGCACTTAGGAGATAGCTCTGCCTTCCTTTCTCATTTATTATTCTCAGTTATTCTCAAAGGGTGAAAAAAACGTCCTTGGCTAGCCGAAAGTCCATGAATAAGGCACCGGTTGTCCTTAGACCTGGGAAGCTTGGAGGAACGTGGCACAGAGCAGCTTTATCCAAGTAGTCTGTTTGTGCTTGGCTTTTGTAGAGACAGCGCTGAAAGAGGATATTGAAAACTAAGAGTGAATGTTATAAAAATGGCTCATTACGTTGGGTTAAGCTTTAACACGGCAGCAGCAGGAGACCCCCCTTGGGGTCTCTTCCATCCTGAAAGACTCTGCGATTCTCTGATTTTCTAAGGCCTTGTCTCTCGTCATCTCATCTGCCCCCACACCTCAGATGCACTTGAATGGGAAGGACAGTTATGACCTTTTAAGTTGGAGACTGGTTTCTGCAGAATGTGGTGCTTGGGGATGTTCAAGCTCTAGAGGAGACAGGGCTTCCCAGCTGCAGCTATGGTGTAGGTCCTCTTCAGGGTACCTTGGGGGGTCAAAGGTGTTTTGTCAGTGCCTCTGGTCTTCTCCCCATTGAGTCATTCACAGGAAGGAGAAAGATTTGATTTCTCTCATGACTGGAGAGGGAGAGTACAAAACCTATGATGCACAAATGACATTAGGAGAACAGGTAAGGTTCCAAATTTGGATTTGTGGTTCAGGTTACGAGGATGTTATTCAAGATTCCCCTTTCTCTGTCCTTGCTCATGACCATTAAATAAGTATGTGGTTTGCAGCTCTGCATGTACCAGGTTTTCCAGCCAAATACCTGCACAGTGCTGCCTTGTATTGAGTCTCGTGTCGCTTGATTGTCCTCGAGACATCACCCACTCCATTGGATTTGATTGTAATTGAGGATTGAAGATCTGAGGGGAGGAGTCGCAGTGGGCATACATAAAACCTCTGTTTATCCAAGTGTCACTTCCTTCAGAAAAGAGGCTGGGTAAGAATATTAGGCTAGTCATCTTTCATATCTAACTTTTCTTTCCAGTGGCCTGATGGAGGAGTATGTCCATACTGATGGAAGTGGGAATCAGTCATATTACATGTTTAAAACGTCAGCCGTATGGGAGTATTTGTAAATTCTTAGCTTAGGTTTGCCTCACACATTCACTTTGCTCCACACATATTGAACATGAAACAATTTGGCACGTGTTCCCAGTGCCCTGCTGTTGACGGATGCCATTTTTTCTTCCCCATTTGCATGGTACTTTGAGGAGAAAAAATGGAGATGTGAGTGTAGATTTTTTTTTGAGGCTTCCGCTTTGGATTTTTTTCCCGGAAATGTCACCTCGCTGTTGTTTTTAGTTCACTTTGCGAGTGTTGCTTCCCATGCGGAATGTCACAAGGATGAGGCGGTTCAGTGCCCTTTGGGCTGCAACTTCTCTGTTGTCTGTGCGAGCGCTGGCAGAGCGAGCGGTGGGAAGGGCCTCCCAGGGCTCTCCCCTGTTTGCACAGACCTCCAAGGAGGCTCTGAAACGTGTACTAAGCGCAAGCTGTAAATGTAAGTACTCCCATCCAGGGTTCCTGCTGTTGAAGGGAGAATGCCTTTTGGTAGAGAGCAGGCTGCACTGCCTGCATCCACAGGCAAGCAATTCCAAACTGCAGCTAGAGCTGCACGGGACCTAGTGGGAGGCCGAGTCACTCACACCAAGCTGAGTGCAAAGAGGTCTCTCTGGGTTTGCTCCAGTCATTCAGACAGCCGTAACAACACCCTGAGCACCGTGAGTAGAGACGTGTGCCACATGTTTTGTGAAACAGATGGTTCTTCTTGGAAGCCCTTTACTTCAGGCAGGCCTTGGGCTCTCCAGACCTGCTCTGCGGAAGGGTCAGGGGCATGACTCGCCCCCAGCCTGTTCAGGGGTCTCTGAAGAGAACTGGAGAGGACAATCCTGCCCCTTCTTAAATGCCCGGCAGGAGGGAGTCCCCCTGGGCCTGCTCCTTCATCCTCACCAAAGCGCCAGGGATCTGTCCCTGAGTGGACAGATCTTTATCTGTCTGTTAGGGCCCTTGTGTCCTACTTGTTACTCATTTAATGAGAAGTCCCAGTAAGATAAAGGAGCCATTCATAAGCCCCTGACAACAAACAATCATGAAAATTGCCTTTGATTTCCCCTCATTTGCTTGTAGAGTGAGAACAATGGGAGAGAATAATTGCAGTTATTGAAAGAAGTAGCTGCAGGCAAAACAAAATACAACCTTTTTTTTTTTTTTTTTGAAGCTGAAATCCAGGAAAACAGAAAGGGATGGGGAAGAAGGAGAGGCACCCAGTAAGGTGCCCCATGATCTCTGCTTCCTTTTTTTTTTCTGAATAATGAGAGTCTTCACCTAGCTGTTTTCTCAAGTACTGTTATTTACAGGGAAAATCAAAGCATTTAGTATCAGCATAGTCAAGCTGTGTGCCTGAGCGCCTCCCTGGCAAAGCCCTGGGAAAGCTGTTTTCTTCCAAGCTGCTTCATGCCGGTGCAAAACTATACCTCTCTGGGAACTAAGTGTATTGGAAGCCAATGTGAGGAAAAATTACCCTAACATTAGCTACCGTACAGGGAAGACTTTTAACTCCTTCCTAGGTTGAGGTAGACTGTGAAGCTGGAAGTCATATGGAATTTTCAGAACAATAGAAGTGACTTTTAGTCCTCTGAAGTGGTTAGTTTACCTAAGTCAGTCACAGATAGCTTTTGCAGAATTTTGGTGCCTGAATCTGCTGCTGTACAGCCTGGGGGATTCCTTTTGGTGCAGATCGGGTTGACTTTGCACATGGAGAGAGGTGATGAGCAGTTATTGGCCCTTGATCATGTGGAAGACCCCTAAGTGACGCCAGAAACAAAGAGGATTTACACTTCTGTGTGCCTAACTTCCTTATAAAAGTTGGTTGGACTCCTAAATCAGGTAAACACTGCAGTACGAAGCAAAGCAGTGTTCAAATACATGTAACATGCATGCCTCCCAAACAGCTGTCATTACAGGAAGAGCCTGGGCTTTAAACAAGCATTGCTCTTGTCTCAGCCAGCTCAGCTGTATAACTGGGCATGGGGGTAATTCTCACCTCAGGAGCATGAATGAGATTTAGTCATCTCTCTATTTTGTAAGGTGGTAACAGAATAAAGGTTCAGTACGTGAGGGACCAAGCCCTCACTTTCTATCCACAGCTAAACAGAAAAGACCTTCTTGTTTAAATACAAGCTTGCCTTCTGCACAGCAAAGACCACTGAGCTTCTGCTGCAAATAAGGGCAGATGACCAGCAATTTTACAGCTGCAATTAATTGCCTAAATGGACCTCACTCCTGTGATGAAAAGCTTGCCGACAGGGAATTCCACATGGAGATGCCTTGCTGCTGTAAGAAGAGGGAGAGTGGCTGTGGTAGTGCTGTCACATCCCTGTTCAACTCCATGCTTCCCTGCAGGAACCAGGCAAGGCAGTGCAGGATGTTGTCAGGGGGTTACAGGACAGGGTTTTCCAGCAAAATGGGATTGTTAAGAGGTGACTATGTCCAAATGTTTTGCAGGCATTTCCTTGCATAGGCAATCCTCATTGTTCTGAGGTAAAAAGCAAAGATATCTGCTCTTCTGTTGCTACTTGGGGATATATATTGTATGGTGTTTGTAGCTCTGTGCTTCCACCCTTCAGCCTTTTCTGATCAGAGTGATGGTGGATGAAGCTTCCTCCTAGTTGCCTTGCTTTAGACCCTGGATAGATCCAGCAAATGTCCCTGTTTTGCACTGATGTGATATGAACAGGATTTAACCTATAATCAGCATCCAGTACCTTAAACCATTTTCTCAGGTAAGCACAGAATATTGAGTAGTCAGTTCGATCAGTGCTTACTCGAGGGAAGCAGAGAATCCATATTCATAGAAATTTCACCTGCTGTTTACCTTTATATGCAGGGGTTTTTTTCTTTCTTTTTTTTTTTTTTCTGGCTAGAGACACAAGTGCAATTTTGAGAAGATCTCAGCAGTAGGTAAAGATGGACTCCATTATGTTGTTAAAGAAGTCATGAATTAAATGAATTACAGTTCTCTAAGCCATTCCTTCCTCTCCACTTGGCATCTGCAGTTGTGCTGTGATTCCCTGCACAGAAATGTCACAGGTCGGAGATGTGACACACACACACACACACACATGTTTGTAGTTTTATTGTACTCTTTCCTGGATGACTCCTCACCTGGGATGTTACTAGATGCAGATTTACAGCATCTGCCAATTGCTGTGGAGACACTATTCTCATCCTGATGCTTGAAGGCTTAAGACCATACTCTGGGAAGCGGAGTACCCTAACAAATTGTCTTTTACCAAGGACCGAAAAGCCTCTTAGTTGTGTAAGCCTAAGTCTAGAGGATTTAAACGAGCTTTCCTGACTGTACATCATGCCACCTCTGCATCCGGGCTATAAGCTTGCTTTTCTGCCAGTTTACTCTCCTTAAAAAGCGAAGGTACCTTGCAGCCAGTGCATATGTTGTGCTTAATAATACATGAAATTTTGTGTCCTGTTCCTCCAACTGATCAAAATCTAAATGAGAGAAACAAGGTTTATTGTAAAGTCTCTTGTCATGTTAAAGCATCTGAAAAATGGATAGAGGTGTGGAAAAATGTGTGTGTGTGTTGAGGAAGGGATGATTTTACTCAAGCTTGCTTGGTTCTTAGTAGGTTTTGCTGCCTGGCTCCAAAGAATGGGTATTTGTAAAGGTAGAATTGACTTTTTCTGCTAAAAAACAGCGAGAGTTAGGTACATAACCCCTACTTGTTAAGGAACAAGTGAGCATAGTAGTTTTATGTGTTTTACCATGTGTATGATTTTTGCTGCATTTTCTCAAGCAAATTTAAAGGCACTTACAGGAAAATTCTCCACTATTTTAAACACCTTTTGTAAATCCGAATAAATATCCCATGGATGCTGGGAAGTGTTATCCTATTGCAGTGTAGTGTTGTGGTCTTCCTAGTGCTTATCTCTGCTTGCTTTAGGTATCTCACTGGCTCAATTCCTTTCAGTGCTTTTTTTTTGGTCTCATGAGCAGTCTTTATGCCAAGAGGGAGGTCCATATGGAGATGCTTTGCTGCTTTTCTTCAAATATTTTGGCACAAGTGATTTGCCAGAGTGAGTGGGCTCAGTAAAGCAGGGGCAAAACAGGTCTCTCTCCTGTATAGCTGCAGTAATCACACATCTTCAACCCTCAGGTGTTCAAGTGTCTTGGTCTGTATTTTCTACAATCTCTCCTTGCTGAAAAATTTTAGTGGGAGGTTCTCTCTGTTCAAGGGACACCGGTGCACCGTGTATAACTGTTGATAAAAGGAAGGACCGTGGTTAGAAATGCAAAAGGAGATGCTCTATATAAGTCTATAGAAGATGCAAGGTATAAAGTGGGCAAAATATTTTCTGCTAACAGTTGAATTTAGAGATCAGTTGGGACACAGGAGTTAATATGTGGACACCTAGGATATTCTCTTTCTATTTAAGTGGGCTCTTCTTTAAAAGAAATTGGCAAATATTTTGTAATGAATAGAAATAGTGGGGAAACAGGTATAACCATCCAGGTTTGCCCATAGCAATGATTTTGGCAGATTAACTTCAAAACTGCGGTGTTATGTGGGTTACTTTTTCCATTCCAGCTCAACAGAGCTTCTTTCCTTACAATTCCTGACCTTCAAACTTTAGGAATAATAAAATACATTCTTAATGAGTATTCATTTAGCAAGTAAATGCCCCTCTGGTGGATCTGAAAAATAATGTTTTGAAATACTGCCACCTTCTGATAGCTTTGGGATGGAAAACTGAGTTCTGCAAAATTTATCAAATTTATTATCCACTAATTTGGTTCTTGATGCTAAACAGTATTAACATTATAAAAACATTTGTTACCGTGCCAGCTTTCACTATATGTGACACTGTATATGCAGCTGTAGAGGGTGATGTAGAAAATACAGTATGATTTCTAACGCATAGTAGGACAGACAGTAGCAAACTTGTTTGAGGTATGAGCTAAAGCACTTCCGTAGGAGTTTAAAGTTTAAATTTTAGGAGTCTAAAAGCATTTACACCTACATTTTAAGTTAGGTAGATTTTAAGTAGTTGCTAAATGTTGTAGAGAATTGAAACGAAACTGGTAGAACTGTAGGATGAATTGGACAGGAGGAGAGGTGGACATTAGGCCTAGAGCCCTAGAGAATCAGATTTCCTCCTCTTGCACAATTCCCACCCCTGACATGAATTTTTGCTCTCCTAATATTCAGATGTTACTTGTCCCCATACCACCTTTGTGCTTATTTGAATTTTCCAGATGGTATTTTATGTGTCCTGCCTCATGCCATTGCTATATTACTTAATTGGCAATTATACTTAAAAATAGCTGTTCCCAAGCTGGCTTATTCTTGTGAAGTTCACCCAATTTCAGCTTTCCACATGCCCTTTGTGGGCATTTGTGTCCCTATGACAGTGTCTGTTGTGCAGCAGTATGGCTCACACATCATCACACCCATTCCCTGGTAGGGACAGTCTGCTTGGCCAAGACAGTAGGCCTTCAAAAAGTAGCAGAACTGAATGCAAAATCCAAACCATCCAAGTTACCATTTCAAGCTCTCGGAATTTAGGCAAAACAAGGCTATAGTTCTTGAATTTCCTTAAGCTGCCAACAGGTGGAGAGCCAAGGAACCTTGTGTGAGGATGTTGTGGCGAGACACACATGGAAGCTACGCAGGTACGTGGGAGAGGGAGTCTTCCTCTCATGGAAGTTGCTGGAATAACTTGTGCTAAAGGATTTGGTCACCTCCTCTGTCCCCTGGTGCATCCTCCTGTCCAGGGAAATAGCTGCATATGGGGTTGGGAGGAGTAGAAAGAGGCACTAGCTTCTGCAGGACCTACTTTTCCTTAGATAACTCGTGGCATTGCCTATGCCATGAGGCAATATTGATGCTTGAGCAGGGGAAGTACACTGTGGCCAGTGGAGCTGAGGCCCTTTTTGTGGTCGATGGAGGTGTTTGTAGGGTTTTATGTCTTGTTAATCAACTTCTCCAACTTGCCACTCTTTGCATGAGATTTTTTTAATTTTCTTTCATTTATTTCATTTTGCAAATTAGTGCAATTTCTCTAGTCTTCCACCTTGGTGATACTTTAACTTGTTAGCTGTTTCCAACCCTATCTTACAGAACAAGAGGAGTCTTGGGACTGCTGAGTCTGCTTTGCACAGGTTTTCTGAAAATACATAGTCAAGCAAGCAGCGTGGCCCACTGATGGGAAAGACTGAAAGTTGATTTCAACTGTGTAATTGCACAATGGAAAATCCATGTGTGAAAGACATATTAAATGAAAATACTCCGAAACCAGACTTCAAAAGTTTTTCTGCCTCTGTAATTACTTGCACATTGGCTTTGATAACTGAGAATTGGATAAAATAGCTCGTGTTCAGTTTAGGAAGATCAGTCCTGCAGTGGGACCTGGACTGCAGACTGGCTGATAAATGACCAGTGGATGTCAAGCCCTTCTGTGAACAGAGTGCCCTGGAGATGAAACCCGTTGTGACCACTAATGTGCACTAATAGTAGGTGAAAAAAAAAAAAGAAAAGAGAGTTGGATATGTTTTTTTGTGGCTGATTCAAAGCCAGCTGCATGGTGTTGAGTCCTGTTTTGCACAGACTTGTTTCTCTCTGTACAAATGGTATGTGAAAGGATAACTGTGCACCTAATCTCCAGGAGTTTCTTTTTCCAGGTACTGAAGATCCATTGCAAAGCTGTACATAAACTTAGAGATCATAGCAAACTAAAAGACACATTTTTCATCAGAAAGGTGAATAGATTTGACTCTAGAGCACTTGCTCAATTTAGCACATTTGGGTGTGCTGCTGTTTGTCATCCTAAAAAGCTTGTTTTTCTGGATAATGTCTAAATATATGTTTCTTGTTTCCAGTTTAATGCAGAAGAATCTTTCCAGTCGAATAATGAAAACTTCATCCCCGAGTTACAGACAGGAGACTCCCAAAGCCGAGTTTCAAGGCGTCACGGGCTCTGCTAGGTTCAGAGGATGCACGATGCAAAGACACAAGCCACACCATCTGATTTGATAGCAGGCTCCAAGAGTTTTTAGAATAGGTCTTACCATATACATAGTTTGCCCCTTCCGCTGTTGTACGTTAAGCTCAGGAGAAGGCAGGTAGCATAATTGCCTTCAGCAAAATTGTCAAACCAAGGAAACCCTTTAAAGCTACAGAGAAGGGGAATGTAATGAGCGCCCTGGAAGGAAGAGGCTAAGAGAAGAAAAATTGGCAGGGAGCTTTAACATATACTTTTAACAAGCCATTTCACAGAGGGAAGAATGACCCGGAGGTGTGAATGTGGTAGTACTTTTTTTTTCAGTGAAAGGATTTTGTCTGTGCTGCTGTGTAGAAGAGAAATGAGCATCCTCCCCGTGTTATTTTACATTCCAGAGGAAGCTCTATTTAGCCCATTGAATCCAACCCCACCGTAACATAGAATATAAAACTTTCAAAAAGGGAAAGGCCTACAAAGTTCGCATTGAAGACAGTTTTTGGGATAACTCCGTGGCTGTTTTAACCATATGCCACACTCGGCGTGAATTATTAGAAATGATTTTCTGCAGTCTACATTCATATTACCTCCCAGGGACCTTTCAGCCTGGATTTATGGGGAGAGATGTGTTTCCTGAACCTTTCTCTCTAAAGAATACTACAGATCTTAGGACAAGTCAAGTTTTGATGGAATGAGGACTCCAGATTTGAATTGCTGCTGGAACCCTGAGAGAGTGCTCCCTCTGGGGATGATTAGGGCTGATTTCCTTCAAGAGCAATTGTATGGTGCAGCACTTGCACCTGGAGGTGGAGGACTTGCCGTTTGCCACCGAGGGGGAGCCAGGAGCCGAAGCCTGGGCTAGGAGCACGGGTCAGGCAGACCTGAGCACCACACAGCCCTCAAGCCATGTGCGCTAGGAAACCTTGGCCCAGCAGGTTTGTTGGCTCGCCCTGGATGTCATGAATTTTCCTCTTTGCTTCCGTTTCTTCTCAAAGTTGTTCTTGCCTGAATCTAGAAGTGCCATCTCCTCTCCTTCTCTCATTGCCTGCATTCTAACATCTCACTTGCCTCGGTGTTGGGATTCCATGGATGCTTTAGCCCATTGCTCAGTCTGTGTTTTTGGAGCCTGTGGGGATAGTGTGCAGGACATTGGCTTCTCCTAAAATCTTCCTGTGCACTGCGCTGAGCTTCCAGAAGTATTATAGTAATCCAAGCCTGTGTGGTGGAAGAACAAGTCTCGTAGGAAGAACCTTTCATACGAAGGTGTGTGAGTGGAGAAAATTCTGTGTTCTACACTGTAATGAAAGGTAATTACTAGTGCAGGTGGCGTTTCTTTGTAGTTAGTATGTGTTGATGTGAAAGGCCCTGAGGCAGGGACTTGAGCTTTAAGCTAGCAGGTGAATTGCTGGGATATTTGACTGGCAGCACATTCCCAATATAAATGATGAGGCTATAAAAAATGTGAGCAAGATTTTTATGAGGACTTCTCCTTGGGCTGTGCGGGAATGGCAGCAATTTTGTATGTGGGGGTGAAGCAGATTCCTCATGCTGGCAGCATGGTTTGCAACAATTCACAAGGAGGATGCAGAACTGCAAGCATCAGCTGCACCTCCCAAAAGAGAAGCAAAACAGCTCTTGCCTGCCCTAGGAGATGTTTGCAGTTGTGGCCAAATTCTGCAATTGGAAGATTAGAGACCTCCATCCCTAGAGATGCAAAAGTGGACTAAGAAAACAGTAGTGCTGAAAGAGATGATGGCACCCAGGCTTCCCTTCCTGCAATTTCTTCATCCTTCTCCAGCTGTTCTGCGAAAAGGTTTCTTGGAGGCAGCTTTTAACAGAGGTTCAGAAACGAGTCATCATCTGCACATGAAGCCCTGGCCAAGCTGCCAGGCTGCCCACAGCATTGCCATGCCAGCTGGACCTGTCTGCGTGAGCTGCAGCAGCCACGCTGGGCTGGGGCCGTACCAGGCCTGCTCACAGCGTCACGGGTTGAGATGGGCAGCATGAGTTGATCCAGGCTGTTCCTAGACTGCAAACGTGGTTTCTGCAAGTCCAACTGCTTTGCAAACTCAGCTTTGTCCAGATTGCTTCGGCGGGGACAAGGGAGCTCCTAAACCTCCAAGTGAGCAAAAGGCAATGTTTTGTTTTGAAGGCTCTGATTAAAATGTTCCTATGTGCTGAACTTTGAATAGAGGTTGTTCCCAAAGATTTTTTTTTTCCAATTACCAGCTCACCACAAAATCTATTACTGCCCACTTGTAATCCTGACTATCGGGACTATTTGTCTTCCCACATTACCAGGTGAACAGCTACAGGCGTTGTTTATTGTGCTGAACACAGCGAGACACGCTTACAAATCCACTGTAACAAGAAGCAAGCCATTATGGTAAGAGAAGAGTTTCTGCTCTGAAACAAGTATCTTTAGGCTTCAGTCTGAAATATAGCCTACCATTGTGTTTGCTGCACGGCTAGCAAGTTTGCTGCATGACACAACAAATCTCCAGTGTAAGCTAGCCTGGTTTTATTTTCTAATAAAATATCAGACCTGCATCTAGGAGCTGAGCTGGAGAGGCCAGCTCTTTACCTGTGGATGAGTTTTCACCAAGGTCTGCAGGCACTGCTTTTGATACCATCTTACTGGTTCACTATCATAGTCACCAGGTTTACAAAGCGAAGCCATACCATGAATACTGGATGTGTGCTGCCCTAAAACAAAAGCCACGGGGCAAGTTCTTAGCTGGAGTGAACAAGTGGAGCGCCAGGCATGAAATTTTAATCAGTTCTTTGCTGGCTGAAAGAGTGGCAGCCCTCAGCTTCAAATGGCAACCCTCTTTTCTAGTTGGCAAGGGCTCCTATCCAGCTGGCTCTGTCTTCCTCTTTCTTCTCCCCTTTTTTTTTTCTTTTTTTTTCCTCTTTTTTTTTTTTCTCTCTCTCTCTCTCTTTTTTTTTTTTTTTCTCCAATCTGCACATCTTACTTAGTCCCTATCCCTAAATTCCCCTACCTCATTTCTGCTGTTGATGTACTGTCACCTTGCTGCAATTTTGGTGGATTTTCCTAATGGGCCCGTAGCACATCTCTAGCTCCAAGACATTTCTGTACAATGGGCAAAGTCCTACCTTCCGCCATGCGATTGCTGCAGCTAGTTAAAGAAAACAGAGACTTTTTAAAGAGTTTTCTTTAAGAATGTAAGGCTAATGAAATCATTGTCCACAGGTCCCTTTAATTTCACTATCCAACAGCTCTTCATAAACTTTTGTGTTTATTGACCAATTTCATAAAGGTTTGAAATAGGAGAGAGGTCTAGTAGCCCTTTGGGCAGCTCTAATTTTAAGATGGTCTTCTAAGTGCAGGCTCTAAGTGGTTCGTAGGTGTCAATCTCGCTGCCTCCAAACCCACCATCCAGCCACATCTCAGGGAAGAGGATCTGCCATGCCTGAGCCAGGCTGTGCTGGGAGTGTGCAGGGGTCCTGCACTTCCCACGACTTCAGGAAAAAAAGAGGTGCTGACAAGAAGTTGTTATTTTTTGTGCTTTCAAATGTGCTCCTACTAGGGAGAGGGAGGAAAAAAAAAAAAAAGATTGCATTTGTGCAGCATTTTGGAAAGTGCACTTCTGCATTAGTCATGATTGGCCTCATCGCTAAAGTATGCTGCCATCATCTTATTCACTCTCCCACTTATTTTTGCCTGTGTGGGTTTCAAAGTGCTTATATGCATGACACTGTGCTTAGGAATACCAAAGCTGTAAGCCCCTCCAGTGAGAGCCAGTGCACTTAGCAGTTGACATATCAGTTTGTTTCTGTGGAGAGAATATTAAAATTAATGTAAAAGCGTAAACCCCAAAGATTAAATTAGAATAACAAAAGAGATGCTACTCACTAAAAGGAAATGAATTGACAAAATTGTACTGTAGACCGTGAACGTGATTTTCTGTGGAGCTCAGCTCCTATTAAGGGAATGTATAAAGAGCAGATGTGCTAAAGGGCTTAGCTCCTATGGCTTTGCTCCTATGGCTTTGCACTTTGCTGCCCAGTTGCAAAGTGCACAAACCAGGGTGAGGTATCTATCCTGGTTTGTTACAGAGGGACCTAACACTGGCATGGTTTTGGGTGGCCAGCAGTGGTTTTACTGCTGTGTGTGCAGTGGTGGGACTAGCTGCCTTGCAGAAACTAGTGTTATCAGGGAACTCTGTCCTTCAGCTTTGCTGTGTGGTCTTAATCCTGGATAAGAGGATGCCGGTTCCTGTCTCAGAAAGCTTTTGGCATATACCATAGTCTTGCTGTGAGATGCACGTTGGAGTGTTGACAATGGTTGGGTTTTTAATTCTTTTGCAAGTGTTTATCTCAGGTGAGACTCTTGGTAGTTTGCAGAGTTATGCTAATGCTCAGCAGGTATATTCAGCCCCATGCTGCAAGAGCAGTTAATGTTCTGGTTGTACCAGCGGCTGTGACTTCAGAGCCCCAGCACTGCCCCTTCCTGCTGTGGGAGTTGGGGCAGGCCCCTTTTCTGCTCCTCATCCGCCAGCGCTTGTGGAATACAAATATATTCGGGCGTAACGTGGGAGAGGGAGGGGGGCTAACATCTTAAAAGTACACCAGGAATTGGCAGAAAACCCAATACGAGCTGACTGTCCTATAATGCCCCTTTGCTAATTCCATAGGTCAGTCGGTGGCCATCTCCTGCAGCAGGTAAGTTCCCTGAAGAGGTAAAGTGCCACCTGAAGTCTGATGTTTTGCTTTGAGAGAGCAGCATATTGAAGCACATGGATAACTATTATGCTGTAGTGTGGGCATTGGCAATGGCTTGGTATCCAGGTTCTGCCTATCCTGGGGGGAATTTCCTTGTTTGCTTGCTGAATTTTCCATCAGTGTCTGGGAAGGTTGATGCAAAAGATAGACAGTGGGGAAGTCTTTTGCTAGAAAGAGCCCTTCCTTTGTACCAATGCGAAATCCCTGGTTCCTGTTGCGTAGTTTGCCCAGCGTCTCCTGTGTTTGCACGGGAATAACCAGCTTAGAAAATGACTCCCAGGTGCTGCAAACGGTAACGTTTTCCAACAGCGACTTTGCCCCGGTCCCATGATGAGTAGGGCCCTAGAAAGCCAATGTTTCGGGGGTGATATATTTGCCATTAATGACTGTTGTGCAGCAGTAGGTTCGATTTTAGGTAGGCACATTATATCGAGCTTACCTGGTGATGTACTGGGAAACACTGTGTGTGCTTGTGGTTTGCAGGATGATCTATGCAGCCTGGGAGGTGGGAAGTGGGATGCATACTGCGTATCTGTCCGATGGGGAAAATAGCCAGTTTGTGGCTGATGTATTTTGCTTAGTACTTAATCTGTGTCATTTAGCAGGCAATGTATCTGAGCTTGTAGGTGATAGATCTGATTTGGTGAGTGACATGTCTGACTCAGCAGTAGAGTAACGTTACTTGTTTTGGAATATATCTTCTTCCATGGAGGATAGGCACACGCACTTATTTATTTATTTATTTATTTATTTATTTATGTTAGCAGGTGATTGAGCACATTCCAAAACGAATCCGTTTTTTTGCCTCCGTACCTCACACTTGGCCATCATTTTATAGAGCAGCCGCTTTGCAGATGCATTCCAAGCTTTCTGGAAATCACTGGTGTCCAAAGTGCTATGGAGCAGGCCTTGAGAGCCAGTGCAGACTTTGCTGCCCCGCAGGTAGGTCTGAGCACAGGCAGAAGCTTGCAGTCCCTTGGTGTCTCTGAAAGTTGCATTTCTCCTTTCTTCTTTGCAGGAAATCTGTAAGATATTTGACTAAAATAAGCTGGGAGACATGGCCTTAGGGCTGATGCAGCCTACATTTTCACTTCTTCTGCAATCTGTTGTGTGTTTTCATAAATTATTGCTGGGTAATAAAAAAATGTCCTGTGTGTGTGTTTGAACAGCAAACACTGTTCATAGGCTGTCCTGGCTCTCCGTGCGGGAACAGTTGCCCGCCCCTTGAAGAAATAGTTGTAGCTATTTTTGAATAGGATATTTTTGGCTCTTTGGGCTGGAGTAATTTCTCTAGAAGGGGCAAAGCAGGGCAGGGTGGCGAGGGGATGCTGCTGGCTGGTTGGTGCCCAGCGCTGTGGGGGATGCAGCGCCTCTGGCCTGTGCTCCGAACACCGGGAATAGCTCAGAGGACAGCAGGGCTGGCGTACCTGGAGGAGAGCGAGGGGAGCAAGCGCTCATCTATGGAGTCAGCAGCACGCCTGGTGGGAAGGGAAAGGCTGCCTGATTAGCACTGGCACGTTATCCTTCAGCAGCAGGTCGCCCGAGGCGATGGGCACGGAGCTGAGCATCCAGCTTGGATTTGGCAGCATTCTGCTCAGTTTAGCTTCTGTTTTGATTTGCTTCACTTATTCCTTGTTTAGCGGAAGATACAATCAATACATCTTGACTACAAGTCGCTTCGTGGAGGGCTGCGCCGCTGCAAAATGCTGTTTTTATTTTTTGTGGGCATGCATGGCTACATGCACGGCCTGCGCTATTAGCCTGCTTGCTCCTGATGCTGTGCCTCTTTTGGCACAGATGGGATGGTTATCGCCACCCTGGATTGCTTTCTAAGAGTCGAGTTCCTGCTGTGCACATCTCCACATGTTTTAAGGGAAGCCCCACAACTAGCACCGTCAGCCCAGAGCCTTGGTGTCCAAGAGCTGCAGGGTGCAGGTCCCCTAGCAGGACGCGGGGTATGACAAGTGCTCGTGGTGTGCTCCAGTTCCTCACTGCTCACCCAGTGGATTTGATAGGCTTTTTTTCCTGCTTGCCCCATGAAGTCTGCCTTGAAAGGACAAGTGACCTGTTGGTTGAAAAAGTATTTCATCTTCAGGAACAACTGTAGCTTTTGCATGCAAGCAAGCCACCGCTGTTGCTCATAAGAAACGTCTTACTTCTCTGTAGCCCATGACCCCTTGCAAATAAAAGATGCCTGTGCTTTAGTGATGAATGAAACTAGGAGTGAGGAAACTTGCCCACACCATTCTTGGGTGTTGTGGCCTGGACATTTGGACTTAAGAGACTTTATCTGCAGTATCTCAGGTCCCCTGCCCCATCGTTTGACCACTCTGTACAGCTCCACTACAGGAGCAGTGGCAGAGGAAGCAGAAATATTTAGCAATCTTGGCACTTCTACTCAGTGCTGCTACGGTGAAGGCTTCTACAGGAGCTACCAGCACTGTTGCACTGAAACTGTGGCTGGCAGTAGGGTTCTTGGTTGTGTGTTTGACAGTATCTGCAAACAAACTGCATGTGGGTTCATCTAAAGGTAGTATGGGAAGAAGCTGTGCTACTGTTTGGAGGATTTTAATAATCAATGTGCATCTTTTTATGTGTCTGCATTTCCCCTTGATTACAATGATCAGAATAAGACTCCTGTAACTTCCATTCCAGCAATAAGTGACTTGAAGACATAAACTTGAAAAGAGGTAATAATGCAGGCTGCCTGGTTTGAAATGCTTTAGGAAAGCCTGACTTTCCAAGAAAAGTTGATCCCATTCTGCTTTAAACCCTGCCCGTTTATGTTGAAATATGGACTTCTTTGATTTCCTTTCTTCAATCTGGCAAGGATTGAACTGAGGCTGTTGAGTGTTCTGTCTGCATAACTGGCATTCACCTTACTGTCCCTCTGCACCCCATCCTCATCCACCAGGGCTGGAGACTTTGGCTTGAACCTCCAAGTTACAAAGTGAACCAGAAGACTGGGAACTGTTGGCTGGAGGGTCTCTAGAAAATGTCCCTGTGCCTCATAACATCGCCTGGCTGAGAGTTAAGCTCCTTCAATGACTTATGGTCCTTCTGGATGGACCATGATACTTCTAGTACTGTTGCTTTAGTGGCTGTGTTCCACTGCAGGTGTTCCGGTGACATGCTTGGCAAATTCCCATTTTATAGTTAAGGCCTAGATTAAGTAAGTTTTCCGTGCCCTTGAAGTTCTGAGGGGTTGCTTGATTTGCTGTGTGAAAGCCAGTTGAAGAGCAAAGAGCCGCAGAGAGCTGTGGCAGAAGCCTAACTCCAGCTAGCTTTGCCTGAAAAACTTTTGGGGAAGGGCACTCTGAGTTTTCTTCTGCAATTAAATGGAGTTTCTCGGCAGCGAGTCATTTAACAATATCCAGTGCAACCCAGCAAGCAAGAAGCACGAAGCTGGGAGTTCAGCAAAAGGCAGAGATTTCATTGGAAATTAGAGCCAGGCTGTGAAATCGCCACAATTAAAATTCAGAGAGCAAAGAAGGGAAGGCTTATCCAGTGACCCCTGCTTGCTGCACCAGGTTAGGAAAGAAACTGGGCTACTTTAATATTCCAACGTAATTTGCGCTTTATTGCAATTGTCAGGAATGTAAAGGGAAACTAGGGGACTGGTCCTTAACTGACGAAAATCAGTATAACTTGGTGGATATGAAGGGAGCTGAAGCATCTACCGGAGCTAAACATCTGCCTCCAAAACAGCAGCTGTGCACTCGCTATACCAATATATATGTAGAGAATGAAGTCGTTCTTGCTTTCTGGTAAATCTTCTCAGATCCTCAACTATATGTGTCTATTTAAAGGATAATAGTTGCTTATGGATAGAGATAACACTCTTGAAATCAACCCCCGGTGAAGAAAAATAGATACACAGTAAATGAGATGGATATAAGGTGATTTTGGGAGGTGGTTGTTTCTTGAATTACTTTCAGTCAATTTATTTTACTAATGCAAAACTAAATTGTTCCCAGTTCAGAATCCTTATGAGCATTCAAAAGTTGAAATACCAAACTGACAAAAATTTAATGCCAGGATTCTAACACAAGAGCTCCCTAGAAACGAATTCAAAGGCAGCCAAATAAAACATGAGATTAAAATATACAAAATACTGCAATTTAAAAGAAAATCACTGAATTATTGAAATTCTATGGAAGAGATGTCACTGCAGTGCCTCTAATCAGCCTGATTAAAAAAACACACCGTCTTTTCTTCGCTCCTTTGATGCCAAGAAGTGTATTGTAAACTCAAAATGATGTACGTGGTTCAGTCAGGTGGCTCTGCGGAGTTCAAATATGTGGTAATTTCCCGAGCGTTTATTCTCTATCCTGTGCGGCAGCTGGTGCACGTATACACGGCGCAGTCCTTCTGATCCCTCACGCTGGGCTGCGAGCACAAACCCCACGCTGCGGAGCGACCTGCGCCGCGCTGCGTCCGTACCCGGCGCGGGCAGTGCCGTGAGTGCAGCAGCTCGCTGGCAGCAGGGCTTTCTCCTCCCCCAGCTGCTGGTTTTGTTCCAGATTTCCATGCAGGCTGTGTGAGCTGCCTGGTAATGGTGACCTGGAGGAGCTGAGCTGTGCCAGAGGGCCCAGGGGCAGCACAGTTCACGTGCAGGGAGAAGCTTTTATTTCAGCAGGCAAAAAAGGTTATTAGTTCCCTGTTGGGATGAGCGGCCCCGGTTTTCTCTGTGTGAAGTGCTGTATAACACAGAAGGAGATGCTTTTTGCTCCAGCAGGCGTTTTTCACCTCTTCTTTGAGCCATCTCAACAACTTCTGCCACTGGTAAGAGTTGTTGCTCTGCTGGGGCAAGTTATCTTTTGATTCAGTTTGCCCATCATAAGTATTTGGAATCTCTATGCTAAAAAATCCTAATTTAAGAAAATAAGATGAAGAAAATATTATTCCTCTTTTTTATAATAGCAAAGTTCTATTATGGATCAAAGGGCTACTGTGAAACCCAGCAAAATGGGTGTAAAGACGCCATTAAGTTTGGGACAGACTCTGAGCAATTTGCTTTGCATTTCTGTGCTTTGTTGTACCCTGCCTACACCCAAGGCAAAGCTGGTTTAAGAACTAGTTTTATAGTGCTTAATTCTTACATGTTTCCCTCGTCATTATTTGTGGGTTTTAGAATTTATTTAGATCCTCTTTAGTTATTTTTAATGAGAAGACACTTAGATGCTGCACCTGTGTATGGAAAGGGCTTCTTTTGGCGTTTCTTGGGCCAAGCAGTATGCTGTAACAGGAGCATTTGCAGCGGTCTT
Source organism: Tinamus guttatus (assembly GCF_059628265.1). NCBI lineage: Eukaryota > Metazoa > Chordata > Aves > Tinamiformes > Tinamidae > Tinamus > Tinamus guttatus. The sequence goes on from NW_028288741.1 coordinate 767,312, forward strand.
TCATCTGCTTCAGCTGCCAGGCCCGCTGCGGGTTAGGGCGGCCGTAAACAAGGGGAAATTGGAATGGCAAACGGGTCAATTATGGGATATTGATAAGATCACGGCAGTGGCAGCAGCGCTGCTAAAGCCGGTATGGAAAAAAACCTCTCCCATGCAATAACCTTGTTCTTGTGCGGGGAGCTTGTAACAAGATGGAAAACGGCCCAATGTGAATGCATTCTGGTGGCAATGATTACTGTGAGAATTGGGACTGGCTCGTACTTAACCCGCTCTGCCCATCTCCCCTCAATGCCGTATCCCAGGCAGCCCCGTTGCAGAAGGGGTTGTATTATTATGTCCCTGTCACTTCTAATCTCCTCTAGTGAAACGCTGCATTAAACTTTCCAGGCTCCGCTCTTTTAAACAAGTGGGAACACAGCGCAGTGTGGCCTTCCCTCCATCTCCTAGTCAGGCCGAGAGAAGGTAGTTTTCTTCAGCCTCTGTTGGAGGAGAACCTTGCCTGAACTATCAGAAACTAGTGGCTAATTGCAAGATTTTTGCTTTGTTGTGAACAAGGGACCACAATGTGCTTCCGGAGGTGGCTTTGGGCTGGTTTCTTCTCCACAAGGGTCTGAAGGCTGCAGAAGAGGCAAGGTTTGGCAGCTATACCTAAGGCTGCAGAGAGAGCGTGATGCCCTGTGTGGAAGGGGTAACACCCTCAATGCACAGAGTCTGTAAGATAGCTAAGGATACTGTGATTAAAAAGAAAATGAATAAAATAATTTTCAACACCTATCAGGATTCCTAGGTCTCATAATTTTAAATATTAAACTGCGGAGGCTTCTTGGAACTATTGAAAATGCCCTCAGCATCCTGGAGGTTGTTAGCAACGGGAGGATGGAGTGAAAAACAACTTTGGCAGTTGTGGGGTCAAATTTGCCGTGTCAGCAAGCACACTTGCCGTGTTTGAGATGCTGGCGCACGTTAAGGCCACCCAAGTTAGGACAGGAGCTGGTAACTGCTAGCTAAGAGCAGGGAGCTTCTTGCCTTTGACCAGAGCTTGTTATGGGGCTGCTCTCTCACGGTGTGAAGTCCACATGTCACCATCAGTTGTTGGCTGTGGGCTAGAGCCGTGGCAGTTTCCCAGCCCCTGGTCTGTAAAGCTGGTAATGGCAGCCTGCTGCGGCTCAGGCTAGCCTGTGAGCTAGTCCTCACAAAGCAGCAAGGGAAGGAAGCAATCCCCTGATCCGGCAGTGAGGAAGAACCGACTTGTTCTGTGTGAAACACTGCTTTTCTCACCTTGCTGGGGTCGGATCCGTCCCTCTCCTTTGCTTTGGGCAAGCCAGGCTTAGAAGAACAGCTCCAAAATCACGGCTGTGCTTGGAGAGCCCTTGGAAAGCTTGTACCTTTGTTTCGGTCCTGCTGTAGCTAGGACAAGACGACACCTTGTCAGTAATTAAGTCCATCCATATTTTTGCATGAAGTTTCCAGGCATCCCTGTGTCCGGTCGTGGCAATATTATGGTCTGATGTCTCATTGAAGGCTTTGTTTTTAAGACAAATTACAGTGTAATGCTAGGGTGGGCTCGTTGCCTTTCCAAGGAGAGGGAATTCTAAAACTGATTGGGCGTTTTTGTTTTTGTTCCCCCCCCCCCCCCCCACTAAATTGGTACCGGAGAGTTGTGCTGCCATGGCCCAGGAGGAGTTGACACCATTTCAGGTGAAAATCAGGGTTATCAAATAGCAGAGCATGGTATATTTGCAATGCTTCCCCAGAAGATGCTGATGAACAGCTCGTCAGGTAGGAATAGGTATTTCCCGAGCCAAAAGGGAATGTGCATTGGCCAGCCCATCTCAGCACATTTGCCATGAAAATTGCCAGCTCGTGTCCAAGCGAAGCTGCTGTAGCTGTAACAGGGTTGGACTTCTTGCCACGGGCTCGCATTCAAGGCTGGCCCGTTTTAAATAAACCCACATTCCTGGAGATCCATGTGTGGGTGAGCTCCTGTCACCATCCCAGCAACCCTTTTGACCTTACTCAAACACAGCTTTGGGGCAGAAAGCGACCGCCCAAATGAGCTCAACAAAACTCTCCAGGCTATCTCCCTCCTCTCCATTACTTAAAAAAATAAAAATGAAACTTCTGTTTATTCCAAAAGGCTTCTGTTGCTCTGAAGTCATATCTCCTAATAGATTTCTTAGAGAAGCATTTTTCTCTTTGCAAGTAAGTTAAGCCTTGCATACCCTCAAGCCATTTTTTAATTAAAAGAAAAATAGCAAATTCTTGGCCCAAATAGGAGGCTTATGCTGGTGACTGACTTCAGTAAGGAATTTTGTAGAAATTTTGAATTCTGCACTGTCAGATGTGAGATCAGCCCTCTAAGTATAACCCTGACCTGAGGCTGGGATTTTTAAAATGAGTTTTTTAATAAGAAAGGGAAGAAATAAATTTTGCTTTGAATAAGCATAATGCAATTTCCCTTCACACAAATTACTCCTTTATTATACCACGGATACTCACATTTATCAGGCTAAATGCTTCAGTCATATGTAGCTCCATTTTGCTGGACTCGGCTCAGTCCTGCTTAAGTGGGAACCTATTAGCAGGCGCAGCTTAATTCCCACCCCTGTGTCCCACTTAGGTGGCCACAACCTGCCAAATGCCAGTGCCCTTCGGCTCCTCTCTGTCCCTGTGTAGCAGGATGGACCTGGTCCAGGACTGTGCCTGCCATTGTGGGCATCTAGACCCTCAATAGTGTAAGTTGGGTTTTTCAAATCTTCGGAGCCGTTCTCCCGCGGTTTGCCATGAATTGTGTTTTCCTCAGAGAAACGGAGGCTGGAGGAGACCCGTGTCCTTGGTGCAGCCAAGGGAAGGCATGCGGAGGGAGGACACGGTGGTTTCTGCATCTCTTCCCTGACAAAATCCCCACTTTAGGTTTCACAGGGCAGGTTTAAGGGGATGCCACGAGGCAAGGGGTTGCACTGTGGTTGCATGGCCTTGCTTCCCTGTGCTTGCTGCGAGTGCATGGACAAATCATTACCAACCTTCTCGTGTGGGCCTGGTTTCTGCTGGTGATGTGCTGGTAGCACTAAAGGGACTTGGGCAATGCAGCAGGTTATGTTCTGTGCCATTAGAAAAAAATGGCAATAAACCAGCTGGGAGACAGTAAATGGTAAATTTTGTGCTCCTCTCCGGCTCCCTGCTTTATATTTGAGAGCTACTTTCTCAGAAAGGCCTGATGCTGCCGCAGGAGCTAGGGGAGAAAAGGCCTGAGATGGTTTCACTTGTCTTTTTTTCTTTTTCTTTGGTTAAGACTGAGTTTCTCAGTGGAGAACAGGGCATGTATATCCAGTACAACTTAGCAACTGATGGGTATAAAGCCAGGAACCATGAGAACATGCTGAGCAGAGATATTTTTGGAGGTTGGATGGGAGAGTCCATTTGGATAGCAAATTGGCAAAAAAAATGGCATTGAGTCTAGTCCCACCTGTTGGGGATGGCAGAGGCTCTTGAGCAAGGTTGGCAGCTGATGGACCAGCTTGTGTTCAGTGGGCTAGGGAAGTGTTTGTGCCTTGTCCCAGTGCTGGGATGGATCATGAGGTGGAGAATCCCCCCGATGAAAGTGTTGGCGGAGGTGCCTCATCGTGAGTCGCTCTTGTCAACGGGGGACTTCTTGGCCTCAAAGAGCCTGTGATTGCTGTGAGGGGCATCTCACAGGGATTGGACCACCAGGATGGGGCTCCCTTTGCAGCTTTGGGTGCTTTGTGGGAAAGCTAATGTAGCAGGAGCATGAAAAAAAAAAGCAAGGGCAGTGGATGGCAGCTTTGCTACAAACCATTGCTGATTCTGGAATAATAATAATAATAATAATAATAATAAGAAACAAAATCAGAACTGTAAATAGAGTCTGAAAAGCACCAAGGTGTTTTCCTCCTGCCCTGCCACCAGCTCATGCATTTGACCCTCTGAAGGTCAGAGAAATGAAGTCTTCTGCAAACATCTTCCTCACCCCTCCTTTATGCTGGAAACTACCTGGTACAGCATTTGTGCCTGGAGTTCAAATTATTCCAAAGTGAAAATAAGGTATTTTTTAAAGAAAACCTTCAAATCTACGTGCCATGTGGCAGGATTTAAGTAGCTTTAAAATCCATCTTTTATTTTCGAATCTGAGAGTTTGGCTTGGCTGAGTGTGAGTACTTTGCACCCTTCCAAATCATCAGTGACTACAGATAGCACAAATGAGATTTTCAGCATAGATTTTCTCTTTTTTTCTGTTTTTCTAAGGAACTTTGGCCATTTTACACAACGTATTAGCAGAATGTGTAGAGTTTGGCATCCTGGTAATCCCCCTTACTCCGTTTGTGCCCCTCTCTGGTCAGCAGCAGATAGAGCACCCTCACGGCTCACGCAGCGGTGCCCGGAGAACCCTGGGGAAGACGCGGACACAGGGTGGTTGTGCAAACAAGGGCTGTTCTTCGTGAGACCTGCGTGTTTAGTTCACATACAGCACAGAAAGAAAACACCAGCCAGCAGGGAGGCAGCCCCCAGGCTTGCCCGGGCTGTCTCTGGCCTGATGGTGGTGATGTTGGCACTGTGCAGACACTCAGCATATGCAGCAGGCTCCAGGTGAAGAGTTTCTCCAGGTGTTCAAGCTGCCTCAAGCATAACGGGCAATGGAATATTGGTAAAAATGTAATAACTTCTTGGGAGCCACAGGAAACACATTCTCCTTTTTTTATGGCTACATCCTTCTAGCTCTGTTCTCTGCAAAAGCTCCCTATGCAAAGGAGGTTTAAAAGGGGATTTACTTTGATTAGACCAAAGCCTTTCCCAGCATTTTCAGTTATAAGTATGGCAGTTTTAATGAGCAGGGAAAGAAGATAAATATGAGTCACAGGCTGACAAGAAGCTCCATAGGAACCAAATGAAAAGTTCTGTAGGAAGTGCTGCTCAAAGTTGGGTCCCTTTCTAGCAGGGTCTGTGATAATCTTCTCAGCCAGAGGAAGGTAACTCTTTGTGCTGCAAGACCTTTGCACATCTCTGAAAAATGCAGACTGAAGGATTTCCCAGGGGTGGATTCAGATCTTTAATTGCTGGGAAAGAATTGAATCTACGTGCCACCCAGGTAAGGCTAGGAGAATTACCCAATTACCCACCAGATTTTCTCTTTCTGTAACCTTATGGTTTGCAGCCTTCAATGATCTCCTGCCAATGCCCAAGCAAAAGGAATAGAAGTCATGAGATTATTTTATTTTTTATTTTTATTTTTTTCTGAATGGGGGGAAATCCAACCAATTTTGTAGGTCATAAAGAAGGGGAGAAAGAGCAGAGCTCTTTCTTTTTTTCTTTTGTTTTGCTGTTTACCCAGTGGAAGCTGTTGATTTATCACTTACTTAAGCTAATCACCGGTGTTCATCACCTTGTTACCTGTTGTGGAGAATTCAAAATAAAAACAAAAAACATATAATGACAGACATTGGCTCTCACCTACTCACTGTAATCTCAGTGAACAGGGTCATGGACCCCAGCCAAAGTTACCTGTGTTATATAAGCAGTAAAAAAGTCTAATTGTTACAAACTAGGTAGAGAGGCTTAGCACCAAAAAAACATTTTGGTATCTTTAGTTAAACCCAAAGATTTAACCAAAAATGGTAGTACGAGTCTTCCTGGAAATGTAACGTGAAGGTAGGTGCTGAGGAACATGAGTTACGGGGTCCTTGGGACCTATGAAAGCCTCCAGAAGATGCATTCCAACTTCACAGGTGTATTTTCCACCTGGAGGTGCTTCCGAGGGTAGGAGCATGGCCAACATGGCACTGATATAGCCTGGGTTAGAAAAGCTTGTAGTCCAGGTTGTATGAGATGGGAGTACAGGAAACACTGCTGGGTTTCTTAAAGGATTTTGTTGGACTTACGAAAATAATCCCAAGTCTCTGTGCACTTGACTGTTTTTCTGATGCATTGCATTAAGGTTAGGATCATGTTCCCACAGTTTTACTCCCAGATTGAACCCTCAAAGCCCTTAGCTTGAGATAAAGCATAAGCTTGGTTTTGCTAAAGCTCAATGTTGTAGAATGGTATTTTCTTACCTGCAGTAACAACAGCGAGGAGAAACCATTCTGGGGTCTATATTTTGGAGCTGACCAAAGCATGCCGAATTTATTTTATCAAATTTAGCAGTGGAAATAGAGCCACTTGTGACTTTTCCCTCCAGGAGGAGGGATGCAGTGGTAGCACGCGTACCTGAGGAGGTGCCATCCGTCCCTTTGGAAGATGAGGGAGATGCAGCCCTGCCCGTGTGATGCAGCGGGGACAGGCAGTTTCTCCGGCTGTTCCACGCTTTTGAACCGCTGGAGGAGAGGTATCATTTTCTGATCTCAGGACTGTGGTTGCTGCGGGGTTGTACAACGGCTTTTGGCTCTGTGAGAGAAGAAAATTGTGGTGGGGGTTAATCCTGCAGCCATGGAAAAAACCTCCTGCATCCTCCTTTAAGCTAAAGGAGAAGAAAAGATACTTATTCTGAATCAGCAAGCTTGATTATTTAGTCAAGTTGTAAGGGACAGACATTGCTCATCTTTTAGCAGTGTTTAAAGACAGATTTTTTTATAAATTGCTGGTCCTCTCCCTCTATGATAGATAGATAGATGGAAAGGAAATCATTGTGAAAATATCTTCTGCCACAATAGCATATAATTGTGTGACAGAAAATATATCAGGGTGTGCGGAAGGCAAGACATCGTGTCTCATTAGTGTTTGGTGGACTTGATGGAAAATAACATGTTTCAAAACTGTCAACTCCCTCTGGTTCCTCTTCTCTACTTATCTGCAACACCATCACACTCAGAACCAAGCCAGCTCCTGGAGGGAGGTTTGTCAGGCCAGCCGTGTTCCTCACGATCTGCTCGTGGGACTCAAGGGCCGCATCCCTCAGCATCGGTGCTCCGAGGGGTGGAGAGCAGGCAGGCTGCTTGCTGTAAATAAGTAGGCATTTTGCACAAAGTTAGGGAAAGGGCCCCATGCAGCGTACTGGGGGGCCTGGCTCAGCATCGTTTGCAGAGATCAGTGCTCAGCGTGCTCATGAAAGAAGGGGGCAATTTGCTGTTGAGGGCACCACTGCATTGCTTGTCTCATCCTTGACCGTCCTTCCAGCTGATAAATCAAATAAAAATTGCCGTTGCCACAGGATGAACATTGTAATTCCCTCTATCGCAGTGTCAGGAATTGTGTCTGGAGGCAAAGGGACCGAGAGGAAATCCTTGCTACTTCAAGGCAGTAGTGAGAAAGTGTGGATGTTGTTTCTTGGTAGCCACAGTTTTCTTGCTGCAGCTGTTCCAGTGCTTTTTAGTAGAGTCGATCTGCCTTGATTGATTTCTCATACACTTTAGAGATTGTTTCTGTTTTCTTGAAAGACCAATATCTGAATTTTACCATGCCGTATATTTGGTGACAGACCATAATAAAGCACGCGGCTTTGACCTTTTCAGTTGCCTGCACTTTAATTTAATGGCCTTTCTCATTCCTCTTTGTTTACAGCCCCTCAGTACAACTGGCAAGGAGAAAGTCAAATGGACACTTAGTCAAGATGCAGATTATTTAAAAGGCTGAAGCCTGGCTTTGTCATCGTGCTAAAGGTTTATGGTCTTTTGTGGGTGATACTGGGCATTAAAGTGATGATAGCTCCTCCTTCGTTACAGAAAAGATGCTCGCCAGAACCCCACCAAGCGGTACGGGTTCACATCCAGGTTCAGCAGTGCTGTGGTAAATCTGCTTTCAGTCTTGCCAGGAGCTAATGGCTTTGCTGTGAACTTCATGAATCGTGAAGGCATCAACGTTTTTGACTGAAAGGGGGGCACACGAGTGGCTTGTGGGGGACACTGTGGGGGTACATGCCGAACCACAGCCCCTGTGGATGGCTGTGTTCAGCTGTTGCCTGTGTCCCGCAAACACTTCTCCTCCCCCTGGACACTGGTGAAGCTTGGCAGGTTTTACCGCGGTGGGAACGACCAGAGGAGGACAAAAACACGCTGCTAAAAGAGCCAAGCCGTCCGCAGCAGTGTTGAACTGCCCGCTTCACTTTGCTGGCGGCTCTGAGAAGCTGCAAGCTGAACATTAAAAAGAATAGGGGTCGTGAATAAGCAGGAGGGAAAAAGAAAAAAAAAAAAAGGTGCTTCAATCATTCGCTTTGTTTCATTAGCCCTAAGTCAAATAATTGCTTTGAATTCAGACTCAAGGATATGTTTTTAATTTCTATCTCTATGTAGGTTTGCACTCAAATGAAAAAAAAAAAAGGCTAGGAGAAAGAAGGAGGGCAGCCAAGGCTGATTGCAGCCTGTTGCTCGCTGTGTAGATGTGATGTTTTTTAGGCAGATGTGGTGATCCTCTGAAGTGACCTGCAGGTTATTAATGTTACCCGCTGAGTCCAGCCCCAAGCCCAACAAAGCGGGGCTGAAGTGAAGTTTTTAAATTATGTATTTGGTCTTTACTTAAAGACTCTCAGAGATGGAGAACATTCTGACAACACCTGTGGATAATGTCTTTTGCCAGTTAGAAACTCAGCTTTAAAAAAAAAAAAAAAAGTAAATCGAGGAATCCTTTTTTTTCTTCTTCAATATGTGAGTTCAATTTACAGCCTGTAGAGATAGGAATTATGTGTCTTGAAGACTGAAGAGTTTTAGAAGCATTAGAAATGTTCTTTCTCCTTGGATATATTCAGGTAGTGGGGAATTACTTACCTTTCCCCTTCCATCTTGGAAAGTAGAGGTACAGGTCAGCTCTGGGAAATCAATGGATCTCGCTGTGTTATCAGTGTTATCAGCAAGGTAAAAATATCAGAAGGAAGGAATACAGGTGTTTGGTAGAGCAGTGTAATAATTTTCCTTTCTAATGCTTTCCTAACAAAAATGAGGCTTTTGATCAAGGGATTTGCTTTCCTCCACAAAATTTGCTTTGTATTGTATGAGCATATTGTTCTTGTCTGGGCCTTGAAATGTTCTGCTTTGGTTTGGGAGGAGACAAAATGAAGCTCCTTGCATTAACAGTCAAAGCTCAGTGACAAATTTTAATAAATTTAAACATGAGTCATATTTCTCCAGGAAGATAGGAATCTAATTTCAAGTAATTTAAGTTCTCTATGACCCAGTCCTAGTTTTCTTCAAATAGATGATTGTTTTGTAGATACCCACTGAAGAACTAGACCAAAAACAAAAAAAAAAAAGGGGGAAGAAAATTCAGACCATGAATTGTTTTTGAAATCTCTGATACCATATTAAAGTAAAAAGGATCCCAGAATATGCTTTTACAAATATAGTCATTTGTCCCAGTTTTCTCCAGCAATATAAATAAGCTCAGCTCTTCACAGCTGTGGGTTCACACAGATGAGTGAAACTCCGTTGCTGTAAAGCAAATCCACATCTGGCAGAAAACAGTGTTACTCACCAAGTGATCCAGTGGGGTCCCCATTTTTCGGTAGACCAAAACTACTGTGCCACAAACCTCAGTTTATTAAGTGATCTGATGCAGATCAATGACAGATTTGACCTATTTGACTTCTCATTGAAATGGCTCAGCCATCACTGAGGACTTCTTGCAGCAGAGTTAATAGCGGAGTAGGTGCGAGTGGGATGGTTTGGTCGTATGTTTCTCAAATCAACTTTTGTTGATTTCAGCAGGAGATGTTACCTGTGTCGATGCTGTTTTCCAGGGAATAGCTTAAAGAGTAAGGAAGGGTGAATATTCATCATGCAAATTATGCTCTAAATGGCTTGAAGTTCTAAGAAATCTGTATATTCTGTGCAGGCAATTCAGGTTTTTTTAATTATTTTGTTCAATTTCTTTCTCTTGGATGACTTTTACTGTTAGGCATCTAATCTAATGCACTACTCTGTGTATTGGGAGGGCTGGCAAGTCAAGCTGTGACATGAGAAATGGGAAACTCTCTCATTTCCATTGGTGGGGCTCAGAGGAGGTAAACTCTCTGGGAAGGACCCGTTCCTAATGTAAGATTTTTTCAGCTGATACAAATCTCACCCACAAGGTGCCGATTTTTGTTTTTTCCTAAAATGGCTGCTACCAAAATGAGATTATGTTATTTATTCCGTGTCTCTCTCATTATCCCATTTGACCATATGGCAATTACTTTCGTACTCTCAGTGAAAACTTAAGGAGTCCTTTCCAAATTTTTCACAAATAGCAGCTGAGTATATAAATCCAAAGGCTCTCGCTGCCTTTAAAGAATATCAACCACCGTAAGTGGTGAAGTATTGGTCAAACATAATCCACATTGCTTTTCAGTAACCTCTTGCTATCAAGTCACTGAAGCGGTTTAGCAATGTGATAAGATAAAGTATAGAATCAGAATCATAGCATAGTTTGAGCTTCACCTTTTCTGATGCAAGAGGAGGTTATTTTTTAGTGTAAATTCAGAAGAAAATTATTTTACCTGTGAGGTTTCTTTTTTCAAGTACTTCTTTCCACCCAGCTCACATTAGTATAAGCATTTGCCTCACCTAGAATGGTGTATGATATTCCAAATTTATTGTGACTGTAAACAACAACTCTGCTTGCTTTATAGCTTTTCTGGATTCCAACAATAAAACACAACGTCTCTATCTGGTTGGAATTATGTGTTGTAACAGTTTTATGGAGGGGGGAGTAAGGCTCTGATAAAGATAAAATAGGGCTTTGCTTTTTTGTGTGACCTTGTCATTTGAAAAAGCATTGCACTTTAACGAGATATAATTTAAAAGACCTATGGGAGCAAATTGAGTTTACTGAGATATTTCTAAGAGTAATTACTTACTGTGAGTTGTCAGTGTGCTCTGCTACAGTTCCATTCCTAGCAAATGTAGATATCTGGGACTGTGTAGAATGGATTAGCGCTCCTACCATTAATGTTTGATGGGAGACAGTAGTGAAAAAAGATGGATGCTTATATAACTGACATTTCCAGCATTTATGGCCCCAGACTAAAATGCCAGGCACATAATTTCAAGTAAAATGGCAGACCCAACTCAATAATATTTAATGATGTAGTAGACCTTGGCTAGGAGAATAGCTAACGGAAGTAATTCCACGGCGTTTATTGAATTGTTAAAACGAGTTAAATAATAATTGTGTTTTGCAGTAGTTTTGTTTTATAAATTTATTTCTGAGATCTGGTACTCTAAAAATAAATAATTTATCATCCCAGCCAACACAGAATATAGGAAAGACTTCAAGCTAGTTAACTGATGGCGAGATTTTTACGCTGACTTTGTCTGGGTGTTTACAGCACAGAAATATATTCAATAGCTCAGGATACAGTTTGGAAGATTAGGTGAGATTGATTTCGAAAGGTAATGAAAGATCAAATTACCTTCCAGAAGAGTCTTCTTTTAGTGGTTTGACTCTTTACAAAGTCAGACCCTTAGGTTTATCCTCCTCCTTCTATGAATGTCAGGGTGTAGCTGCTGAAGAACTTGTTAAATAACAGAGATATTTGCATGCTGGGATTGTGATGACAGTGACAGTGGCAACAAACAGAATATTGGCTGCCTCAGTGTCCTGCTGATATTTTAGAAGGATATTTAACCTTGGAATATCTTCAAGGGTTTGCATGAGTGAAGAACCGATAACCTCCTTTCGTAACTTGTTCCTGCAGTGACCTTGTCATATTGCTCTTGCTGGTGATTTTGGACTGTGTCACAAAAGGCAGCTCCTGTGTTTGATGAAGATGCTCTCAATGGTAAGCTAGGGAGTTGTTTTGATCATAGCTTTTCTCTCTTGCTTTCTTGAGATCAGCATTATTTCAGTGCCAGGGTGCCTGAAGATGGACACGGATTTGCTATGCGGGAGGCCTGGGGTGCCTGGTGTTCCTCAGTCCTTCTGTGGGTGACAGGAGGACGATGGACCGTGGCCCGCTGTGCCACTGGGCATCAGTGCTTCCCTGGAGCTGCTGCTTTCCCCACCTTTCCAAGGCATAGCAGCACTTCCAGGTGTTCATCAACAGTATTTCCATCCAGGTTCAATGTAAAAAACAAGTTTGCATTTTCAAGGAGAAATTTGGAAATGTTTTATTTTTACCAAAATCAAAATCTCTTGTTTGATTCAGAGTATTTCCGTAAATACGGAAACAAGGAAAGGGAGTCTTTTGATGCAAGGAATTTTGGAGTAATTGGAAGTCAAAAGCTGGTTTTTGAAATGCCAGCATGAACAATCTTGAATTTCTCAGATTAAGAAGAAACTACATATTGTAGATGAATGAAGAGAACACCAAATCTCTATTTACTGTTTGTAAATACCAAAAGTGTAGTTCTTTAGCTGTATCTGGAGGACTCATCTGGTTGCGCTTCTTTGGCCTTAGGAATTCTGGAGGCTTAGCCATGGAAGACAGTGAGGCAGTGGTGAGATGGAGGTCCTCTAAACAGCCTGTTTGCCTCCACCGTGTCCTTAACATGTCTCATGCAGTCTCTCTCCAACCAGCGTCTTCAGCCCCTGAGGAAGCCTATTCCATGGATATAATTTCCATAGCACCCGACAGGACTCTGTGGGAGACAGCATAGAGGGCTTGAGAATGGCGTTTAGTTTTGTCTTGGTTGGCTATAACCTCAAGGAATCGTTTTCGCTCCGGCTCCCCATTGACCAGGCTGAAGTAAATTGTAGGAAACTGTAGGAAATTTTTCCTTGCTGTATCCCCAGTAGACCTCATTACTTGCCATCCTTAACAGATCAGGCTCTGAATATCTGAACTGATTTCTTCCAGGGCAAGTAATGCTTAATTTCCTTTTTCATTTAAAAAGCCACCAAGCCTGCTTGTCATGGCCTTGCATATAAATTTGTTGAAGCTGCATTATGGTCAATGGGCCGTGCTGTGGATTTTAGCAGTATTTAGTGTGTCTTTCTGCTCAGTACAGAAGGAAAAATTGAGTTGGGGAATAGCTACACTTCACATATGAGAAGTGCACCAGCAAAATTGCTGGGGCTTCCTCTTTATCGCAGCACATTTTAAAGCAATTTAGATGTAGAAAGATTGGAAAGGCTGATGTTGATAGATCGTACAGACTGGGCTGCTGTAAGCCCAAAAAATGGAAGAATGGAAAGTTTCCAGGTACTGTGGAGTTGTAGAGGACATTTCAAGGGCAATGTTTAGGTGCTTGTTTTTGGCATTTTCATTTTTTGTTTGCCAAAACTTCCCGGGTAGCGGAAATAGCAGTCATAAAATGAAATTCCCATTAATGGCAAAATTCCCTCTCACTTCAATATAGCCCAGATTCTCCTGTAGTGCTAAGCTAAGAAGTTCTGGAAACTTAAACTAATTCTTTCTGTTTCAGAACTGTCTTTAAAAAAGAAAAAGAAAGAAATTAAAAAAAAAATCACGGAAAGGAAATGGAAAATCTCTCCAGAGAGTCTCAGCAGATGCCCCAAACACTTCTCCAGGGTCACTTAATTCTCTGGATCCTACCCAAGTTCCGCTGAAGTTAATTGAAAAAACTCCCATTGACTTGAAGAGGTTTTGGATCTGGCTCAAAGCGCTCTTTGTCACAGCAGATTGCAAGAAGGAGTCCCACTGTGCAATTCCAGCCATCTGCCTATGGATAAGGTTTGATGATACAAACGTGTGTGCTTGAAACATGCAGGAAGACACTTGGCTTCCAGCTAGGCAGTGGTTCAGACTGAAAGAGATCTCTGCCTCTCCCCTATGACCTCTGTAATCTAAGATCTACTCTGAGCTGATGATCTCCGCATTAGCTTTATATGCCAATGCACAGCAAAATCATAAGTTGCTTATCTCTGCCCTGCTGATGTAAAGAGATAACCTAGTGCTAGGTTAAATTCACGTTGAGATGCCTGCAACACAGCTGCCTGGGTGCAGTGCTGTTTGCATGAGACAAGACAAAATGTCCCTGCTTAAAACTCAGATCTGAGCATAGTTATACCATTGTCATTATCAATCTTTTACTGTATCAACCATGGGATTAGAAGAGCGGAGTGTTTCAGAAACAAAGCAGAGGGTGACTCTGAGTGCAGTATATAAGGATGCTCATAATTAGCACACACAGCTGCGTGTTGCCCTTTTCATCTAAAATGGTAAAGAAGGGGAATGATGTGGGTAGAAAGCATATTTGAAGGATGCTTGTCTTTAGCAGTACGGCAGCATAGCAGCGAATCAAATGAGGTTTGATATAAAGCACAGCCAGGGACTGTGCCAGTTGCCCCAGCTGATTAGGAAACAGCAAAGTAGTTAGCATCTCCCCAAAACACGATGCATTTAACAAAATTGCATGATGGCGGGAATTTGGAGGAGAGGGACTGAGCAGCCTTATTGTGTGCCAGGCCTCAGCAGTGCCCTGTGCCAGCTTTAATCATCAATTACTGTGATGCAAGGGCAAACCAGCAACGAGTGAATCCTTGTTTGGAGCCCGGGGCTGCAGGCAGCTCCTCTGGGCTGTGCTGCACCCCGAGCAGGTCAGCCCATGTGCAGGGTGCTCTGCCTCGGGCTCTTTCTCGGGGCCCCAGGCAATGCTTGTGCCCGTGCTGGAGGCATCTCGAGGGCCTCCTCTGTCAGACTCCATACAGATGAGGGAGAGACGTTCCCTAATCAGGGAGTCCAGGCACTGCTGGACTTCATGGGCTGGGGACAGCTACGAAACTGCTTTTGCAGGTGCTTCTGATTAGGGAAGTCAGGCTTAATTTGCCCAGAAGAGCGAGTCTTAGAGCAGCCTGTGGTACCTACAATCACCCCAGAGCACAGAAGCTTCTGAGACTCTTCTGAGTGTTTTCAGTGGTGTTGGATCAAGCCTTGGTGTCCTCTGCAGGAAGCGTCTGCCATCAGGCAGGAGAGCGTCCTGCCAATCTGTCTGTGCAGGGCTGGACTGTGCACTTGGTGATGAATTCCCAGTATGGACAATACAGACCTTTCATTGCTTGTGTTTTGTTTTCTTATATTCACCAGAAAAGTATTCAAGTCCATAGTTTTGACAAAACTTCATGAAACGTGCATAAGTAAAAGAAACTTCTTTGCAGGGGAGAGCCTTCAACTCAGCTCTGGAAATGGGTTGTGGTTGTGAAGCCAGCATTATTACACTTGTGGTTTTGTACTGCTCCACTGTTGCCCCAAAGTTCAGGGCCCATTGGGTCATAGGTGGGTGTTGTTTAAGGAAATGGCTTTCTGAGAGGCATAAAAGTGCAATATGCTGACATGGAGCAAGACATCGGGCTTTACCCTGTCAGAGGTCTGTGCCTTGGACAGGAACAGCATGCTGCCAGCAAGTCTGCGGCTCACCCTTGCTGGGGACCATTAGGTTTTGTGCCTAAGGTTCTTCTAAAACATGACCTGTTGGGGCACAGGGCATTGACGTGCCTTGATGAGGTGGGTCGCTCTGGCAGGATGGTGTCAACACTGCCCCGTGGAAATGGAGTGGTGCTGAGAGAGGTTGGGTGGCCGTTGGGAAGAGCTGAGCTCAATACTCGGTTGAGTCAAGCAGGACTGGCCAAGAGGGCCTGTGCATGCATCAAGGTGGTGCTAGGTGGCAGGAACAAGTCTCATTTAGGACAGGCAAGACTCCTTCCCCCATAGGGTGCTGTTCCTTGATGCATGTGGCAGATGGAGGCATGCACATCCTGAAAACTCATGGTATTCCCTGTGTGTGATATATTGGGGGTCGTTTTGTAGAGGACTTTCATGAGCTGTGGAAGACTAAGAGTTAAAAACAGGCCAGCAAGTGTAAGTTATTAAAAATCCCTTAAGCGTAATGGGTTGGAGGAGCTTGCCCGTTGTAGTAAAATGCCCAGCTGAAAGCCAAACAGATGGGAAGTTTTGAGAAGGTAGGAGAGAAAAGGAGATGACAGAAGCTGCAGTTACATATACAAGGTCTGCTCTGAAATAGCAGCTATGTACGGAAATGATTTGCAGGATATTGCCCATATGCTTCCCAAACTTGAGTCCCCACTGCAGTGCTGTTGACTACACCAACAAATAGTGTCACATCTTTTGCAGTGCGGTAGCTGCAAGCCGTGATGCTGGGCAGACACTTCTGTTACTTGCATTGTGAAAAGCTGATGGCCTTTCAAAGCTGTGCAGATGCACTTGGCCCCCGACATCTCACGCATAGCGTAGCAGGCTGCACTAACAGAGTCCTTGTTTTCTGAGGGCAATGCAGCATGCGCTCCCACTCCTGATACTGGCAGAAGAAAGAGCAAGCCTAAATCTTCAGGACCCTGCCAGTTTGTCTCAGTCTAAAGCTTTGTTGGGCTGTTCTGACCTCCTTAAAAAGGAGACAGGATGTCTTCTTCCTTGCCCTTCCTCCACCTTTAGAAAAACGCATTAAAACAGCTTTGGAAGAAACGTTTTTTTCACACGAGGGAAAAATGAGGATGCAACAGACCTATCTTCCACTCCCTGCTCTGTTGAAAAATGTGGACGTGTCTTCATTCCTCTGTGTCTCACCTGTAAAATGGAGTGGGGATGCTACTGACTTCACTACTCTGTGCAGCTAGAGGATAAGCTAGCAAATGAAATTCACTCTAGGGAAGAAGAATTGGTGCACATGGGAGAAAGAGCAGTCCTAACTCTGCACACCCAGCAGTGGGTTGCAGCCTACCCGTTACCTTTTCAAGAGGAAGATGTCAGGATTAAAACATAGTTCTGCAGCAACATTGGCTCAGTGACATAAAAGCAGGTCTAATATTAGGAATGATTACAAATGCATAGACAAGAGGATAGAGGTCATTATTATAGCAGTGTATAAATCCAGGACTCCCGCATCTTGAACCCTGTGTATTTCCTTACCTTTTAAAAATATTACTGTGAAACTGGAGAAGATCCAAAGGAGGTACCAAGGACAAGCAAAATACAGAAGAGATTTAGCACAAGGAGTGATTGAGGAGTGATTAGGACTCGCCAGACTGGAAAAGCAATGGCTGTAGGGCTGCAAAGGGTGCTGGAGGGCTGTGAAATGAGCAGCTCAAGGAGGAGAAGGTGGTAGAGAACAGCTGCTCAGTGTCTGCCAGTGCTACAGTTACTGGGGAGCAGCAAAGAAACCAGCACGTGCAGGAAGTAGTTCTTCACGTGCTGTACGTTCCGGCGTGGAAAGGCTTGATGCAGAATAGCTGGTTCACAGCCATTAAAAAACAAGGGGAAAAACGAAAGAAATGAAAAGACACTATTAAAACAGTAATATCCATGCATCTGAGGTCTCCTGAGCTTCATCTGCTCGTGCAGGGAGAGAGTTTTATGAAACTCGGTAGCTTTTACCTTAATTTCTTTGGAACCCTATCCTTACTCCATTCCGTAAGAGAGCGAACCCTTTTTCCCTGTCCGTGCTGTGGAGAGACACCAAGGTGGTGTCTTTTCTCCGAGCATCTCTGTGTGAAGACGATCCCATAGACAGTGACTGCCCCTGCAGGCAGACCCCAGCTTCGCTGTGTCAGGCTCTTGCTGCCATATACATACCACTTAAGTGTGAGTTGATCTTTTTCAAAGGAGTGTTTTTTTCCTATGGTTCTGAGGTCTTTGAAAGGAGAGAAGGGAAGAAAAATGTAAGAGGTAACAAAACACCATTTACTCAGCGTGTGAGGCAGTAGGAAGCAGAAACGTGGGACAGGAAGGTGAAATAGAGATTCCTCAAGAAGGGGCTGAGAGGAGGAGATGGCAGAGGTCTTCCAGCAAGGCCAGAATAGCTTGATCTAAAACCTGGAAAGCCAGACCATAAAGCACCAAAGGCCCAAACACCTCTTAGGGCAAGGCTATCCCATCACCTCTGTCTCACGTGATTCAGCACTGAGTTTATGAAACTTTTTGAACAAGCGAGTTGTACGTTTTTGCCCGTTTTTCCCCCATGCTTGAAGTCAGAGGTTTAGCTAGTATAAGAACCAAATGGGTTATGACTTTATTTCCTTTTTTTTTTCCCTCTCAGGAGAGTTCTGTCAGATACTTCATAGTCACAGCATGATGCAGTTATTTTTCTGGTGGTTTTTTGGTGTCTGATTAAGAAAACCCTGTGCTCGGACTTGGGAGAATTGATTTATGTGTTGGTTCTGCTGCCGAGAGCCAGGAGGACAGTCGGCTCCTCCTGAGTGTCTCAGCTTCTCCTACCTTAAACAGAAAATAAAATACAGATAGTTTTAGAAGGTCTGTGAGGTGTGTGGGGGAAGCGCAAGATATCCACAGAGCTGGTGTCCTTCATGACCGAATGCTGCTGCTGTGGTAGGTCCTAGCTGGAGTGCTCCTGAGGGTCGGCCAGGAGCTGCTGAAGGTGTCCCATGCCACGGTCTGCTCCTCACTTTCCCCTTCTCTCCAAGCATCCAAAAAGCCTGAGTTGCATAAGTGATTTAGGAGAACTAACTCATTCCATGCCTGCAGCGTAGGCTCAGAGTGGTTATGATGGGCAGATGGAATCCCTTCTGTAGCCCCCCCGGGTGTTTTCTCAATAAAAAAATTTGGAAGACTGTCTCGCTCCCAGTCAGCAGCTAAAACCAGATGTTAAAGGAAAGTTGAAGTTCAGCGATGAGAGCAGAAGACTGGATTCAAACTGTCTTCCTGATGATAGCAGGGTCCAGTTAATGTTCAGCCCCAGGAGAAGAAGGATGAGCTGCCCCTGTTGATGGGCATACATGCTACTTGTTAAGTCCAGCGTGCTCAGGGAGTCATTATTTTATCTGTGGTATACATTTTCTTTCCAGGCTCCAAAACCTGTGTTCTTAACATTTTTTTCATACAGTTATTCTTGCACCTTCCCGTGCATCCCTGTACCATGGAGAAGTTAAGCAGCTTAGTATTATTCTGTGCAACATGCAGCTTTCAAACGTATCCTTCTGCAGCCACGTACACGGAAACACCCACCACGCTGGCTCCATCCTCCCCTGCAAGAGGAAGAAACCCCTGCTGCGGAGCAGTGAGGAGCGATGCTCTCCAAGAGATGGGCCGAGGAACATGCAGCGGGATGTGGGGACCTGCTCGTTGCTGCTCGTTAGCGCGGCAACGCGCGTAGCACATCACAGCGCGCAGACAGCCCGTGCCCTTGCACGCTCCATACAGGCAAGCGAGGAGCACGCAGGAGTGAGGGATTCACTTTTATTCTCCTAATATTGTTTTCAGCAGGTTTTTAACTCGTGCACTCTCTCCGAATCTACTGACAGCTGCGTTCAAAGACAGTATTTGAAAAGCAAGCCCCAGTTGCTTTGTGCAGGAAGATTTTGGGGCTGTGTTTTCAAGTAAAACTTCTAAAACTCCACAGCTAAAAAGCATTTGTTTTCAAGCTATCTGCTTTGTTACTAAAACAAAAACAAAACAAAAAACAACAAAACCCTAGTCTTTCTCTTTTCTTTCAAAAGAAATAAATGTTTAGATTGAGCTAGTACTTTAATTTTTCTGAGATTCAGCAGCAATTTATTTAGTTATGGAAACTATAAAGCTGCTCTTATTTACAGAAAAGGAAAATAAATGTTTGTAGTAGAATAGTGGATTTTTGTGCTCTGAAATGTGTCCAGTAAATGCTGTTAAAGCATTGATGCACCAAAGCAAGACGTGAATATAGGCATACAGATGGTAGGACATAGAAAGCTTCTAAAGGATATTGCACAGTATACATTTGATCTTAGTAAATGCACAAATAAAAATGCAGTAAGAAAATACAGGAAGAAAAAGAATATCTACATTTTTTTCTACTACATTATTTATGGGCCTTTATCAGAAAAACATCAGCCCATATGTGTTTATCACAGATTGCAACTTCTAATGACTTCCTTAGTACAAAGCACCGAGCAATACCATTCTTTAAAGCAGTTGTCATCTTTCCAGTGAAATCCTCAGGGACCTTGCCTTTGCAAGACAGATAAGCCAATAATTAGTTTACTAGAGCCTAAGTAAGCAGTGTATCATGAGTCAGTGAAGTGGGAGAAGCGTAGGCAAAGCGAACTGTCCTGTAGTTTTCTTAAAATCAATAGGATTGACCCCCAGCATTAGATTTGTCCTTGCATTGCATGCTTCTAAAAGGGGATTTCTTGACCTAAACTTATTTCTTTGCTCAGAAAGAGAAATGCAGGTTTTTCAACAGTTCTATTGGAAAGGAGCATTGTGTTTGTAGGAGAGCGTCGCTGCCATACATCTATCCCTTTACCAATGGAAGACCCTGCGACTGACTCCTGTCCCGTTTCTAGGTGCACCTCAAGGCTTCTGCAATACCCTCACACATAAATGCAGTGCATTTAAGTTGGCGTTGAGGGTTAGTTGAGACTAGTGAAATAAACTTAAGTGGAAGCATGTGAATGCTGAAAAGAGGAATCCCAGCATCAGACCCTTCTGAAGAGGCTGACAGAGACCTTTGTGAGTGCTGGTGTAGCAAGGCTCAAGGACCATTATATGAGAATCAAAGCTAATAGAATGGCATTAAATTAAAATGAAACTGTCATGATATTTTCCTGCCGTAACTCAAGTATTTTCTCCCTGTTTTTTTATTTTCATTTTGTCTTTGAAGCAGGAAACTGAAATCTGCGTTCTCGCACATCCCCATTTCTCATAAAAACAGACCACACTTTTATGTCTCCGCACTTTGTTTCTTCTTGGGGCTAATGCCTGGACAGGACCTGATCCAGTGCCCACTTAAGACTGTGAGATGCCCTTCCCTTCATCTTGATCTCTTTTGTATTAGGCTTAGAAATAAAGAGTTTTAAATAGTTTTTTTGCGGCTGGAGCCCCAACCATTATACATTGAACCACTCTGCCATGCTGTTAGCTGTGGGACCAGAACCATTCTACTTCAAAACAAGATCTGGTGACATTCTTACTGATATTTTGAAATCTGCAGTATTTTGATTGAAAAAAAAGTGTTGCTTGGCAAGACTGAAGGCAGAAACACCCCAAATCCTTGTTACTATTGATAAAAACATTTTATTTTCTTTGTGGTGTTGTGGTTGCTAATGACAGAGTGCTCAGCAGACATCTCTTTGATAGAGGATTTTGGTTACTGGTACACAGATTTAAATTCAGTCACTTGAGGACCCTACTACCTTACTGAATTGTTAAGTCAGTCCAGTATTAATTTATTATTAGCTAATAACTAACTTTTTGTAATTTTGCCATGGAAAGATTTAGAATCATGTGCTACTTTATACGTATCTTGGATTGGGATGTATGTAACCATATTAGCACTTTTTTTTCAGTGCCCTGTTGTTGTGCAAACTCCAGAAAAAATATATTCTAAATATATTCTAAAAATATATTCTAAAACAATTCCTTTGTTTTAGTTAGGTAAGATATATGAAGATGTTCAAGGAATTTATGGTATGTGGGAATGGACAGCTTCTTCCAACTTGTGCGCAAAACTTAATCTCCAGTTCTGAAAACCAGCCCTGGGAGATGTTGCCATGAGCGTGAAGAACACCAGGAGGTCTTTTGCCGTGGCTTGGATTTCTGAGTTGTTTAGTTTCTTGGCTGGGAGAGGATACGGCAAATTTTCTAATAACTTTCCAGTGCACTGTTCTGATGTTGAATGGGACACAAGAACATGGGGGACAGTGAGAGCGCAGTGGCGGCAGAGGTGGCCAAAGTTGAGGAATTAATCTTTATTGGGCTCATATGGGAGCAGGCCCTGAAGATGAGGGATAATTCCTGAGATGTTTGCTATTAAGAAAGCTTAATGGCTTTAGGCCTAACACCTGCCTTAACCTTCAACATTTACTTCCCCCTTGACTCTTTGCTTTACCCCCACCAGCACTGGCATCTGGGGAGAAGCCCCTTGGCCACTGGAGGCCAATGGAGCAGTGGAGCCGGGATTAGTTCTAACGTGCCCGTTTCCATACCGGCACTCAACTAGTCCGCATTAAACTGATTAAGCTTTAACAAATTACTTGGCATGCTGGAAGGTTACCAGCCGTAGCTGCTTATTAGTCCCTTTTCAAATCATTAACAAGCTATTTATGACACCTCCATGAGCAGGTACAAAGCCTTCCGGAGGATTCTTCCAATTTAATTTCTCTAGCTTAAATCTGAACAGTGAGAACAAAGGCAGAACATGCAGTGACTAATTTAGAGGATGAAGGAAGGCAGAGGGGATGCTGACAGGAGGTGCTGGGATCCTTGGAAAGAAAAAGCCGCAACCTGAGTGTTGGGAGATATTAGAGGCAGCTTTTTGAGACTTGAGCTTGCTGAAGGACGAAACTCTAATCTGTGAGTATCTCACTACCTCTTTTTATTAAAAAGTGCTTTGTGTGTAACTATTTACTTAATACTGCACAAAAGCAGCTTACAGTTTCATATCTGAAATAATACAGAGTACAAATTCTGTCTTTCTTTGCCAAATGACTTTGGTAGGACATGTGGTCCCTTGATTTCCAAGCGCTTCACAAGGAGTATGATCTGGACTGGGAAGGAAGGTTTCCCCTGGTCCCATAAGGATGCTATACCATGCCCAATATCAGGTGGCCTGAGTGCCACGTCCAAATCCCGTAGTGGGGAGAGGTTCCATCAGAACAGAGCTGACAAATGGAGAGCTTTGCTTTGCGGGGGGCAGGCCAGCCTTTGCTTTCAGCACCCAACTGCTCTCCAGTGTTGGAGAAGCAGCACAAGAAGAATTTCTGTGGTTTATTTGGCAAAAAGTCATGACTGTGTGGTGTCACCTTCTGACATGAAAAAGCACAAACAAAAGGCAATAAAACAGGCTCAAAGCAAAGCAGGGTTCATTGGTTGTTCGCTTTGGCATAAGTTAATTGCCAGTCTTCCTGCTGACTTTGGTTCTTTTCCTTAGGGCTGCTTGGCCTCTTAATTACACATCTTTCTATTCTCCTTTCGCTCCTTTAATTCTAAACCTGAAGTCACTGGGATTTTTGCAGCCACAGTACTCAACCAATATCATTTTCTTGGGTCTTGTCAAGGCAGTGGTTTCCCCACTGCCCTTGCCAGTCACTGATTACTTGTCTGCACGACACAAAAGCCTGTTGCTTTCTTTAACTTTCCCAGCATTGTCCTTGTTGCCGTTGACTCGGGTGCCAGCGCACTCAGGTGACAACCAGGCCCGCATGGGCTGCCAGCATTGGAAGTGGGGATCCGTACTGTATATCCGTGCGGTCCGTGACACGGCAGGCTCCGTCCTCAGCTGGGCCTTTTTCAAGCATGGCTTTACTGTAGTAATAGTTGTAAGACTGACTTAGTTGTTCTTGACAAATTCTTACAACACTTCTAGTTGGTTTATGATTCTGGGGAGAAAGAAATCAACAGTACTAAAGCCTGAGCTCTACTCAAGTGCTGTTTTGTGGCACTCGAGTTCAGTGGGAGGCCTAGCTGAAGAAGAGGGCTCATTTGCAAAGCTTCCTCTTTTTCCTTTGATTATGTTTTAAAATTTCATTAGCAGAACAACCTATGCATACCCTGGAAAACAGCAGTGCCAGCTGGTGTGTCCCAGGATGTTCAGGACACGTGTCCATACCCAGCGTGGGACAGTAGGATTGAACTAGGCTCCATCCATAAGTGCTGGCCATTCTGGCTTACATAGGTGACAGCTTTAAGGGCCGTGCTCCCAAAGTGAGAAGATAAGAAAGAGAATGTACACCTATACCTATAATATCTATCAGGCATCCTAAAAGATCTGCTGTAATGCTCATGGAATTCAGTGGGATTTCTTTTTCATTCAGTATGAAGGTTGTTTCCAGTTGTTTCCAGATTTGAGGTAATCAAACCAAACACTTTCACTTTTATTTTTTTACAAAAACAGCTAATGACTCATTTTCCCATTTTGTGGATGCTTCAGTTTTGTTAGCTCTTTGAATTTTACTCAGCAAAATCAACTTTGAAAAGTTGCTCATTTCTAATTAGTTTAACCTTTATTTTCCAAAATTGAAATTACACAAAAAATTTGCCCAGAGGCTATATTGCTCATTACATTTTTCATAGTAAAATAATGATCTCCAAAACGATTTTGCTTTTTTTTTTCTTCTGCTGAATGAAAGTAAGGTTTCTCTATCCAGCCCTATCTAAGGCTTCTTGACATCAGAGCTAAGGTTGATGTTATTTGGCACATCTTGCTTTTATTACCTATCCAATCTTGTTTTCAACACAAAAACTGACTTTTCTAGTGTGTGATTAATGTCTTCAAATAGGTACTGCTATCAACTGACATGTATAGGCTAGAGGTATTAAATGAATTATGCAGACTGCTGGATGAAGTTGGCATTTGAATAGAATTCCCTTTATAAAAATTGATCTCTCGTTTTCTCTGCTAATCAGTCATTCTTTTCTACTTATTTTTTTTTGCTCTGAGCCTTCTTTTCTAATTAACTCTTTCATCCTCTTCTGAGAGCTTTCATAGCTTGAGTAAGAGTAGATCTAGTAAAAAGGCCTCTCTAATCTTATCATTAATAGTAATTCACAAATGGAAGTCTATTATGAATATATGATAAAATGAGGCCTTTGTTTCAGTCAATACTTACAAGGAATGATACATTTTTTAAGCTTTACCTCCTTTTCTCTCTTACTTTTTTTTTTTAATTAATAAATCATAAATGCAGGAAACTACCATGCTAGGAAATTATCATTACAACTGTTCATGCAACCCTCAGCTTTTCAGCTATGGAAAGTAAGTTTTATATATATTACAAGGTATGCCTTTTCCCAGAGAGCTTGAAGGCTTAGAAGAGCAGAGGAATGGGAGCTGATGTAATTTTAGCTGCAGTAGAACTATGCAGAGGCCAACTAGAAGCAGGATTTTTAGCTGTTGGTGCCAGTGCCCTAAAGCAAAGTAACCTCTGTCCTGGGAATCACAGAATCATTGTGGTTAGAAAAGATCTTCAAGATCATTGAGCCCAACTGCCAACTCTTCAAGATCATGCCTGCTAAACCATGTTCCTAAGTGCCTCGTCTACGTGTTTCTTGAACGCTACCAGGGATGGTGACTCCACCACTTCCCTGGGCAGCCTGTTCCCATGCTTGACTACTCTTTCCGTGTAGGAATTCTTCGTAATGCCTAACCTGAACCTCCCCTGGTGCAGCTTGAGGCCATTTCCTCTTGTCCTATGGGTGGTTATTCTGGAGAACACTCCTTTCAGGTAGTTCTTGAGAGCGATAAGGTCATCCGAGAGCCTCCTCCAGACTAAACAGCCCTGGCTTCCTCAGCCGCTCCTCATAAGTCTGTGCTCCAGACCCTGCACCAGCTTCGTTACCCTTCTCTGGACACGGTCCAGCACCTTTCTTGTAGAGAGGAGCCCGAAACTGAGCACAGAATGGACGCAGCCATGCTAGGGCATTAACACTTCTTGCCTACTTTGCATTGGCAAGATTACTCAAAAATTGTTGATTTCTTTTAATAATGAAGGAATTTACAATAAGGAAGTATTTAACAGCATTACTCAATTCTAGTGAAAACCTTGATCTTTCACTGGCTGCTGTATTCTCAATGCCAAGGAATTGCTGGGAAGTTTTTCTGTCAAGCAGTGTTGTATATATGCCAGGTATGGTTTGTTTGAAGGGAGTCCAAAGCAAATTAAATTCCATATATCTGTGCTCATATATAAAACTAATGTGACTACTGTGCATGGAATGTAATTACATTTTAATTACAAAATAATTGCCTAATTGCACTTTTCTGCATCTGTACTATACTGTCCATAGTATAATCAGATGTGTCTCTACATGGCTGATAGTAATTGCAGAGTAAATATAATGGTAATATATTTCTTTGTCGGATGGACAGTATTCCCAGCATTGTGGTTACCTTCGCTTTCTTGTGGATTGCTTCTTGCCACAGGATGCAAAACAAAACTTTGCAATAAAACAAGTCTGTAGTTACAGAATTCTTACTGGAAAGTGTGATCTCGCTTCTATTAATATCCATAGTTAATCATTACCTTCAGCTAATATATACTCGGGTGTCTCTCCAGTGACTGCTTTGGAGCGTGGGTGTAAGGTAATAAGCTCTTTTGCACTAAGTGCTCATAACCATGAGGTCCTGCCTGAAACTGGCTCAGAGCACCAACAGATTATGAAATGTTAAATGAATACATATAGCAAGAGGAGAACTAAACCCCAGGGTTTAAAGGAGATATGATTGCAGCAAATCCATAGGTATGTTTTGTTTAAAGCAGGTTGAAAGAAATTTTATAGCCTTCTCTGCATGTTGTATTTAGCTATAAATGAGATGTGCACTGCAAGATCCATGGGTGTATAGAAATTATGCTGTGCCTCCTTCTCTACTGGAAGCAGTATTTTATTTTGCCCAAGTCTGTTGTTCTTCCATGTTCTGTGTTTTTGTAGACACAGAAATGGGTGAGTACCAGCTCTGGCATTTCCTCTCTCTGGGCCTTAGTTCCTTGCCTCTCATCAGAGGGAATGCTAACACTGTGCTGATTTTTTTTAATAAAGGTCAACTTGTGGCTTTTTGTGAGGTTCTTATATATGATATTAATGATGGTACGTAGGATAGGGGGAAGATGAGGAGATACCTTTACAGGGAAGCATATTGCATCACAGGGGAACTCTGGTTTGGAGTGAGCAAATGCATTTCCTTATAATGGCTTTCTTACACTGCTAACATTACTGATGTGTGTTATTTAATTCCCTAACACAAGATACTTAGAAATAATTAAAGAGGGCAGGCTTCTGACATCAGTCAGGATTTTCTCTTCAAAGATCTAGTTGAGCAATCACTGCTTTTCTGTGTTAGAAATGAAGTAGAAACGTTGTGCTCCAAGCTGTATGCTTCTGTTTTTTAATCTAAACTCAGGGCAGAAGAAACAGTCTGGGTCAGATTTGACCATGCGACATCAGTGAGCTCTAGGTCCCTTTATTCGTGGTTGAAGACTATATTTTGGAAAACGTTCTCTTCCGTGGGGCTGGAGACAGCAGCAGTGATGCTCCCCTGCATGCACTTTTTCCTAGACTTTGCCCCACGGAACCGCTGCCGCTGATCCTGGGTCACCTTTATCGAGTTGTGTCCTTGTCCGAGAGGCCTTGCTACAAATTACAGTGCTTCAGCAAGAAGTCAGAGTGCATGTGAGCGCCTTTGAGCTGATAGGCTTGGGTAGGGTGTTTTGCATGCGTATGTAAGGGAACGTAAAAAAAAAACAACTTACTAAAGCAATAATTCTGGTCTGCTGTAACCCCTAAATTCAGGATTTTCAAGTGTGCTGGAGAATATAGGTGAGTGTAGTTTTAAACTTTGAAACCAGGCTCCTTTATGATACCTTCATTGGGATAGTGAAAAAGGAAACAGCTGAAATCCCAAATCTGTGCTGAAGCACTGCTCCATTTATTATGGTTACGTTCAACAGCGACACACACAATGCCATTTGGAGAGACAGGATGTGTTTGGTTTTCATGAAAGCAGTAGTGTTTTATTTTTGTTTCCCTGGGAGTAATTCTGACAGCTTTGGACTTACATTTCCTTGCATGCCCTCGCTGTGCTTGATGATAGTCAGATGCCGGTATCTGTCAGGATATTTGGAATCCACAGAAAATTGTTGTTTGAAAACCTCACAGATAATTTCCAAATGGTGCCATCATTTGCATCGTATAAATATGATTAAATATACTGTATTTAGGGTGCAGAATCTCTGAGCTTTTAATCTCAGTAAACCTGGAAAGTTAAAACACCTCACACTGCTCTCAGGGCTTTAGTCCATCCGGAAGAAACCATGTGCTTTCCACCAAAAATCTCTCTGTTTCCTTGATCTCTGTAAATTAATCCTGCTATGATTAACTTTAATCCAATTAAAAAGAACATGTAGGCAGCTGAACTTGTGGGCTTGATAGTGAGACTTTTTGCAGGGGAACCAGGTTCACTGCCAGTGTGATAGGCTAGGAGGCTGGCAGCAATACTCCAAATTTTAATATCCCTGGCAAGATCTGTAGCAGATAATAATACTATAATGACTGTCTATAAAACACTTGGCAGTGGAGGAATTGAGTGTTTTTCCTATAGATGCTATTGCATATCTCTGTGAAGACGGTATGTGTCGAAGATGAGCTTAAGCATTTATGTTCATAGCAGGATCATTAAATATGATGACATCTTTTTGGGGAGACACAAATGGATCCCCCAGGCCTCTGGAAACTGCTATTGCCCCTCTGTTTTTCCACACACGGCAGCAAATCATTTTGCACCCTTCTCCATGTTTGTTCTCCTGTTCCCCAAAACACAAACCTTCAGGTGCATCTGGAAGCCTCGCAGCCACTGGAGGTTTTTAATTCTCATACAAAACTTGCCTCTGAGGAAGAGCTGTAGGCCGGCATCGGTAATGTAATGAGTAGCACTCAAGGAACATTTTTTGTTGTGACACAGATTCCCAAGAACATGCCAGTGGTTGGTGCCGGGGCAGCCAGGAACCTGGCCCGGTGTCCAGCGGGTCTGTGTGCGGGCACTTGAACACAGAGACATTGGTGGCCAGATTTTGCGTGTTCCCACATGGAACTAGTGGTCACTGAGGCTATCTGCAAGAGGAAGCGAGGGCTGTTTGGGAAGTCTTTTTAGCATACGTGAAAGGAGAATGCCACTCTCAATTAGACCTTTGCACATCTTCAGAGAAGCTGGCTGTGGTGTGCTGAAAGTGGAAAATTGAAAGCTACCCAAGAAACACAATTCTGAGACAACAGCAGAAGAGCGCTGACGAGTGATGAGTCCCACTCTACAAATTAAGACCGAAAGCTTTTATGATTGAATGGTAGCATTGCAACCTGGGCGTTTGCCACTTTTCTGTGAATGGAATGAGGCTTTTTTTTGTTAAGGCTGTTTGTATGTATCTGTGGCTTGTCGTTAGTAGTTGTACACTGATTTGTAGCAGGGCTAAATGACTCCTTTGAGTGTTGCTTCAGCTCATTTTTTTTCCAACTCCTCTCTATTTCTTTTCATCTCCTATATTTTCACAAAAAAAAAAAAGAGAGAAAAGGGGGCAGAGAACACTATTACCACACTGATTTATGTAAATGCAGCCCTAATTCAAACTACTGTTCCAACAGTCTCATAAAGGTGATTCAATGCCAAGTTGTTTGCATGTTTAATGGCTTCTGGGATGTAAGGAATCCTCTTCCCATTGAGGCCACCCCTGAAGGACTGGAAATGTTGCAGATTTTTTAGTAGGTCTGAACTGAATCCTAGGAACATGATTTGGTGAATGCAGGATTATCTAATTAAATTAAGGCTCTGTGTCAAGGAACATGGTTGTTGGCATCAGCCGTCAGTTAAGGATCTTGTGTCAGGTCCAGTCTTCAAAGATTTTGAGAACAGGTGTCTGGTCTCCTGCTAATGTTGATCCAGAGTCGTGGATCAACAGGGAGAAACGTGGAGCACATTGACTGTTATATGATTAAACCTGATGATTCTTAAGAATGCTACAATGTGCTGTGTATTAGTCTGGCACATTTTTATCCCTTTCTCGTGATGCTCTTACATGACCTGTCATGTTCTCATCCATGTATAAGCTTCGTTCTCTGGTCACTTTGGAGGAACTTGTCTGTGTACAAAGAGGCTGCGAACAGGATAGGCACAACTGAAAACGCAAATCATCATTTGTATGTATTATTTATGGCTGACGTACACAATAGCCTGTTAAATAACCTAGCCAATAACCTAGTAGTCTGAGCATTAGCATACTGTCTCCCAAGACTGTGCTCCACCTTCACATACTTTTCCATGTCACAATTTCTTAATATTTTTTCTACTTTTCTTGCCTGGCATGGCTTCAACTCACAGATTTTCTCGTGCTGTAACAACAGTTTTCACAGTAAAGCTGGCTGCTCTGTGGAAATCAGCCTTTTTCCCCACCATCAATGTGTTTGTAAGGATATATTTTAGTATGGAGCAATTCATATAGAGAGACTTAAATAGCCAGATCTCCTGAATTGCTGAGCAATAACACCAATTGATATCTCTTAAGTAAAAAAGATGAAGAGAGAGGAGAGATCGTGTATGTGTGATTGATTTTTTTGCCTCAGCTACTGTCTGATTAACAGTTTTTATAGAAATGTACATCACTTCGGAGACCCTTATTTGGGCGGTTTAGAAGAGCCTAATTGCAGACCCCCATTCCTGGAACATCTTGTTCCACACATTCTTCAGATGAGGTTCTCTGATATTGGACACTGTTCAGACAGTGCCACAAAATTCTAAAGCTGGCATTTTTTAACACACATTTGGAGATGCCTGAGAAGGACATATAATATACAGCATAATTTTTTAAACTGAACTTCTTTCCAAGGAGGTTATGCAGCTCACGGAATAAGGCAGTTAAGTATCATTGAGAACCACCAGAAGAAATTGCTTGGAAGTCTTCAGGACTGACAGACATTAATACTTTTTAAGAACAGTCTAGATAAGTGTCTATGCTGTGTGATTGGAGTCCACTTGACACTGCTGTGGGCAGGCAAATTCAGTAGATACCCTCTTAAGATCTCTTCCAACTTTGTTGTCTAAGGTTTTGAGGTTTTTGAAACATAACAGGACTAGCAATCATGGAGAAAATAGATCTGTTGATCAGCTGTTTCCATACAGAATTAATAATGCGTTACTTTAGATAGTTGTCTTAGTTATTAGGATGTCATCAACAAGACAGTCATTGCCAGTGGCATTGCTTTTGTGGCCTGTAAGAGCTTTGGACATAATGGATGAAATTAAGAGCAAATGGGTACTAGGAAGCCTAGGAAGCCTAACCTAGGCTAGCCTAGGAAGCCTTTTGCTTTTGATGCTGTCAGTCAGGCTCACAGACAGAGAGAGATTCAGTTATAGTGAAGGCATTGGATATTCAGCTCAGCTGGATTTTTCAATTTTATAAACAGTAGGAGGCTCAGGAAGAAACACTGAGGAGAAACAGGGCCATAGAATCAGTAAATAGAGTTAAGTTTAGATTCCTATGTCATTTAAATCCAAATTATAGTCATTTACTCAGGGCATAGAGCCTGAATTTTCATTGTTTTTATAGTTTAGGCAGTTGTGATGGCAGAATCCATGAAAAAAAAATGCTACTTCAAGCTTACCTCCTTTTTCTTACTCACGCCATCAGGGAAAACTTTATCCCAAGTGGTAATTTGTGTTAGTAACAGTGGAGGCTGTGTAATGACCCTTGTGTTTTGCAGGATAAAGGACAAATGTAGAAATAATTAGTAAGCTCATTGACCTAGATGCCTATCCTGCTGGACCTGTATCAGCATTAAGTTCCCTTTTCTTAGTCCTGAGTCCTGTCCTGCTCCCAACGAGAGCTATGGGAACAGCTCAGCTTCTACCTTTCTAGCTGAATAATACTTTTTTTGCACTTATGCAATTATAATTAGATATCTCAATAAATCTAAAATATTTCAAATTTTTCTCTGCTCTAAAATTTCCATACAAACATGGGACATTTCCACTACTTAAGAAATACTGCTTTACTTATCAAAGGTTTAAATGCACCCATTTATTCTGGATTTATTTCCAATTAACATCGAACTAAAACAATTTGTTCAAAATAGGGGAAAAAAAGTACTGTAAAGCTTTGCTTGGCCAAACTCTTTCAGCAGTACATGCTTTTGGAATTTAGGGCGTAATATTTTGTCTAAATGAGTTAGTCCAGCTATTTTGGTTTCCTCAGGATCCCCATGGCTGTCTTTGCAGGTAGGGAGGGTGGGCACAGGGTTTGGGGGCAAATTTGTCTCTTCATATCTTGGCCTCTGTGGCTGTAAGAGAGGTATTCTGGGGTGAATCAGCAGTGCCCATTGCAGTTTACAAGGATGCATTCTTGGATGCTCTCCCTTAAGCTAACCCAGTTTTATAGCAGTTGAGAAATCCAACTTCTAGTGGAGGAATGCTTCAGCAAGGCTTTTTTCAGCTAGGGTTTTTAAGGGATTATGTCTAGTTGGTAAAAGGTTGCTTATTGGGTGAGTGAGTCTACATTCAGGTTTGCCAGGGATCTTATCTTTGTGTTAATACTTCAGGAGGCCCAGGGCTGGGTCTGGGGATCAACCAGTCTGTCATAAAAGCAAGCTTATTTGCAGGGATTATGGCAACGAACAGCAGCTACAATAGGAAAATAGGAGGTGAAAATGAGGGATTACCCCTCAGTTAAGAGTTACAATGTGAGAAATGGTCATCTGTTTTTTTCATCTGGTCATAAGTAGAGCACTTGCAGCTTTTCTGATGCTGGTGTGACCATCTGTTTCCTTGCTGTGAGTAATGTAGTACAAAGCTCTCCACACAATAGCAAGTGAGACCTAACACGAAAGGCAAAACTCCTTCCCTTTTTATTGCTTGCTTGGTATTCCACAGCCAGGCAACATGATTGCTGAGAGACTGCTTCCCTTAGCTAATCCCAACCTGCAAAGTCAGGTGCTCGTAGCAAATATAGTTATGCTTATTACCTGTGTGCAACCATCTTTGTGCAGTTACCCCGGACTTATTCATTTATCTATTTGCTGGCATCTAGTTTGGATCCATCCAATAACCTGAGATATCTGCTGTTGGGACCTATATCAGGTCTTGGCCCGTCAACATCATTATCTGTAGTTTGTGGAAGGAGACGGAGATCCCTGTGGGGTTTTCAGATACTGCGTGATCAGATTCATGCTTTGGAGGTATCTACCTCCCCTGAATACAGCAGGAGCCCAGGGAAGCAATCCTGCCTCTCATCTGCATCTCAACCACTGCTCTTGCTCAACACAAAGCATTCTTCGAAGAAAGGGATGTTTTTGAGCAGCGGTAACATTGTCATGGACTGTGCTCCGAGCAGTAGGAAGCTCATTTACAATAGCCAAGGATGAGACTACATCACCTATTTATGGCAATGTGCTCAGTGGTCCTGTACTCCCGCAATGAGTGTCTCTCCCTGGCCTTTATGCAGGAAAACCATCATCCGCTCCTAGGTACTATCAGAGGGTGGCTTGGTATGACTAAAGATATCAAATTCAGCACTTTGATTTCAGTCTTCTAACCAGCTTTCATTTGAGATTACCCTCAATTAAAAGGTACTTTGATTTTTTCTGTTGTTTAATTGGCGAACAGGAATAAAGAAGCAGGTAGAAGGAAAGAGAATAAAAGAGTATTCTGGGGGTCACTGCTAAATCAGAGCGGCGGTGTTACTGAATTCAAGTGGATGTGAGCACGCACTGTTTCAATTTGTGAGTGACTTTGATACAAGCAAAGAGACCAGAGTTTTGGTATTTTTCAAGTCAGGAGGCTCAAAGAATAAATTAACTGCAGCTGAGATCTAAAGCAAAAACTGTGTTTATTTCCTTTGTGTGCTTGAGACTCCACCTTTAAACTGCTGGAGAACCTCCCTAATTTGCAGTAATGATATTAACCGGAGGAGAAGGAACAGCACAATAAGAGAGCGAAGATGGCACATCTCAAAACATTTGTATTTATTTATTTCACTTTGGAAGCAACAATCTTGGCTTTCCTTTGGCAGAGTCTTGAATCAGTGGGCTAGACCTGCATCAGGAGTGCATGTGTGTGGTCCCGCTGACCTCAAAGGGGCATGTGTGTGAAACTACTGCTGCTTTATGCTGGTGAAAGTAAACAGGGAATTTGTAATATCCTGCTGTAGATGTGGTGGCCTGCCCAGGGTACAACGTACCTGCAGACCATTTCTAGCACCACTTCAGTGCTGGCACGCAGCCCTTCACTCACACCTGAATTCCAAGCAAGCAAAAAGGCCAAGCACTCTGCCGCAGTCAAAGCTGGGCTCTGCAAGGATCTGGATTTGTTGGACTAACTGTGCATAAGTGCTCCCTCCAAGGACCTGCAAACTGCTGAGCTTAGCAGGGTGGCAGCTCTGCCCTCTACCTGGGATGCAGGTGCCCCGTGAGCAGGCAGGAGGTGAGAGCAGCACCTTGCAGCACCCTTACCTTTTTTTGCATTTTCCCTTGTTTTCATTGTCATATTTTTTTCTCTTAAGAGTGCTTATGAGCATTTATTGCTTCTTATAACACCAGTGCGAACTGTTGTGAAGTGCACCTTTTTTTTTTTTTTTTTTTTCAAACCCTAAAATCTTTGACCTGGAGAGGTTTTAAGAGTAGCTTACTTGTCCAAGCTACTTAGTGGCCTGTTGTCGTGCAGCCTGCTGAGAAACACTGAGCTGACTGAAGGGGGGCCAGGGCAGAAGAACTGGTGGCTGAGCTAGTGTGGGGTTGTGTGGGCTCACCTGGAGGAGCTGGATGTGGCTTCAGGGTGTCCAGAGACCTGTTTGGATCTGGCCTTTGCTTTTAAGAAGTGGCTTCTTGTAGTGAAGCGATGGGTTGTGTTTTGCAGGCTAGAGTGTAAGGGACAAAGAGCTGCTAGCAGTGAAGGAGATGAACAAGACCCCAGATTTGGGGGAAAAATCAAAAGGTGGAGCACAACTTACTTTATGCTTCACTCTGCCTGCCTTCAGTACCTTCGTGGAGACATAAATTAGCCTGGACATCCTGTGGAGACAGTGGAAGGACTGTGGTTTTCCTGCCTGGAGATAAACCTTGCTCGTTTTTATTAATGTTCCTGCTGAATGGCCAAGGACTTTTCTCTAGTCCTAACCCCATGGTTGGTAGGGAAAAGGTAGAAAAGTATTTTGTAAAAGCTTTAAAAGTTGGGCTTTTGACTCAGACTTGGAGTGATGCTCCACTGGGAGCTCCTCTAGCCCAGGGGCTGCTTGAGATCATTAACAGCCAGCTCAGTTTTCTCCTAGATGATTGGTTGATCCAATATCTTCCTATTAATTTGACTGTCCTCAGAGATAGAGAGTTTATTTTATATATATATATATATATATACACACACACTATTAAATAAATAGATATATAAATAAATACATAAACAAATTTATTATTACGTAAGTATATAAATAAATATATAAATATCTCTCTCTATATATAAATCTCCCTATATACAAAAAAAAATATATAGAGAGAGTTCATATAGTTTGAGATCATATATGGTCTCTATTTTTATGTAGGTATATATGAAATATAAACATGTATGTATCTAAAATATGCACAGTATATAAAGTCTGTGTGTATATGTGTATATGTATGTATGATTCAGTTAACTAGGAAAGTGTGCAACAATTTGCCTTAATATGAAATATGTACCTTGCTCAGCAAATTACCTGCTTGCACATTAAATTATACGCCATGATCTCTGAGGTGTGTTAAGGACGGAAATCAGAATTTGTATCTTTAATGGAAACCTAATGAACGACAACAGCGTGCACTTGGGTTGACTTTTGTCAGAAGCAACCCGTTGTAGTTAGAAGGTGACTTTTCTGAGTCTCTGGTGGTAGCATGCCAATTACTTCACTTGCCAGTGGCCCTGTTCTGCTTCACACTGCATATGATGTAGGGTTTCTCAGTACAAAGCCTGTTTGAATAGGCTGCAGGAAAGAGCAGCCGCTTCTAAACTATGCAGATTTATGGCTGAAAGCATTCTACCAGCTCCTGTATTTCTGCTGCTTTTCATCCTGTGAGGTGGCTTTCAGGATGTGCAATTTTTTTGGACTTTGGGGTAGATGATAAAAAACGAGTGGAGTGTCGACCACTCCAGAAACCTGTGTTGCCATTCGGAGAGACCCAAACCAGATGGAGAGGAACCTCATGAGGTTCCACAAGGACAAGTGCAGGGTCCTGGACCTGGTAAACAAACAGTGCCAACCTAGTTGGCCTGTGCCTGCGGGGTGCAGTTTGCTCCCCTACAAGGCTACGTGCATGCACGGACCTTGTTTCTGAACACAGGATATAGCCTGTTGTTGCATGAGCCCATCTGCAGGATTTAGGGACATCTCACCTTATGCGCTTCCCTTCCCCCATGTGCTGCTAGCCTCCCTTGTCTTTTCTGAAGCTCTTGAATCACTTAAATAAATAAATAAATAAATAAGATGTTTATAGTATAAAGTGTGCATATATATATATACACTTATATATACACACGCGTATCTATATATATTTTTTTTTTAGCTCTGGCTTAACTATTGCCTTCCTTAAGGCTGTCTTTTCAAAGATACGCTGTACTGCCTGTTAAATTCGCTGGATTTTGATCTGCATTGCCTCTGTCTGTAAAAGCCCGTAGAAAGGCACAGCTTGCTCAGAGAAACACTCTGGGAGAGGAAAGGAGAATTAAGGAATGGTAATGTCAAAACCTGTTCAAGTGAGTAATGACATCTTCTTTTTGCATGGTTCATTTTCCCTCTATCCCTAGTGTTTGGAGGAGAAATGGGTTGTGACGGAGTATATAGATAAACCATGGGTTCAGCTAAACTTGTCATTTGGATGTTTTTGCCTGAGTGCAAACATGCATGACATGTCCAGAGACACATGTCTTGATGGGATTTTGATTTCGGAAATGGGCTAGAGAAGCCATCCTTGCACACGCAGTGAGATTGTGAAGCTTTGGGGCTCTCACTGGAAAATACAGTATTGGAGTGGTTGCTACGAAAACTTAGGCCTAACTATCATAGAATCACAGAATCACAGAATGCTTAAGGCTGGAAGGGACCTCTAGAGGTCATCTAGTCCAACCCCCCTGCACACGCAGGGTCACCTAGAGCACGTGGCACAGGGTGGCATCCAAGCGGGTTTGGAAGATGTCCAGAGAAGGAGACTCCACAATCTCTCTGGGCAGCCTTCACTATCCTTGTGATGGAGACTTCACACAAGAACCAGGATCCTGAGGGTCTTGGAAACATTTTTTCAAATGCCTTGAGAAACATCGCTGGATTTATAAGTTACTGGCCTATGGCATCCCGACCTAGTGCTTCATCCCCAAAATTCAAAGGTACTGGTGTGTGGTCTCCCTTTTTGCCTCTGAGTTTGCCCAAAGGCTTTAATTTTACCATGAAATAGATTCCTGCACCCATGTAGGCCTCATCTCAGCAGGGCCTACCCCAAAGTACAAGGTAGATGCAGAGATGGGCTGTACTTTCTATGGGCTCGTTGAACAGGACGTGGGGATTTGGGAAGACAGATCTTTAGAGATTATCTGCGTTTTCTCATGGTTTGAGTAGCTGAGAGGACCGCATGTTGAACGAACATATGTGGGCACCATTTGGATAGCTAAGGTTGGCCACAGCGAAGTACATGAGAGGCCTTAGTATCACTTCTTTGACTAACCATTCCAGTAGGCCGTAATTTTCTCTCCTCAGACACCTCATGCGAGCTAACAGTGAGGGCTGCTGCTGATTCAAGTCGCAGGCAGCTGGTGGATGGGTAGGGGTGATTCCTAACTGTTGGTTTCTCTGCAGTCGCCAGCTGAAAGACTGATTTACAGAGGAATAAAACATTTCTGGCACCATCTGGTTTCTGGTACCATGAAATTTAGGGCATAGTCAGAGGTGGGACTAAAGAGCTCATCTTATTACAGGAGTGAGGAGGATTCATCACATTTCGCATAACAAATAGTAAGTGATGAGGAGGGAGAGAAAGATAGTTAAATATGTATCTATGGGCAGTGTTCATGATCAAATAGCATTACATGAAAGAAAAGACAGAAATCAAAGAAGGAGTTTTAGGAACATTCAAGTACACAAAACTTCAGTCAAGGTCTACAACAAGAGATAGTCCTGAGCCAAGGCCAGATTTCAAATTAATGTTCCTAGCAATGTAGTGGAACTATCATGATCTTTTATTTTGTTCCACTTCTGATAGAAAAACAAGATTTACTGCAGGAAGGGAAAGGTAATTCATATGGCCAAACCCAGTCTCAGGTAGGAGTCAGACCTAAATCCTAAGATTTCTTCTTTGTTTTCATGCATCTGATGACTTCTAATCCTTTAGCAGCAGCTTGCTTTTTGTTTTTCAGTTTTAATTGCAGCTCTCAGAGGTAGCCAGTTTCAAAGAAGATTAAAAAGAAAATCAGAATTATCTGATCAGCATAAGAATTAAGGATTTGTAGAATAAATATTGTGAGTCTGGCAATGAAATGATGGCACTTGGTCACTGCGAGAGCGCTGCTGTAGTTCACAGAAAAGACAGGGGAATGCTTTAGCTAAGCACACTGTTGAAAACTTTAATGTAGACTTCTGCAGGCTTGTTCTACATGGGCAGTCAAGTGCCTTTCTACCCTATAAATGAACTGAAATTGCGTTTTCATTTTAAAAGTTTTTGTATCAATTATACTGCCTCTGTGGTAGGAAAGGCTTTCCTGTCTATGAAGGTTGCATGCTGGGTCTCCGCTTTCATTACTGGGATTTGACAACAGATCCTCATGTTGAAACAGTAATAACATGGTAAAAACTGCCTTCAGCATCTGTGTCCCTTCAGACGTCAAACGGCTTTAGGGAAAAGTGCCATCGATAGGTGATAGAAACCCAAGCAGTTATTTTCAGATACCAAGTGTGGCTATTGAAGAGCCACATGGGCACTATTTTGACAATATCCTAGCAGGCCAGGTTGCCTTATCACTCACATAGGCAAACGGATGGTATCCAGCTAAGCTGGGTTCTTCATTCCCATCTTCTCCACCTTGAGAACTGTGATAATAAGAAGCTTTGTACTTTTAAATAGACAGTGGCTTTGTTTTTTGGTATGGCTTTCCTGCCATTCAACTCGCTCTCACATGAAATATTTTGTATCTTAAATGTTGAAGAAATCTTACTACATCTCGAAGCTGCTTTAGAAAATAATAGAGGGGTTTTTTTATGTATTTCAGATGTTTTGCTGTGAAGATGCTTTCTTTCTTTGATGAAAACAAAAGCAGTAGTAGGTGCAGAGCAAAACATGCAGGTGGCAGACCTCAGTTTGATCCACTGGCCTCATCTTTGTGTGAAGTTCTTTGATTGTATGAATGCTGGGTTTGTGAGAACACAGTGAAAGCCCAGGAGGCCTCAGGAAAAAAAAAAAGTTTCTTTTTTTCTTTTTTTTCCCCTCAGAGTAAATTTTTACCAGCTCACTGGGAAAGGACGTTCTGCCCTTGGACAGGCTGCCATATGGAGGATGTCAAGTTGGCCAGACTCCAGCCAGTGCGAAAGTTGTTGATTGGAGAGCTGTTTTCCAAAGCATCTCCTAGGATATGGGAAGTTTTGTCCTTCACTGATGCCAAGGTGGGTAAGTCAATTTGGTGCCTTGAAAACTGTGCTGAACCTTGGTAATATTAATGTAGCGACAACACGAGGACGTGAGATGCTCATGTCTGCATTCGCACTCAGTGTGGAGGGTGACCAGACAGATGTGTGATGCTCATCTGCAGCTTCCAAAAATGTCCCCTTCCTCCCAGGGCAGCCCATTTCAGAAGAAACAGCCGCTTTAGTTTAGCATTTAGGTAAAAACTTAGACATTTTTCATCAAAGTGTTAATTCAGTGCACCCCATAACAGGGTTTTTGTGCAGAAATGTGTTGTTTCCTTTGTGGATGAAACTGTCTTGGGGCTCTCTGTGTGGCCACTCTCTGGTGTGATGAGGGAATTGTCCATAGCGACACCTTTCTGGTAAATGTCTGTTAGAAAAGTGATAGAAGCCAGGATGTTTTTTTCTAGGCTACAGAAGACAAACATTCACCTGTAGCTGCAGGTGAGTCCTGAAGAATGGTCATATGCAAACTTTTGAATGACTTTTTGGATGACCTGTAGTGGCCTTTTCTATCTTCAAGCATCTAAGTGTCATCAGGCTTCTGGTTGAAGCATTTTGTTGTGCCTGGAGCTCATGTTATTTCTGCCCTTGGGCCAGATTTGGTTCTTGTTGCTTATTTCTACTAAAGGCTAAGCTGTTGAGTCAGTAAATGCATCCTTCCTTCTCCTGAATTAGCTGTTTTCAGTCTTGGGCTCTCTTTCCCATTTCGGATTTATGCCTTCCTCCTGAAGTTACAATGTGTATACTTTAAGAAAACAGGTTAACCACCTTAATGTAATCTCATTCTGTCTGTTTTTTTCCTCTGGTTTCTTTCCTGTGCCGCACGTTGATATCCCTACGAAGGTGTTCTTTGTCAAGAAGCAAATTAAATGGAGTGGCAATACTTGACACAGAATTTGTGGGTAATTGGTGATTAAGTAACCTCTGAGAAGTCCTTGGTTCTCAAAGAGAGAAACAGTATGGTCTAAATATGCTTTAATCTACTTTATGTAGTCTACTTTTTTATTTTTTTCCTTTTATTTTGGTGCGGGTTGCAGGGAGAGATATAGAATCATAGTTAAGGACTTTTCATTAATTCAAAGGTTGTCTTTAAACATGAGCATCTTGGTAGGCGCATAGGTATTACAGCAAGGGGTAATATTATCTCACTAGATTCTCTTATGTTTGAGGGACTTGACAGATCAGAAATCAAGAAAACACCTCTAATGGCAAATATGGGGAGTTATGTGAGGTCTTTGGGGCCAGGAGTGACTGTGGAACCACCCAACATGGTCAAGGACTAGTCGGCCTATGGTGATCAACCACGTGAGGTCCTCTCAGGTCAGCTTCATTGCCTTTAATATGGAAAGGTGCAAAAATTCAACAGCTTCTGAAAACTGTGATGTGGTTTATGTGGTTTTGTTTTGTTGATAAAAATGGCATGCTGTGATGGTCTTTTTTTTTCCCTTGCAGTCTGCGCTGCCTAGCAGGAAGAAAGTTATTAACTGTCTCCTAAGTATACCTTTTCTAGCTCATCAAGACAGAATCATGCAGATAGTGCTGAGCTTCCGTGATTCTCATGATTAGCCAGAACAGGATTTCATGCACTTTCATTTAATATCCAAAAGCTCACATTTTTAAGACTGATTGGCTGATTTTCTTCTGCCTTGAGTCCTGATTCTGCAAATAATTCTGGCCAAATGGGGGTTTTCTTACAGTTCAGACACCTGTTTAGCTTTCCTGTCTTGCAGCATAACTCTGAAAACCGCTTTGATGACTGTGGCCTTGTGATGCAGCAAAACTGGTCAGTGCAGCAAGTGTGTTTGCAAGGGGTTGTTTTATTTACTATTTATTTATTTACAGTTTTTGGTTTTTAGTTTTCTTTCCTCCTGAGGATGAGGACTGGACCCCATTTTAACAGCAGTTTTTGTTATCCTTATTGACCCCCTAGGTGGTTTAGGATTGAAGTGCATTGCTCTCTGTAACTGTACCCTTTACTGGCAGTTTTGCTAATGCAGCTGTCTTGAGCTTCACAGTGAATGAGTGATAGAAGCTCCGGACTGTTTTACATCTGCTTAGACAGCTGCCCAGAAAGGAGAGGAAAGGCAACATGTCATGGCAATGCGGTCACTTTGCACAGAGGTGAGAAAGCCGCTGCAGCCTGTCCTGCCCAAGGCAGGACGTGGCAGTCCAAAAAAAGCAGCGTTAAAGGTAGTTTTGGACCTGATTTCTGGCTCCTGCCTGAAACCAGGCTTCCTATCTGTGCATGAGCAAGAGGAGGTTGTTATTCCTGCAGAAGGCACCAGGGCAGTGTCTTGGAGGACCAGAGCTGGGGATGTGTTTCTGTTGCTTGGCCAAATAACACAAGCAGGTCGCTGAATCTCTCTGTGCCTCAGTTTCTCACTAAATAAAGGGTAGATAATTTATTGCTCAGGTGGTAATTGGTTTTGCATTCCCCCAAGAAACACAGGAGCAAGGTGTTCTCTAGTGATAGAGCAATTCCAATGCCCCCAGCCCCACAATTACTCTGGAAAAGAATCTTCTCCTGAAGGAACCTTGAGAAAGTGCACGTTTGCCTTGAGAACCTTGAGAATCAGCACATTTAATCTCTTCTACCGTCCTGCTGTTTCAGGGGGTTTACGCTAAAATAGTCAGGAAGAAGAGAATGGTTTAGATTAACATGAAAGAAACATTGCATTTACAGGAGCTGGGCATCCTTTGGCGTCACCAAACAGCCATTCTGTTGCAAAATTGGGAAAAATTGTGATTGAACTCATATAAAGCTAGTGGTGAAATATTGTAAATCATAATTAATATAATAATAAATTAAACAGTGCCCTGAGCGCTGCAGGTAATTAAAATGTGTTTTTATTGGAGTTTTTTCTTTCTGTTGTTGTTTCGGTTTTCTGTTTAAAGAACAAGTCTATTCTGAAGTCTATTTCTTTTTGGAAGGCTTGCCTAAGCACTTTCTAACCATTATAATGTCATTATATATGGGATTCATTACATTAGAGACATTAGGGGAGATTAAAAAGGATCTATTGGAGGCATTGGTTGCAAAAGAAAGGATAAAGACTAGTTGCAGTCTGCGCTTTTATTACACGGCTCGAAACAAATGCTGAAATATTGTATTTAAGCTAAGTGTGTTTGTTGGAGGGAGCATTAGGAAAGAAAGCAAGGCAGCTAATACCACTCTCACCATTAAAGAAAGAAATCACAGTGGTTGGGAACAGTGTGTTAATTAGCAAACTAATTCCCTTGTAGTTTAAGTGCATAACAAGTTTTAAATGCCTTCCGAATGGCTTGATATCAATTGTGTTTTGTTCTGGGAATGTAATTGTTTCCATGGCAATGTGGAGTTGTGCTGTACGTGGATTATGTCTGTAAAGACATCTAGTCATTTATGTGAAGTCCGTATTAGGTTAGTAGCTGACCTGTATTCACGCTGTATTTTACTTCTGGTGCAGTTGTTTTACGAGCAAATTAATAATAACAACAACAAAAAAAAGTCACTAGAAAGTCACTGGTCTGGATCCTCAGTCAATCCCATGCTGAATTTATTTCACTGTTTCTGGATCAGGCTTCAGTGGAGCTGTGCTGAGTTGTGTCCAGCTGGATGTCTTTCCTTGCTCCCTATATGTCTTTATATAACTTGCGACAGGGAAAAGGACCACAAATGTTGTTTGCTTCGCATTACAGGCCATTGTTTGGTTCCCTTTTAAATTGCTGTGCTGTTAGACAGTACAAGGGCAAAGGGCCTCTTCTGGAGCCCAGAAGAATCATAACCCCTTTCCTCTGCCACCTATGTCATTTCCCTGTGACTTCCACATGCAAAATGCCCTAATTAGGTCTTCCTTAGAAACCTCCAACCTTTCCTGTACTGGGAAAGTTCAGTGTCACCCAATGTACTGTCTACCTCAGGAAGAAGAGTCAAATCCCTTCATTAAGGTATTGAAGGACCAGATGCAAATCCTTACGACTCTGGCATAGGCAACTTCCTGAGCCTTGGGCAGGTTAGTCTCATACTCTTGGGTATGGCAGTAATTTTGCATTTCCATCACAATTTGTCTGTGCTTTCTCCTCTAATTGGAAATTCTTATCCAAAGGTGGTTTTCTGCTTTGTGTTCATGTAGCACGTACCAGAAAGGAACCCAGGATCCTAAAGCTTCTGCCTTTCGCCATGAAAAAGAAGACCGTATTGTCATTCATTTATTCATTTCATAATTTAGAGGTTTTGGTCAGGCCTCAGTCTCCAGGAACGGGCATTGACTAGACACTAGAATGTCTACTGCATTTTGGCCTTCTCTTTATTATTTAGGAATGTGATTCATCTTTCTGTTTATAGGGTTATAAGTGAAGGGTTATAAGTGATGGAATAAAAGAAATGCACAGCCAAATATGAGAGTAAGTGGAAACATTTATAAAGAAGGCTGAGTAGTTTCTAATTTCAGGCATGCTTTCTTTTTTTCCAATGTATCTTTGTTTGCTCAAGAACAAGAATTCAAAGAAAATCCTGACCTTGAATACTTTATCAAATATATCAGACTTTCTTCAAGAGAAGTACAATTTCCTAGAAACTGACATAAATCCTGTTTCACAGAAGAATTAAGCTATATGTGGAAATGGAGGACAAAACAAAAGAAACAGTCTTATCTGTGTACTATGTAGCTCCTTTGCAAACATACCTCCTTTGATAAATAGTCTTCAATATTTATTTGCATTCAGTTGTTCAGGTGTTAATGTTTGCCTTATGTTCACACCACGGTACCCAAATTTTAACTTT
The DNA here is from genome assembly GCF_059628265.1 of Tinamus guttatus. Classification (NCBI taxonomy): domain Eukaryota; kingdom Metazoa; phylum Chordata; class Aves; order Tinamiformes; family Tinamidae; genus Tinamus; species Tinamus guttatus. The sequence goes on from NW_028288741.1 coordinate 811,005, forward strand.
CAACTTAGGTGAAATATTTATCTGGCAGTGCTGTGTGCGTGAGGTGGGATCAAAGAGGCTTTTCCCCTTTTGCTAATAATTGTCCAGCCGTGGAATTCGAAACATTTCAGGCCACTTCTGCCATTTTGTGAAAAATATTTTGTGAAAAACTGCTATTTTGTGAAAACAAAGCCTTGACTTCCATCTCGCTCTGTTGCAGGAGTAGGATGATTCATCCTGTTTAAAAATAAGTAGAACAGATGTCCAAGATGTCCAAATGTCCCCTGTATCTTGCTGGGATGGAAGTAAACTTATCAGTGGAACAGACAGCATTCTTTAACCAAGGACAGCCTGGGGCTGCTTATTAAAATAAGTTTTTTTTAATACTTCACCAACTTCTCAAGAAAACTTAAGGTCTATGTGTCCTTAAGTGGACTGCCTTCATTTTAATACTAAAAATCATATCTGTAGATCTAAAAGACCCTTGCCCAGGTGAAGACCCTTTCCCTCAGCATGTGTAATAGCAGGCAAATTGAGTAACCAAAATTATAATTGTATGTAAATTACTAACCAATCAGTGTAAGAGGGATGTACTTGGTGTAATTACTGAACGTGTAAATATGGTTTGGAAAGTTGGGAGAATGTGCCTGATGTATGGGAATACACTGAGCACCCGGCTTACACAACTCCAAAATAAACAAGAAATTCTCTCTCTTGAGTGTGTGATTCTTGGGTCGTTGTATATTGGGCAACAAATCTGCTTTTTGGACAACTCCATGCTCCTTTGAACTACTTGGCACCATAAAAAAGTATTACAAGACGAAACTGAAGAAACCCTCATTTTTTTTTTAAGATCTATTTGCGTGGCCAAACTCCAGTTTGCTGTGCTTCACACAAAGGCAGATGAGATGATAGAGCACTAAGACCATCACTGTGGTGCCTCCAACTCAATGCTATAAAACTGGGCCTCAGAGGTGTAAATGCACTGAGGGAGTGGGTGAAGAACTGCTGGGAAGAGGGATTTTTGGTTCAACGGCCAAAGTGGCTATCCACTTGGATTATTGGTTTTAGTTTACCCATGCAGAAGTGAGGGTAAGGAGAGACGGAAAAAAGGTGTTTTATATTAACTTAACCATTTCATTTAATTCATTCTACTTTTTAATGCTTTCACTTTTAATCATTTTAATCCTCAAAAGAGTTTTGCTCTCAAATGAAAAGTTGAATGCCTTTTATCTAAAAGAGAAGAGAAAAAAACACGTTTGAAAGCTACACCTGCTCTACCTGTCCTCTTCCCCGTATATTGTTCTTGCCCGTAACTGCTTGCTCATTTTGACCTGAAGGGTTTTGGTTGCATAAAGCTGTATTTCTGCTTGGGGATATCCTGGCCAGCAGCTTCCAAGGCCAACCTTCAGCTTGAGAAAAGCCAAGCGCCCAGGGTAAGAGATGAAGCCTGCTGTGTTCTTCTCGTCAGCTTGTCCCAGTTTGGTCTTTTCATTCTGCTAGGCCAGCTGCCAGCCTCTTCATGCCTCCCTTTTGCCATGGCCCTTCTCAGGTGATAGATGTCTCTTGCTGGGACCTGTTCCAGATGCACACCTGAGGCTCTTGCCTCACTGCACAGTAAGTCAAGAGTTGCTCTTTGTGGCATCTAATTTTCTGGGGTGCTTTGCTCACCATGGGCTTTCTTCTCTTTCTTCGGGTACCTGCAGGAAGTCCCAGTGGTTGCTTTTCTGTTGCTCCCGGTGGGCTTCATATATTCAGCCTTCTCTCTAGTGACAGCAATAAGCAGCTCTCAGATAATCTAATGATATTTCATGATCATTGCAACATCTGCACCTCATCTCCAGTAAATTAAAAAAGCCTTGAAAGTTTAAGATACTATCCTCTGGAGTCAGTACATTAACACTTCCACCTGCTTGTGTTAAGACCCTCTGGCTCCCTGACATCCTGCAGAATGAGTACATTAGCACTTGGAAAAGCTAGCACCACTTTTTTGGAGTGCTTAGAAATAGCAAAGCAGGGAGGGTTAAGCTTCTAGGCCTGTTGGCTGCCTACAAGGACATTTCTTTCTTTTTTTTTACCCTTTCAACTCATGCTGCTCGGCTAGAAGCCCTGCATTCACCCACTGGGCTACACACTTGTTCCTCACTATCCTCTTGTGCGTGGTTGTGTGCACGTGTCCATGTGAGCTGTGCACACTGTGCGTGTGCTAACAGGCATTCACTTACTCTCCTGCATACGTGCTTGGTGTAATTTCCATGTTCAGGTGTTTTTCTGTACTTTGGGAGTCTTCAGAAACTTGCTTCTGAGCATGATGCAGAGCCAAGGTGCTCAAGAGGTAATGCATTTTCTTCACTAAAAGGGATGCTGACCTTGTCATGTGGTCTCAAATTGTCCCAATACTCTCACAAATCTGGAGGAACTGAATGTGCTGCAGACTTTTGTGGACAATCAGTTTGAAGAATCATACTTTCAACCTGGTTTCTTTCAGAAGGGAATCATACTTTCAACCTGGTTTCTTTCAGAAGGTTGCTTTCGTTAAGAGCTCTCTTCCCAGCAGAGCATTTTGGACTTTCCAACTGAGCAATTTTGGAGAAAAGAAGAAACAGAGTTAGTATTTTTAAAAATTCAGGAGAAGAATTGAAGTTGCACTTGCACTATGTAACATGGAGCATCTCAGCTGCTATTATGGACAACCTCAGGTATTAATATATGAGAGATTGTAGTGAACTGGTCTGGTCAAGTTTTAATCTGGGGAAGATAAGAAGGAAAAAGGAGGAATTAAAAATAGCTGTGTCTCTTCTGCATTCAATTGAGTCTGCAGGAAATCTGAACAATATTCAGGAACCACTCTATATCTCTGAAAAGCCTGTTGTTTCTAAGCAGAGACACCCTGGTCTTATCCATGCTGAGGAGCAAATGGGATTGACAAGCATGTAACAGAATTGAGACAGAAAGTGTGAAACTGTGTTTGAAAGCAGAGAGAAGCTTAGAGGCAACTGTACCTTTAGTGTGATCGACAAAAGAGGTAAAAAATGGGTCCCTTAAGGGAGTTTGGGCTGCATTTGGGAAAGGTAACAGCAGGCACCTGAAGAAAGCCCTAAGGAAGCCACATATAAAGCCAGACGTTTGTGCCAAACACCAAAATCTGGCACAGGCTAAGTGAAGCGTGCGTGGGTGGGTGGTTTAGGAACAAAGTCCAAACAGGAGAACCTAAGCCTTCCAGAATAGCTGTGTCACCTCCATTGTCACTCAGTGTCACTCAGAGACGTCACACACCCCAGCTCAACATTGGAGGTGGAGTTTCTACAAGGGCCTTGCGTGTTGGTGGACCTGCCCGAGGAGGTGTGCTCTGCTACTTAGTGTGCCTGTTTGTCTAGCAGGGCAGGTGTTTGTCAGTCTGTTGAGGCAGAACTACTTTCCAGGAGGTTTTTTTTGGTTGGTTGGTTGGGTTTTTTTTGTGGTTTCCAGAAGCTGCCTTTGCTTTGACGGTCTCCTCTCAATAATGGACTCTCAGAAAGGGATTTTGCTCCCAAGTAGCCCCCATCACCCAAATACTACTCGAGGAAAAGTTTATAGAACAAGGTGGAAAAATCAAGCAGGTTTTGTTTGTTTGTCTGTTTACCGAAATAAGTAATTTCGTTTACTTTTGGTTACTTTCAAGCAGCTCTGCATATACCTGTGCCCTGAAGAACATGTGTAGCCCAGGGCTATGATTTCAGAGCTTGTTGTGCATGCAGGCCAAGCTGCAACACTCACCACAGCCTTTTTGTTCTTAGCAGTGAAAGAAGCATATTCAGGACTAGAGATGTTCCTTCGTTCTTTTTGTTATCCTCAAGGCTAAAGATACCCCCGTGGCTTTGCATGCTCTCCTGCTCCCCTCAGAACTGCTGCATGTGGTGCAGCATCCCAAAACTCTCCCTTAACCTTCCTGCCTGGTAGCTGAGAGGGGAGTAATTGGGAAGCGGGATCAAGCCTGGTGTGTGGCAGCTGCATGTGTGAATGAGACCAGGTCGTGCAGCTCCCTTGCTGTGAGCGTGTAAGCTATAAACAAATATTTAAAAGGTGGCGGTTTGGGAAAACCCTGCAAACTGCTCCACCAGTCTGTCTTCAACTCAAAAGTGTTTGTTATTTTTTTCAACTTAGTTATTCACTTGATTTAAATGTGTTCAGCCATCTGCTGAGGGTACCGAAAAGGCAGAAGCACGTAATTAAGCAGGCCAATTGTGCCATAGAAATAACAAATAATTGGGATGGGGGGGTGCAGCAACAGTTTATAGGCCAAAAGTCACTTTTCATTACTAGTGAGCGCTTCTGAAAATGACGTGCAGTTGTGAGAAACAGGTGGCTCAGAAGCAAAACATCAAAAAAAAAAAGGATTGGGGGGAATAGGGGACTTTTCTTTAAATTATTGTATAAGTCTAAAAGCCTGACCATATCCACAGGCACTCGCAAGTAGGCAGTGGAGAGATGATATGTATCTCACCAGCTGGCTGGATCCTTAAAGCAAGTCGATGCTCTCCTTGGAGATGCTGTGTTTTCCCATTGCTCCTAGAAGGAGCAGCTCTCGCTCCAAATCAGTCCATGGAAAAGCAGCACCCACAGAGTCAATGATCAGGAAGCCTTCCTGAAGCCTCTTGTTTTTCCAGGCTGGGCAATGGCATCAAATCTAGCAGTAGCTGCAACGTGGAAAAGGCTTAAGTAAATCTATGAATGCAACTATATGACATAAACCCTAATTGTGAACTTAAATGATTGCTGGCTTTTTTTTTTTTTAATATTTGCATTAAAAAAAAAAGTTTTGTCTGCACTATGGTGAACATACCCAAATGTTACACAGTCTCTTTTCTAGTCAAACGCAAACTCACCAGCCCCTTCCTCTGCCATACTCAGCTTTTTCTCGAAATAAAGAGAAGGTCTCACCAATTTCAGAGTTGTTCTCTAATGAATAAATGCCATCTAGTCCACTGAGATTATCATTTAGATTGATGTTATTCGAGCTTACTTGCTGATTATTTGAGAAGCCATGCATTTCCTTCGATTGCTTATTTAAACGCCTTGCTGTGTTTGCAAAGTTTTGCCTTTAGTTATGCATTTCATCAGGGTATTTCACATGCCTTGCTCAAAAATGTTGAAGTTTGTGAACAGCCAACAAACCAATTCTGTGCTGGGAACTTGATGTAGAAAAACATGCAAAAAGGGAGAGAGGCATCTATTGCATTTTTTGTGATCCTAGGACGTGCGTGTTAAATTGCTTAAATATGGAGCCACATACCTGTGGAGCATGAAGCAATGCTATTCCTACCTGTGCTTATTTTCATTTGTTACCAGCTTTTGACTTAGGAGGAAGCTGAAAGTGCTCAGAGAAAAAAAAAAAAGGCAAATCAGGCCACAAAATGTGCACACATTAAATGTAAGTAGTCTCCTTATGCTGCAAAACCTTAAAAATCAGCACTCCTCCCTAGTCATCTTTATTTATGGTATGTTCCTATGCCACCTGGGGAGGTGGTGGTGGGATAAATTCTTCTCATTAATGTTTTTACCAAATTTTTTAAGAATGAGCGTTGCCCAGTCTGACTTGGATGTGAGCTGGTGCAGCAGTTCTTGTGTGTACGAGTGCAGTGCATGAGAAGTTATCAACTGAGGAGCAAATTTACTTATCAGTGTTGTATTGCTTGTGCTTTGACAGGTATGCAAACTGAAAGTTCAATTTCCATGTTCTGAAAGGAAAGAATATGCAGCAGATTAGTTTTCAAATGGTTTTTAGTACAAGGAATGGAACTACTTACATGACTGATTTTCTAAAGTTACGTTTGTTTTTCCTGTGTTTCTCCTCTCCTCTTACAGATGCAGTTTCTATTTGCTAAGGATTCAGAGCATTGCATTTAAACTAAGGAAGACTTGGAGGGCAATTTTAGGAAAAAAATAGGTATCCAAATCACTACTATAATCCTTCCAGCTCTTTGAAAATGAAAAATAGAGTGTTTCAGAGAGCTATTTATTGGAAAGATTAGTTTTATCATGAAATTATTTCTTTAGTGTGTGGTTCAAGATTGGCCATTACCTTAAGAAGTTCACAGATGAAAACACAGGGAGACTTGCCAGTGAAAAGGAGCTGATGACTGAAAGACTGCTTTTCTTGATTGCTTTACTTTTCCTGCATGGGTAGAGCACTGCATATTGGCTTTACCTGGGAGAAACAAACAATACAGGGAAAAAAAAAACAAAGGAAGGAAGGAATAGGTTAAAATTCTACTGTGCATTTCATAAATGTAGTGATTTTTTTGAGGGAAAACATGTTTTATTCATACTGCTACATAACGTTAAAAAAACCAAAGGTGCAAGTGTTTTTTAAGTATAATATAACAGTTTTTGTTCATTCTTTGGAAATGACAAGCCCATGTTTACACAGGAGACTGGGAAAGAGCTCTTAGTCCTAGTTAATACATTTGTGCATGTGTGAGCAGTATGTGGCAGTATGTGAAGGTCTATATTTTTATATATTCACACATATATATATATATATAGTGTTGCATTTTTTCGCTATATTTCATTAGGATTATATCAGTCTCAGGATGCCAACACTTTATTTATAAAAATAATTTATTCCAGAAGGCATCCCATACCAGTGTCATGTTGTTGAGTGCAAATGGCTATATTAGCAGTTATCTTTGCTTATACATATGTCCACCCAAGTGCCTTATGACTTTGCATCCGAGGAAGGTGCTGGGCATTAGTTGTTTTACTTCAAAGTCTGCTTCCCATGCGTGGAAGTGGTGATAGGTTTGGCTAAAATCACCTCTTGGCAGTCAGGCAAAGCCCCCTCCTGCAGTCCCCAGGTGGCAGGAACCAGAGGTAGGGCTAGGAAAAATTACTGATTTAATGCAATTCACTACAGTGCTTCCAGTTTCAAGGACTTGTCGGTCATTCCCATAGCCTTAATTTGTAACTGGAACACTTCTTAAATTAGCAAAAGGACTGTCTTCTTGGAAGCTGTTAGTGGATTTGCTTTACACAGGAACTGGGGTACTATTGCCAGAGGGGGTCAAATGTTGCAAAATGGCATTTGCATGCGTGCATTCCAGTTAAATTATGTTTTATTTCCCCTGCATCTGGGTCTATGCATCGCTCGCTATGTGGAAAATTTCCCTCCTGGCAGCGAGTCAGCACAGGGTGATGCAGAATTCGAATCTCGGTGGGGCTTTGTGCTGAGCTTTTTTGCAAGGCTAGAATTTATAATAGAAGATAAATATTACTGTGCAAGGAGGAATATCAGTCCTAGCTAGCTAAGCAGGGGTATTGTCACGGGAATATGTTGCTTATTCGTTGCTTACTACTGGTCTGCTTAGAAAGTTTTAGTCTTCTGATCGGAGAGAAGAAACACAGACATGTGAGACGGATACAGCGGAAATACAATGTGTTTTAAGTAGCAAACCACTGCTTTGAAAACGTCTGAAATGCTGCATTGTGTGAAAAATCTTCCTTATAGCCATCTGGCAAGCAAAGACAGAGTTGGGTTTGCAAATGCATCTTTTTTCATGCTTGGTTCCTCATCCCAGTTCTTTGTATTTCTCTTGTAAAAAGAGTAAGAAAAATTCACCTGATGGAATGGACTTGGCGGAGTGCTAAATACAGGGATGCCTTCCATGGAAAGCATGAAGGTCTCATTGGATGGGAAGAGGCATTTTCTGTCCTAGCCGAGCTAAAACACCTGTTAACGCACAACAACACTGCGGTTTTGCTGCCCTCCCTTAGATCAATTCAAAATTGATTATCTGAATCTAAGGCAAATCTGATGTAACAGGCAAGCTGTAGATAAAATGTTAAATGAGCATGCAGGGCTGCCAGCTGTGGCATTTAAATATCACCAATATGTCCACCTCTCCATTTCTACTCCTTCTCCCCAGAAAGGAATATTTTCTTGGAGCGTTACAGAAATAGATGCGCTGCAATTTTGGATGTATTGTTTTTCTTTTCATTGACCTTAAGTTTGAACCAACTAAAGCTCTTCTCATTTAAACTGCATCTGTGGAGCTTCATGTTGTCATTGCTTTCGGTACAGAACACTGCTTGCTTGGCCTTAGTCTCCCATGGTTGACCATGGCTTCACCTTTTAGTAAAGAAAAGTCCTGCTGGAGAGGAGAAGAGAGCTGGGCTGGAGTGATAATGTCATTAATTGGGACATAGCTAAAAGAGAGGCCGTGATCTGAGAGAAGAAGAAAACTGAAATTTGGGCAGACTGTTTTACACTTGGTTTTGAGTAGTTTTAGTTAAGCTGAGGAGCCAATGAATTCAAGAGCTGAATTGTACAGGGTTATGGGAGCTGGGGTAGGTTGAGAAGGTTGGTTCAGCACTAATCATTGGGATAAATGATAATCCTAGTAATACTAATGATAATTTCAAGTTAGTTATCCTGTTTACTCATGTATAGAAGATGAAAATTTGCTTTCTGCCATAACTTCTAGTGGTAAAATTTTACAGCTCACAGCTTTGGAGAGAGGAGGTGTCCAAAACTAATAGATTTAGACATTCACATGTACAATTTCAAAAGTCTGTCTGCATTATTTGCCCTACTGTAATGAGAACAAACTGTCATTGGCACCAGCTACGGAGGAATGCTAAACTTTATGCAAGGGTTATGTAAACCACACGTTAGAGCAGGTGAAGTATGTCTTTACAGGGAGACTAGCTCCAGAGATCAAGTAGAAAGTGTTTATGTAATCTTCCTTTTAATTAGCATTTTCACTAGTTTACAGGATAATTATTTTTCTGTCCAAGATTTGCTTTGCTTAGCTAGAAGAATAAAAAAAATATTTTTTACATCCTGGATATAATATTAGTAAGAGAAGTAATACTGTAAGTTACAGCAGTTACAGTGGGGGTGTTTGGAAAAATTCTCACAGTCTGAAAGGGTTTCCTCATAACGAAAATGGGGAGAAACCAGTATTATGGGCAATTTTCGAGACTCCCACAGAGACCAGAGTCTGAGTATGCGTCTTGTATACTGTAGAAGCCATTCTGTTTTAAAACTATGGTCTGAATAAATAAGATTGAAGGAGAAAGGGGAGTTGAGAGGGCAGGAATTCCTGAACATGAACCAAGTGAGACTGAAAATGAACCCAGTCTGCCAGTGACTGAAATAACCTTTTCCTTATTAATAGCATATACATGGAATAGTGTATCACTGTGGCCGATGCTTGTCAGCGTCTTAAATCAATTTCTGTGGTTATTTTAGGCCTGGATGGTCAACATATTTTGTATCCACGCTTTTAAATGATGCTCAGTGACTAAATGGTCAGGTAAACTGGATTTGTTCTTTGGCAATCTGCTTAAGTTTACATTTTCTTATGACAATACTGTTCACTTTGAAAGCTGCTGTAATATGGTGTGAATACCTTGGCAAAGCAATAAAGGAGTAATGCTGTGAGCAACCCCTACCTAGTAGGAGGAATCTTATTTCTGTGCCTGTGATAATAAATGCAAAAAGCTCACCTACCCTCCAAATACTAAAAAGCACCCTTAAATAAGTGGTTGGTAACATATAACTCAACCTGCAGGTCTGTGTGAGGGTGCATCACCTGTGGATTGAGCCCTTTAAACTGGCCAAAACGGGTGTCTACGAACTGCTATGAGCAATGGGGTAGTGAAAGGGAAAGGAAACATGGGAACTAGGGGGGAATCTTTAATGTTTTGAAGTAGAAACTGCTGGAAAAAAAAAAAAAAAAACACCCAAATGGGTTTGCTTGCCCAGTTTCCTCTGCTTCCAGGGAACACAGGGAACATGTCTAAAGGTTCTAAAGGTTCCAGAGGAGATATTCCTGTTGACAGTCACGTTTAAGTTGTATTAACTGATGTGCTTTTGTAGCAAAAGGGAATTTTCCAGTGGCAACAAGTCTCCAAAATCCTGAAGCTAAAGGAGCCCTGGTCTCTGCTGAGTTGTGCTTTGCTGTCTTCACTGTGCCAACACACAGACACAACGGCTTTCTTTTTTCTTTTAGCAGAACAAACTCACATAAGGGCTGCACCAAGTGTGGCGTACAGTACAAAAGAGATTTGTCATTTTTTGACAGTAATTCACACGGACTCCAAAACAAATGTACTTCTGAGCGGAGACTGCACGAACAAGAAAGGAAACACTCTCAGCTGCCTGCCAGTCCATCCATCTTTTTAAATCATGTCAGCAGACTTCACATTGTTTGCCGAGTTTTATTGTTTCATAGAGGAGGAAATCATTTGTGGTGAAATTCAGCAAGCCGTTGAACTCTGCAGCTGTTGATTCCTCGCGTTTGATTTCCAGCACATTGCTGTTTCATCATTTGACTGTCGTTCGGTTTGGATTACATAGTTTATCCACACTATGTCATTACCTAGATTGCGCTGGTAAATTCAGAAGCTAAACCCTTCTGCTTGTAAAAGTGTCTGCCTGACATTTGTAAGACTTGCACTCATGCTGCGTGCCTGATTTCAGAGCGCCGTGTTGGGCCGGGCCTGAATTCTTCCTTCTGTCAAGGAAAACACATTTATACACCTCATCGTGAAGCCTGCTGGAAGGAAAATGAGTCGGGCTCTCGTTTTAAATGGAAGGTGCACGAACAGGTTTTATAGAAAGGGAGAAAATCCCGACAGCGTAGCAGATATCGCTCCTTGGAAGGGCCACTGAGGCAGACTTCATGCCGGGAGCTGTATCTTACGGCATAAGGACAACTTGGAGCCAGGTCGTAGCTGTGACATGAGAGACGAAGCGGTGCCGGTGACCGAGCAATGACTCTTACTGCTCCCATGTCGTCGTCGCTGTTATAAATGAACGTCTTAATGAGAACCAAGGGAATTTACGGGCAGATATGAAAATTTTGTTCCTATGGTTACCAGGTGCTCCCTCTCAGTCGGGAAATGTCACTAGGATAATGACAGCCCAAGGGTAAACACATGAGGTACCTGCTGAAGAAGCCCCCCTGCTCCAGCAGAAAATCCTTGCCTTTGTGTGCTGTTTGGGCGGCTCGTTCTGCAACCTCCATCCGATTTAATGCCTTTCTGGCTCACTCCTTCTCTCCATGAGCTGAGTTTGGTCAGGTAATAAGGAGCTCCAGGGATAAGAAAATGCAAAAACCAAAATGGCATTTAGAGAAGTTCATTTACCTGTATTACTCTCTCAAATCTCTCCCCACTCATCTCCTCTCTACATGGAGTAAACAATAAGGCAGACTACGTGCATTTCCACAAGTTAAGAGAGTAGAATAATTGTTTTTTTTTTATTGGGTCCATATACTCTCTGTCCTGAATATACTAATTCTGGTGAGTGACACTCCGTACCCATCTTGACCTGCAGGCAGAAGAGGAAGGGAATGAGCAGGGACTTTCTGCCTCTCCGCTCAGTTTCTTGCTGCTTTGGGGCAACTGCTGCTGTTCCCCACCAGGTGTGTGAGGACTCAAGGTGGGGATGGCACTTCAGGGGAAACCACCCGTCTGTGGGAGGTGGGGTGGGATGTGAGAGGTGTTTTGCTCCAGGCTGCCCTACAGACAAGATCTGTGTAGGGTTTTCTGTTTATTACGGGGAAAGGAAGGATTGCGGAGCTGGATTAATTCCTGCTGCAATTTTCTGAAGGCAACGAGATGACACTAGTGATTGCTTTGACATTGATTTCTCAGTACAGGGTAATTACCTGGTCCTTTAGAAAAAAAAATATAGGAAGAGACAGAAAATCAGAAGAGCTGCTCATAAAGGAGTGGATCCCCACCACCTTCAATAGCCCTATAAATCACCCTATAGACTAAAGTATTAATACTCTGCTCAACCAGAGATAGAACTGAATCTAACCATGGCAGTAGCCAGTGTGTTGCCTCCTGCCATTTACAGGCTGAGACTGCAGACTCCTTGCCCTCAGAGGGATTATGAATCATATAGTTCCTCCTGGAGTGTAGGGCCAGGGTCTTGGCAGTGTGTAGCCAAGCAGACCACAGCTAAGCCACGGTTCTTCTAGGGTATCAATTGAGGGTGACTACAAAGATCCTTGAGCTTTCTAAGGCCCGAGAACTTTGCTGATCTTGCTGACTCTCAGATTCCTAGTTGAGGTGCTTTAATCAGACACCATAACCTCTGTCTCAGGCCGCGCAGAGAGACAGAAGCTCCAGAGAGCAAATCATTTCACCCACGCTCTGAATATCCCTGGCCCATTATTCCTGTCCCCATTGACAACAGACACAGAAAGCCTTCAAACAATTGCTTCCAATAGGATCTTAGTCACTGTCATTGCTATCTTAGTGAACTTGGCCATCCTGAATGGCTTTAATTACTTTGGATGATAGTCTGGCTTTTTCGCAAGCCTTTCTGCAGGCAGGGTAGATGTTCTGAGATGTAGGAATTGAACTAGAGTTCAGTGAGATATTGGTTGTCCATTACCACTTGCACTTCCCAGAAAAGACCCACTGCTGCTTACACATAAGGCAGCAATAGAAAATATGTAGGGAAAAAAGCCAAAAATGGTGCCAGGAGGAGGAATGAGAGACAGTAAACAGGTAAGATATATGCTAATAATGAGGACAAGAGATTATCAGGAAGTCAAAAGACACCAAAGATGCCTGCTACTCTAAGATTAGCTAGATGGGCCACTAGCTTGTATGTAGCATGTTTTTATCTCTTTGATTTTGGAGGCTTAGGAAAGCTTCACTCTCCTGTAAGTTTGGGTTTGTCCGTGTAGAGCAGCTGGGCACTCATAGCCTGGATGAGACTGCAGGCCAGCATCGTAGTTCAGAGAGAAATGCAGACCCTTAAACCAGAAGTTTCTTCACTCGGTGAAAGATCTCATCACAGTAAGCAAAACCAGAATTTTGCTATCGGCTGGATTTCAGGATTTGTTTTTTGTTTGCTCTCTGAATAGTTCAGGAAGCAATATGGGAATCCCATCGTACCCATCATCCATCTCTGTTGTTTGCACCCTAGCCTATTGCTGTAGTACCCCGATGCTTCACAGTATAGTACATTTGAAATTTTGGTCAGGTTTAAACATTTTCAGTTTACCCCCAAAGCAGGTGTAAAGAAAATCTGAGTCTGGTTAATTACAGTTTCGATTATTGCATATTTAAAAGTGTATGCCAAGTAGTTAGTTTTACAACAATGTCACCTCAATAATAATAATAAAAAAGTACTTCCTTGAGCAATATCTTGAGATTGAGTCTTTTGAACTTCTTTGGACTTGGAAAGAAAGGAATCTGAAGGAATTCAACAGCACTGACATATGTATTGGAGGGCAGGATGAGGAAGGGAGATTTTCTTTGAAAACATGCAAGTAGAGAAATCATGTGTAGCTGCAGGAATCCTCAGCAATTGCTGTCCTTGTGACAGCCCTGGAGAAATCCAATCATCCTAGACACCTCATTATGAAGAATGGCAACTGCTGCGTGATGAATCTTTGAAAACAAATGCAAAACCTGGTACTCGATGGTTCCCCTTTCTTTGTTAAGTTGAATACATAGATTGTCCCCACAAATTACTACCGTTTTATACATATTCTTGGCGACAGCAATGTTTTCTGTCTCACCGCAAGAACGTACCTTTGCCTGGTAGTATGTATCTCCCCAGCTGCATTGGGTAGTTCTGCTATTTGAGTTTCAGATTAATCAGGGTTTTGCCCTGGTAAGGGAAATGGTATCATGGCATTGTAGACAAGGCTTACTGTTTGAAATCAGTAAGGCCCATTGCAGCTGGCCAAGTTTTCCAGGTTAGTACAAAGTACAAGCCTGATCAAACAGTACCTTGTTTTCACACCTCATCATAGCACCAGGATGAACAAACCTGATTTTCAGAAACAATACAGCTAGCTAGCTGGGAAGTTATTTCCTACCCTGTAAACATGTTCAGTGTCAACACTTTGTCATGTTCATCTCCGCAGGAGCTAAGGACTCCCTCACATTTCCTGCAGCTGCAAAATGGCTTCATGTCTGAACTCAACCATTCCTGTTCTGTTTCCACACATCTTCTGCAATGGCAATGCTGCTTTCCAGGCATTTTATATATGGTCTGCCGTGTTTCAGGTGGTTTGGACCCTCTATGGATTATTCAGGGAGAAGAAGGAGATGCTGTAGGAGGAGTTTTTAAAGTCCCTCTTCAAGTCATCATACTTGAAGACTGCTAGTTTTGAAAGTCATTGTAGGTCAGTGATCGGGTAGCTCAGACACTCTGAATGAGCGAGGCAGAGTCAAGAAAATGCCATTCTGAGAAACCACTTAGGACAAGTGTTCAGTGGGAGCTGTTCTTAATGTTCTCTTTTCATCATTTTTACAGAAATGAGGTCATGATAGAGCTGCCTTTTTCTTTATTCTCCTACCAGTCCTCTAGGCCCTATCATTCATGTATAACTCCTGAATTAATTTGCCACATTTAACCAAATTTAATAGAAAGGTAGAAAGCACAAAGATAAGTAAGCTTCTCTGAGAAGGGTGGTCAGAGAGAGAAGAGAAAGATCCTACAGTGTTCCTACAGAAGGGAAGATGTTGTCAGTGATGCAGGATGGTAGAAAAATGTTCTGGCTGCAAGAAAACACGCAATTTGACATCAGTGAAGCCAGCTAACAGGGTAGGAAATGCAAATTTTCAGTAATTCTACTTTTAATTGAAAATCTTGATTTCAGAAGAAACCTTCAGAAACCTTCAGAAAGGTTGATATGGCCAAGGGTGAAAGCAATAATCTGATTGCTTTATGGATAAAGAATTTTCTGAGGCCAACCATTATGGAAGTATGTAGGGTGAAAGGTTAATAAGGATCACCTGGTGAAGGTAAAGAGATGTGGAGATATAGAGGACACCTGTGGAAGACTGGGGAGCACCCTTCTCCGGGATTGGTCACTGGGTTCCTGGCGCTCCAGGATTGTTGGGAAGGATGTATAAATACCCAAACTGTGGGTTTGGAAGAGGCTGCTGGGTTGTCTCTGCCCTTCTGTCTCTGTATAAGTGATGGATCAATTGAGTCAGTCTGGGCTGAGGACTGATCCTTGGAGGATGCCAGTAAGTGCAGGCCTTCAACTAGACTCTATGCTGCTGATCATCACCCTCTGGGCTCTGCCAGCCAGCCAGCTCTCAATCCACCTCAGTGTCCACTCATCTAACCCACCCTTCTGGAGCTTGCACAGGAGGATGCCGTGAGGGACGGTGCCAAAAGCCTTGCTGAAGTGCAGATGGATGCCGTCGACTGCTCTCCTCCTGCCTATCCAGCCAGTCATTCCATCATAGAAGGCTCCTAGGTTAGTTAAGCGTGGTTTCTCCTTGGTGAATCCATGCTGACTGCTTCTGAGCGCCTTCTTGTCCTCTGCTAGCTATAAAGTAATATACTCTAAAGACACTTACAAAATGAAGTAAGAAACCAGTCGTTCACTTTTGAGATGTAGTATAGAATTTCTCTAAAATTGGCTATTTATTTATTTATTGGCCTAAAGTAATTCCTACTTTATAAAAACTCTTCAGAGCTTTGTGGGAATATCCTCAACATGCATGTCATTCTGCTTAATTCCTGTTTGTAAAGCGCTATAGTAATGTGCAGCAAACTGGTGCCGTTTAACTTAAATCAGAGGATGTGCAGCTAGCTTAAAGGTGTTAAAATAGACTTATTCATAATTTCCTTGCTTTTCTATTCCTTGAATATTGAAGTGTAATATCTTTCTAATGCGTATTCCATATATGCCATATTGACTATCATACATCTGAAGTATAATTAGCAATTGCTCATGGAAGTGAAGGAATAACATGTGTTCAGTGCAATGATGGGTGTTACCCAGGTATTTGCAAAGCAATCACATGCACAGGTTGATCCGAAACCTCAGCCTGACTTGCTCTTCCTCCTTTATGCCACCTACCCCTTCCGAGCCATCTGGATGACTTGGGAAATGCAGGTTAAACCTCCACAGATCACTTTTTTTTTTTTTTTTTTTTTTTTTTTTTTTTAAGATGACTTGCTCTCTAGAGTTCTCTGAAAATATCAGCAGGTGGTGGTTGGATGTGCCACAATCTGGAGCTACTCTGGGAACCAGCAAATGTTTCCCAGTGTGTGTAAATGAGATCAAAATAAATTTGGAAGCATCTATATAAGCATTATAAACAGGAATAATAATAATAAAAACTCTATTCTATATACAAGTTAGAAGAGTTGGCTGCTAAGGGACCATGATCCTTAAAGAATGACCATCTTTGCTAGGGATGGGAGTTGTAGAAAGCAAAATGTGAATGGTGTTCACAATGGAAGGCTGGAAGCTTGTTCTGTCGGTGCTCCTCTCAGCTGTGGGTTACATCTGTGCTAGTAAATTGCACATTAGCAGAGAGCGTTTTTTGGCTCTCGGGCCAGCTGGCTGGTCTTGACCTTGTCCATGTCATAGAACTCCTTTCAGCTCCAAGCAGGATGTCCACATCAAAATGGAGTGTTGGACATGATCCTTGGCCTGGGATAGCTGCAGAAATTGGGCAAGGCCTCGTTGGCACAGGCCGGGCTAGGTCAAGGAAGGCTCTTCTGCAGTTATAATGGAGTTGACAGTTGTGCTGTAGTGGCCAGGGTGTCCTCTGGCACTGTGTTTTTGAAATAGTGTAGCTCTAGCCTTGTATTTATTTAACCAGTGTATATTTCAAAGATCACAGATACCTTATGTGCAGAGACTGAGTGTGCTGCAAGCAGCACTTGGTGTTTGAGAGTTTCTGAAGCTCTTCCTTACTTGCTAAACCTCAGGCAACCCCATCCCATATTAATGATGTGAGCCCCTATATAGCAGGGAGTGCAGGTTTGCAGTAATGAGAGCTCCTGGTTTGCAAGTTAAACTGTTGTCATGGAGCTGTGATACCTCTGAGCTGGCAGCATCTTTGCCAGAAGGAAAAGGGCAAGTGCATCAGGAAGCCTTTGAATTGGTGTAGACCAGTGGCATTGAGCAGCTTTCCAGCTACCCAAGCCTCATATTAGTCTTTCAAGACATGTCCTAGATTTTGACCTATTGAACAAGTACATAGCAAGTCGAATGGAAAAAGCATGGTTTGCTGCTCTCGGCTTTCAGATAGGATCAGGAAGGTCAGTCGAAGATTAATGGATGCAACTGCTTTCTAAGCCTATCTGTAATACTTCTAGTGTGGCTTCCAAAGGGAATAGGCCATATGTAGTAATCCTCTCCAGTTAGTTTCCCCTTACTCGGACCAAATTTGAGCAACTATGACAAGTATGTCAATTCTTACAAGTTGCCAAGTAGAGCAGAGAGTATCAGTTCCTCCAGTGAGGAAGAACAGCCCTAGAGTTAAGGAAAAGATGAATAAGGATTGCAGCAGGAAGAGCAAAGTGCTCCTGGAAATGCTGCAGCTGAAGAAAAACCTTCATCCAGAGCTGTATCCTTCACCAACAGTGATCCTTCAGTAGGCTTGAGGCTAGTTCGCAAAACAGGGTCAGGTACATGCCAAACTATGCAGCTGTGGTGAGCTTTTGGGAGAAGTGGCACCTGGTGCGTGTATGATAGTATGATCACACTTCTCAGCAAGGACTTGCTAGGAGTTTAACTGAAGGAGCTCCATCTGAGATGAAGCTTGCTTTTCTTTTTTTTTCCTCCTCTGAACTCTAGTACTACTTGCTTTGTTTTTTCCTCTTCTCTTTTTTTTTTTTTTTTTTTTTTTCCCAGCTGCTTGGTGGTTCTGATTAAATCTCACTTATTTTGAATCTTCTCACTCTCTAAAGTCTTTCCTGAGATTTTTTTCCTCCATATTTTCTCTCCTGGCATGTTTCTTTACCCCTTTTCTCTGTTGATACTGTCTGAATTCAAACATCCTGACTCGAGCTGAGAACAGCAAACTTCCCTGCTCGCTGAAAAGACCCTCCTTTTGAAAAGGCTCTGCTAGAGACCAAACAGCATCTCTATTCCAATTAAAACAATGCCACATCTCTCCTGGAGAATTGGGGGCCACTAGGAGTGATTGCCTATAATGGCAAAAAGCAGAGCTGAAATCTGAGGAGGACTAAGCTTACCCCATGTCATTTGACATGCAGATATTGGATTTGCAGGACAATAAACCTGGGAACAGTAATGGTGCTCCCATCCAGGAGAGACAATGAAAATGAGTACTTGCTCTCAGCTATTTAAGTTTGCTGTTATTTTGGACTGCTGCCTATGAATCAAGTTCAAGCCAAATTGAACACAAATCACCTAGAATTGCATGCAAAAGGTCTCCAATAAAATTAGCGGCAGAGCCGCCAGCCTCGTGCAGCTCAAGTGAGCCATCATTGTGTATCTGCCCCTAAATGTCAATGTGGCCATCACTGCCTGTGTGCTGCTTTACAAGGGAGAGCAGTGCTTGATGGCCCCTGTACATGCAGACACCGTTATATGGATTGCCTGACTGTATGGCATTTGGTGAGCGTGCTGAGTGACTGCTGAAGGTTAATAGAATATGGGAAGGCAGCAGGGGTTGAGAGGGGCCTGGGCTTTGTTACCTGTGTAGCTACAGGGAGGTTCTGTGGTCCAGTCCTTCAGGACACCTCTGCTCTTCAAGAGAAGTCATCCTGGCTGCTGCTTGGCCCTGTGGCAGGGCTGTGAAGGCTCAGAGGTAAATGCATCAGCTCCTAGGTCAAAGTGTGTCGGATTTAGCCCTGCGTCCAATGGGAGTTGTTGTAGTCCTCGCATCTGTATCTGGTGTTTCTGGCTTGCCGCTTGTGTCTCTCCCCCAGTAGCATCAGGCTTGGATCAAGAACCTACCCTGTCCTATGAGCCGTGGGCCAATTCCTGCACTACACAGTGCTTTCCAGGGAATGCAAAACGTAGGGAGAAACCCAATCTGGGCCCTGGGCAGCCTCTCCTCGCTCCTGACAGTCTGTGCCAAGCCACCAGGCTGCAGGTAGGCAGTGAGGGAACTGGTGGTTGCAGCCAACAAAGCTGTTTTCCAGCTTGTGCTTTGCTGCGATACCCTTCCTAGGGATGGGCAGAAAGTACAAGGAAAAGAAATTAAAATGTTTGTGTAGAAAATGCAGTGTAAGTGGCATCCACCTCAGACTCCTGGGCTATGGGACTTCGGGCATCTGTCAGTAACCAGGAGAGGGGGTGCATTGCTTCTCTCCCATTGTCCCTCTAATTTTTCATAATTGAGGGATCAGCACCTCTTGGGGCAGTTTCCACTGGGCAGGTTAACACTACCAAAGTCTACTTTTGGCACCTTGCACAGTGCTACGACACATGGGAGGAAAAGGGCCTCTAGCTGCGCTTCATTTATTCATTGCCTCCTCCTGGAGAGGAAGGTTAGTCCATCATGGAGTGATTGAGGGCACCAGGATCTTGCCCTGAATCAGGGAAAGCTTAGGAAGAAATTAAAATTGACTTCCTCAGGCAGTGCGTATTTGTTTATTTTCTTTATGCTGTCTTTCCCCTGTGACAGAGCTCTAGTACCATTGGCATGTACAATCTAATACGTGCTACAGGGCTGGTAGCGTGATGGATTTTAAAGTTGGAGACTTCTCAGCGAAGCACAGAAGAGGAGAGCAAATCCTCAGATTCACTGCACAAAAATTGGGTTGAATCAGGTCTTGCATGACTCCAGCTTCCTGTCTGACCATATGATTTGCAACTGCAATAAGGTCTTTTTGCAAAATAGATTGCTTTTAAGCCCCTCCCAAATATTTTGGGATTTTAGTTGGAATAATCCTTGTTACTGCACGATCTCTCTGCATGATTTCTGACTTTTCAGAATCTGTAATTGAAGGCAAGTATCTAGTAAAGAGCACAAAGCAGCAAAATGTGACCTGCCCTGGCAAGGGTATGCTCATGGTCAGCTCTATGTATCAAAGACATTTTTTCCCCTGATTGATTATTTTCTTCTTTTCACACAGTTTCTGCAGGTATTACAAGGTGCTTAGTAAATCTACTTCAGTCTGCAAGCTGTCTAATCTTTATTTGCCAAAATGATAGTTTAAAAGCAGGAGCTAGCCTAAGAGCCAACATGTCTCTGAACAAATAATTGTAACAGCTACAGTTACTGGATTTTCTTATTTGAGAAGAGTCTGCAAGGCTTTTTATATTTAAAAGAAAAACTATTTATTATCTATTCAAAAAGAAAATAAAAAAGCAAGCACTGAAGTGCTTGAGTGGGTGCACAGACAGTAAAATTACATTTTATATGTCCCGCTTTATTCAAAGTATCAAAAGAGGAAAACAATAAGAACAAATACGTGAGGGTAACCCCTGAAACTGTTTTAGGGTGTTTTAGGCCACATAATCTAGCACAATACAATGATGCTGCTTCCCTCACTGAAGCCCAGTTGAAATGTAGTTGGAAGGCTATGTACATTAGGTAGCTTCCAAGCTGCTGCTTCAAAATGTGGTTTATTTAATGTGGTAGAGATGTGTGGAGTTACTGGCATAGCCATCCTGTTATGGGTTATTTCAATTAAAATACAGCAGTAGAAAATCATACCATTAACCATTTGGGGTAGAAATTCCAACTCCCATAAATAGTTCATTAGTACAAAATCTTAATTTAGAGCAGAACTGCATGAATGTCACGTTCTTCTGTTCACAGGCCAAAACCACAAGAGAGTTTGAAAAGCTCTGACTGTCCTAATCAAAAGAAAAGGAAAAAAACAGTGTGTTTAAAAAAAAAAAAAAAGTGTAGCTTGACCTGAATCACTGAAATTTTGAGTTGTAAAAAGACATTTCCCTTGAAATTTTTTGCAGTGACAGGAAGTTTTGAGCTGGGGCGGGGTGGGGGGGAACCTCCTGGCTCTTTTCAAAGGCACTTCCAGAATTCACCTATTGCCCCTGCCTCTTCCTTTTGTGTTTGCAGCATCTTCATGAGGCACCTTCTCTTCTGGTGGTGGCACCTGGTGCCAAAGAGTCTTCTTGTGGCACCTGGTACCAAAGAGTCCAGTGGCTTCTTGTGTCCGACTTGTTTGTTTTTTGGTGGGAGGAGAGTTCTCAAAGTCTGAGCTGTCTCTGGTCCCTCTAAGATGGGGTACAGGAGCTGTGGTTTTCTTACAACTCCTGTGTTGCAAGCCTTGGGGTCTGTAGGTGTCAATGGATGGAGAAGTTTCATTCTACTGGCAGGGCTATAGCACATCTAGCAGCACCTTCTATATCCTTGCCCTAGTGGCGAGATGGCATCTGTGCTCATGAAGGACCATCTAGGAAGTTTCTAGCATAGCAGTGCAGAGTCATGGCACTACTATTAGAGCCATTAAATTCATGGTTGGTATTTCCTGATCATAAGACAAGCGACGGGACAGCAAGGGCTGCAGCACCAACGTAAGGTATTTTCACATTCTAATCCTACGTACCTGCTGGCAGCTCAAATGTCCACACCACCAAGAGGGACACTGAGCAGAGATGTGCTTCTTGTGTGAGAGCTAGCACCCAATTTCTGATGGCTGTAAACCCTGTTAGGGCTTGTGAAAGTTCTTCCAGCAGAAATAGGGCTGTATGACCTGTTTTTGTTGTTGTTTTCTCCATTTTTTGGAGGAGGAGGACAAAAACTCTGCAGTAAAGCAATAGCTTCATTGTTTAACATGTGTCTGGCACAGATTCCTTTGGCGAGGGTCACTGTATACTTGCTTTCAGTCCATGTTCTCTTCTCTCTAAAATGGGCACTGTGAAGCTATCTCATTACTCACCGACTTTATGGGAGAGGTTCAGTAATCATTATGAAAAGGTCAGATGCTTCTGTGAAGGGCACCTATAAATGAGTCCATAAATAAATAGACTGGAAGTCTTCAGAAGAAGCTAACAGCTTATTTATCTTTTATCCTGCTGGCTGCAGGGGACGTATGAAAGCTCTACCATACTGCTAATTAGTTCAGTACTCTTGTTGTTCCTGGGGTACTAGGGCAGTCCTGAGAGTAGCAGTTGGTTTAGTGTGAGACCGGACCAGCACTGCAGGTCGTGACAGCGTGTGGTACCAAAGCCTGGCTAGGGAAAACACTTCTTAATTGAGAAAAGCCATGTTTCTGTTGAGATGGGGCTAGCTGCAAAACATATTTTCAGCAGTAAGGTGGCAGGACTTTTTTCATGCTAGGTTCATGGTTTTTATTGACTTGTCTGAATGTTGGTTGCTTGGGTAGCCTTCAATAGTGTCAGGTCTGGACTTGAAAAACCCTGCTGTCTAGCCAGGATTTGGTTTAATGCCACACTCCAGTGGTGTTTAAGGTAGGTAATAAGAAACACCTCATTTGCTTTGATTTCATTCCATTTTTTATGAGGGAAAAGGCTCCTAAACTTCCTGTTTACTAGCACTTAGATTTCCTGTGCCTATTAAACAGATTTCTGCTGTACCAGAAAGGGTTGCAAGGGAACCCGGGGCAGCAACAGTCCTGGGGGATGGAAGGAGATAGGGCACATCTCAGGATGGCTATGAGGAGGAGAGGGACTGACCCCTTTGGAAACAGTTCATGGCCAATTTTCTCATATAGCACTTGGTTATGAAAAGGTTAGAAATTCCCCAGGGTTGAACATGTTGTAGGAAAATGTGGCACCAAGAAGAGACAGGAATCCTGACCTAGAGGCCTGCTCATTCCTGAACCCAGAGGTTCATTCCTGCCTGCTGAGCTTGCACAGGGTGGTCCTGGCTGTTGTCCTGGTGTGATTTTAATGACAAAAACCTTTCTTCAGCTATGTGAGAACTCCTGAAAATCTCTCCTTTCAAAGGAATGGAAGCACAAATGGAAATGCATTAAGAGAAAGAGCAGAGACTCCCTCCCTTAGAAAGGGAAATGCACTGAGACACTATGAAAAATAAACCTGAAACTGCGCAGTTCACTGCAAGGTGATCCATTCTGGGGAAGCCAAAGTTGGCAAGAGTGTCTCATTTTGTGTTCCCCATCTCTTACTATTCTCTCAGGGTGACTGAAATGTTCTACCATGTTGACATTTGCATCATTTTGATGCTGACTGGAGAGAACTGCAAGGAGAAAATTTCTAGGCTGAGGTGGAGGCATGTCAGCCAGGAAGGGACAGAATGCCCTCTCCCAAAAAGTGGAGGCCATAGGAGCTGCAGTGACAGTTGCAGCTGAGGAGCACAGGAGGGTCTGCACTTCTATCTTTGTAGAAAGAATCAAATGGTGTATTACCACATTGCCAGCTAGTCTATCATCCAGCCATTGATTCTGAGCACTCGGGGCAAGTGCATGGTCAGGGATTCTGTTTCTGCGGAGTGGTAGTGGCATTTAAGGCTTTAATCATTAAATGCAATCATTTAAGCTTGGGCAGAATCAGCTGCAAGCAGAGGCAGTGTTTCATGGAGGCTACCCTGATCACAGATGATGGAACATTTAAAGAGAGGAAACTTTTCCCCAGTTTTCTAGTGCTCTTGGCTTTACTGTATCACTTCATGGCAAGTGCACGAGGAATTTCATTCCTGAACTAAGAAAGCTCTTGTATAGCCTTTTCTTCTCAATATATCACTGCCCAAGCTGTGGTACATGCAAGGGAGACCGACAAGCAACTGCTAACATCCAAGGAAGCCTAGCAGAAACTGCAGGTTTTCTGTTGTTACTTGTCTTGAATTAAATCCAGCATGGGCTGCTAGCTACTTTTACACACTGCAGCTTTTCATTTTTTTAAAAAAGAAAAATAACACAGATTTATTATATTTGCTAAAACAGGAGGTTTTGGGATATTTGGTTTACAGCTGTCTGCTCCACACAAAATATTTCATCATTGTTTCTTCTGACAGTCATCACTATTTTGTGTTTCATTATTCATACGTCTTTTGAGGATTAATTAAGCAATAATTTTGAATGGCCAGATTTCTTGTTTAAAGGCTCCAAACAACACGGTGGTGAACAAGTGGGATGAATACACTTGCTGCTCAGGGCTTGCAGTGTGTTAATTTCCTTTCATTTCTCATTAGGTTGGTTTTCTTTCACTCTGTTGGAGTTGTGCTGCATGTAAAAAATCTGTGCTCCAAAAGAAGTTGGTGGTTCCTGGGATGTATGAATATTGATAGCTGAACGTGGCTCGTGCTTGTGTCATGGCATTTCACCCTGGAAAAGAAGAAAGGATGTAGCAGCAGTGCAATGTCCCAAGATCCCTTGTCACCAGCTTTTTTTCTCCAGTTTTTCATCCTTTCTAAGGGCAAAGGCATGTTTTTTTCATAAGATGAACCTGCTTGGGAAATAACCACTCCACAAATATACAGGCTAGTATCTAACTATTAATTTATGATGCTGTTTTTTAAAAAAGGCAGTCTACCTCTGGTACATGTCTTTGTGCTGTGCTTTCAAATATGATTGGAGGTAGTGCCCATCCATGGTCTTGGACCAAGCTTTCATATGTGAACAGCGGGAAAGCAGCAGTTTGGTTTAGTTAATTCTTTCAATTCTTTGTCCAGCTGGGAAATGAGGAATAAATACGTAATATGAAGCTTTGGGAAGCAAAACACATGTTGCTTTGTCTATACAGAAGATGACATTTAAAGAGACAAGGTAGAGTTCTCTTTCTTGTGTTTGTGTCTTGCTGGGATAAAACTGAAACTGTTCTTCAAAGCACACAGATACAGAGAGTATCCAGACTACCGATTTTTGACCCAAGTTCCTTTGCTCCAAAGGAGAAAATAATTCATCCTTACATTAAGCTCTGGTGGGTTTTGACACTGGAAATCTGAATAGCAAAAAGGACTGTTTGCCATAAAACTGTGTGTGCAACCTATCTGGACAAATCCCTGCTGCAGTAACAGATATGGTGTCATCCCATCAGCCCTGAGCAGAGATGATCACAAAAGGTGACCCTTGTGGGATGCTTCGTTGCAAGATCCCAACTTGGAGGGAAGCAGCTGAGCACCAGATGTTGACAGGTACCTGTGCAACAGCTTTCTCCTATAATGAACAAGTCAAGACATTGATGTGTGTTACACAGTGGCTTGGATGGAGCCCACATCATTGCTTCTTAGGAGAAAGCAATCTTGAATTTTACCTCATAGCCCCAGTGAAAACTATGTAAAAATACACTCAGTATTATGAGGTGGTGGCACACGTTTGTATGGATGCATATGTATGTACATGTATGCGTATATGTATACATGCTACAGGCTTGGGGCAGAGTGGCTAGAAAGCTGCGCTGAAGTGAAGGATGTGGGAGTGTTGGTCAGTCAGTGGCCATCAGTGGCCCAGGCGGCCAAGGAAGCCCATGGCCTCCTGGCTTGTACCAGGAACAGGGAAGGGATCGTTTCCCTTTCCTCAGTGCTGGTGGGGCTGCACCTCAAAGACAGAGTTCAGATTGGGGCCCCTCACCACAAGAAAGACATGGAGGTTCTGGAGCACCTTTTTTTGTTGTTTTTAGATTGCCAGCAAGCTCCCCAAATCAGTCATGCAGCTCTCCCAGCAGTGCAAGCTTTCCTGTGTTCACAGAGAAGCCATTTTATGTTGTCTTTATTTTTGCGTTCAGTTTTCCTTGCTAGCTCAGGTAGGCAGTGCTCATTATTTGGGTATTAGATCCCAGGTAGCGTCTTGGCTTTTTGGATCTGCTGTAATCCACACCAAATATCTTCACTGGTATCAGACTACAGCTACAATCCCTCACACTTCATGGGGGATCAAGGATGGAGACTGCTTACCATGAGATACTTGAAGGCAAGTCCTTTGCTTAATTACAGCTGAAGACCCAATCGTATTTTCTCTTGCACAATAAGAAATTTCCTTATAAAAATCTCAAGCCCATTTTAATCTTACAGCTTTTTGATGCAAGGAAGCACTCGCGATGTTTTTTGTGACTCTGTCACTGTGGGGTCCACAAAGACTAAGCTTAGCACAAGGCTTGCTCATTGCTCCAGGGCCACCTCCAGAATGTGAGGAGAACTTCTAGGGGAGCATCATGTGGGAAATGGTGACTTAAAGATGTCAAAACAGACTCCAGCAAATCACTGCAGGCTGCTGACACTGGCAAGAGCCAACAGGTATTAGCAACGTGTTTTGTTTGCAATGATAGCAGTAAACAGGATTTTGCTCATTGATTTTACTGAACTAAGCCTGAGCATTTATTTTTTGTACCTCCCTCCCAGCTGCAAAACAAAGGTAGGAAATAAAAGGGATTTATGATGAATATCATGTGAACACAAGCCCCTTTTCTCCCTGCGTTTGTTCTGGCTATGGCCACGTCTCCCTTGGCAGCAGGGATTGCAGAATTCCGGTATGATTTCCTTTCCCTTTGGAAGGAGCCCTACTTCCCTGAAAAGGAGCCAGAAAAAGTACTCATTCAGGAGCATGACAGCAAAATAATAGGATAGGCTTTCTCTTAATGATGTTGGTGTAAAATGTAGGCTTTTAAGCATGGCAAAACAGTCCATTCTGGCTTAATGCGGTAGTTAATGTAATGCAGTAGTGAGGGGGGAACCTTTGCTTGCAAAACAAACCGGCAGCTCATGGGCCTTTGGAGCCCGTCCTTTAAAAAGCCTCCTTGTTGCCTGCGTGATGCTGCCACGTTGCACAGTTTGGGTCTGGATGCAGGCAGGACGTGGCAAGTGTTCAACAGCCCGTGATCCTCTGCAGCTGTACTCAATGCAAAGGGGAGAGCTCATATTCTTTATTTTAGCCACTTAGTCAATAAAAAAAAACAATCCTTTTAGTGAGATGAATCCATTTGGCAGCTGTATATTTCACACCGGGTGAATTCCTTTATAGTGGGATTATATCACCCTTATTGGTAAGATTTATCTAGGATGCACTTCATATTCTTTAAGGTTCAGCATGTTACTTTGCCACAGTGATCCTCACCCTGCACAGTGGTGCGGGGTGCAGGTCTCCAATCTTGGGCTCTGCAGCACCAGGGTGGTTCAGTTTCTCCTCTTGGAGGAGGCTGTGCAAGGTGGGTTCACCAGTTACAATGCTGTTAAAGGGGACATTAAATAACCCAGGCAAATGTGGCTATCCTGCAGTCATATGTTTTGCAGATCCTTCTGCTGCCAGGAAGGAAGTCACAGAAGAGAATGCTTCAGCTGCTCCACTAAATTTTCATTTTAAAAAACAGTTTTTGTATGCAAAAAAAAAAGTTAATGCAAAAAAAAGAATGTGTTAATGTAATTCAGTCACAAGGGAGTCAACTGTATGGAGGCAACTGAGCCTGCTCCTTTTAAGAGGGGGAGTCTTTATGCTCTTCTTGCACCAAAGCCCCAGCTCAACAAATTGTTTTCTGAGCAGCAAGGCAGGGACATCCTTGTTTCCTCTGGATTTCTGTCCTAGGCCTTGTACATGTTTCCTTGAATAGTCCCGGATGCTCCTCTCTGCCT
Organism: Tinamus guttatus; assembly: GCF_059628265.1. Lineage (NCBI taxonomy): Eukaryota > Metazoa > Chordata > Aves > Tinamiformes > Tinamidae > Tinamus > Tinamus guttatus. The sequence continues at coordinate 838,185 of NW_028288741.1, forward strand.
TCCTGACAGCTACAGCTCTCCTCCATCCAGTTGCTCCAGTTGTCCCTCATCTCTTTTACCTCCTTTCTGATCATGCCCTGAATTATCTGCTCCCAAATTCGTCTCCCTTGATGGTTGGGTTACAGTGGGGCTTACAGCGGGGGTTACAGCAGGTTTTGAGGGTTGCTCTGATCAAACATTTGACAGGACATGTGGCACAGGTGACCACAGGCCCAGCCTAGCACACGCTGTGTCCAGTCTCTTCCACTTATCCCCCATTTCTGCAATTTGCTGGAACCCACCCTTGAGATTTCTACCCTCCCTTCGAGCCCAGTTCCCACGTTATTAGGAGGTGCTGTTCAGGCTGTCGTAGCACAGCCATGCAAAATCATGCCCTTGGAAAACTGGGCTAAAACTGGCCAGAAACATTCGGTTTCAGGTAAAGAAAGAGAATGTAATAGGATATTCTCACCCCAGTGAAGCATTTCAGAATGATCAGTATTTGAGAGCAAAATTGGAATTGTGGCCTCTGTCCTGTTCACAGACTGTCCTAGGAGCAGCCGGTAACCTGAGATAATTTCATAATTTCAATCTTACTCCTTCAGCTACCCTTAATGACTTTAAAATTGATTCGCTTCATTTTGTTTGGTTTTAAGAGATTGTGGTTAAGTAATGCTTTGCTGCATTTAATGTTTTGTTGTGTTTTAATTTACTGTGTAATGACTCTAGATATGAAATAATGGTAACAACATCTGAAACTATTAATCAACAAAAGATGACAGATAATTCATGTTAAGCTATCTCTATTTTGAACCATTTATCTCCCAGGTAACACAAGAAAAACATTAAGCCATACTGAACCACATTCCTAAGCTGATGTAAGTCAGCTAATAAACAGCAGCTGAATTTCTGGCCCATTATGCTTTTCCATGAGAGATGTTTCTGCATTCTGAGTATTAATTATCCATGATTCTTCTACTTTTCTTGTTTTCTGCCTTTGCAGGTGCTGTTAGCTCCCATTTTCTCCCAGAAATGGGAAAATTGATCTATATTCAGAAACATGTTCTTTCTTTGTTCAATAAGCAGCATTTTCATTTTTGGCATCCATATTTAAATCCTAATGCATATCCACATATGAATGATGGGGGTTTTTACTGCTGACAGCTCTAAGTCCTGCCATGTATTCTGCTGTGGAGGCAACTTAACTCCTTGTTGGCTTTAGCAGGAGACCAAAGGCTTTTTGCAGAAAGGGACCCAAGGCTTTAGGCTATATACCAGGGCAGGAAGCATCAATGAGCTTCCTGGGAGCAATTCACCATCCAAAAGGTATCAGTGGAGCCATGGCTTTGAGGGAGACCCCGTCCCTATAAGCCTGCGTATGTGACTTGCCATCCCTAGTGGCCCTAGGAGCTGCGGGAGCTTCCCATACAGAAGTGCAGAGGTGATTAATCCTCCCATCCCTAGATTTTAATTGAAAAGGAATCCGTTTTTGACTTAATTTCCTCTCTTGTCTCAGCCCAAGTCTACTGGATCAAAAGAAATGCAAATTGAAAGAGAATATTTTGGATGTGCCTGATTTTTAAAGGTGAACATGAATAATCTTTCATGCCTCTGACAATGTCTGTACCATTTTTTCCTCACAAAAAAAATGAAGTCTGAAACAGCTAATATTTCCTTGTGTGATGAAAGGGGTTTTTTCTTGAGAGGAAAACTGAATGATGCTGTCACAGTACTAAACCATAGGTATTAACTGCCTCATGTTACCAAACCTGAAATTATCCTTTTCATTAAAATACTGTATGATTTATTTTGTGATGAAAGGACAAAGATCCAGTTAATTAGGAGTATCAAGATAGTCTGTGTGGGCCCATTATGTAACAGACTTATTCACAAAGAAATTCAGTTGCCTAATTATCAGATTATTGGCCAGTGCAATTTAATATCAAATCCTTTATTTCTTTTTCTTTTCTTTTTTTGTTTTTGTTTTGTTTTTGCTGTTTGGAATTACAGCATTGGGAAGGTATTTTTCAAGTGGTTAACTTGAGTTTGCTTTCCTACATCTCTCGTTTTTGGTAGAAATTAATTCAATGGTTCTGTTTTATTTTTAGTGCTTGCAACAATGAAGGATAGATGTGCCTGCATCACAAGGGTGATTTAGGCAAGTTTCCTTGAGGCAGCTTGAGTCAATTTTCTTTAAACTTGCCCTGAGATACTCTACTGTTTTGTAGCAGATCTTCCTAAAGAAAAATCTTTCTTCTTGCTGAGCTTTGCAGGAGTTGCAAACACCTTCGGAGTAGAGGATGGTTGTGTTGGTGTCTTGCTACGTTTGAACAAACCTGGAGAGGTGAAGCCAGAGCGTTGGCAGCAGGATGCACTGTTGGGGTGGCAGGTACGGGTTGAATTCAGTGGTAGCAGCAGCTTTCTTCATGCCAAAGCTTGGACAAATGCTCTTATGAGATGAGTGGAGCACTCTGCTCCAGCATGTGTTTCTTCAGGCTCTCTGCAGCCTCAGGCTTCACTGACAAACATTCTTTCCTTGATGCCTGTGACACTTCGAGGTTTATTTTTTTTTAGCTCTCTCTTCCAAGAAGAAAGATCTAGGCTTTTTAGCTCTTGAACTCATCGCTACCTCTCACTGAGGAGCAGAAGTTTCAAAGTCCTACAGAACTTTGTGAATTAAGGAGAATGGACAAGGTGTGTAGGAGAGGTTTTATTAAAAAACGCAGGGAGAGTGGATGTCAAATGTGTCGTGTTTCAAACTCACATTAGACTTGGCCAAGAAATTCATAAGTTTTCTTGTACCAGGTATCCACATTGCTGTTGCTCCTAGAATTACTCATTTTCAAGGCACATGAGATTTTTGTGTGACCACCACTTGCCTCAGGATAGTAAGAACCTTGTGGTTGGCTGACTTGTTGCTAAAATGAAAGCCAGCACTCTGGTAGGCTCTAGCTGTGGGAAAGCATATGTGTATAGATAGAAAAAAAATACCTCTAATTTCTGCCATTCAAACCTTATCATTATAACCACTTACTGCAGATGTGCCTTGTGGAACATATGGAAAGGCAAAGCCCTGAAACGGAGGGAGAAAGTGTGAAGGTAAATTTTGTTTTTCTACTGCCTTGTCACTGATTTATAGAGGGGGAGGAATAGCTTGTGTCAGCTCTCTGAACAGAGCTGTTCCTCTGCTCGTGCCGAGACATCTCGCAGACCAGCTGTGCTGTCTGAGTCGCTTGTTATCAACCCTTACAAGTGCAGGGGAAAGAAACAAAATCAGGACAATGATAAATATTGCTGCTTTACAAGCGTACACGGTTTGTGGTCCGAGAGCACCGCTGTGGTCTGGCTCTAAGTAAAGAGAGCTATTAGGAATCACAGGAGGCTGGCAGGTTGCAAGCTGACCAATTGTTACAAAAAACCTCAAGGTTTCTTATTTTCTGTACTCATTTTATTGCTAAATATTTTGCACTCTGAAGAAGAGCGTGGCTAAAAGCAATTCACATAAAGAGGAAAAAAGAAAAAAGAAAGATGTCTCATTCCCAGCTTTATAAGTGCAGCAAGTGATCCCTTGGGCATACCAGGTAGTGCTTCCAGGCTGGCACAGTGCCCATTCGTACCATCTGCTGATGTTCACATCTTTCTGCTTCGTATCTTGTGGAATGCCCTGCAATCAGACCCTTCCTTTCTTCTGAAATCATTGCAGCACCCAGCCTGGTGTTCTGCGAGCACAGGCTGGGAGTGGGGTCCTGCATCACACAGGGAAGACAAAATAGTTGTTGCTTTATTTGTGGTATCGTAACCTGTCATTTGTGGTATCTGTGAGTGTAATAGGACATTCCTCTCGCTGTTAACATCTGGTGAGGACAGGAGGCCTGCTTCCCATTTGCCGTCTCACTGGAAATGTGGATGTTTAGATGTTTTTATTTCCTAAATGCAACTTTCAGTTGAAAGCAGTGAAACAGCCTCATTGGAATCATTGATGTGATTAGTGGGTTGAAGGAGAACAGTAAATAAAAATGTTGTATATGTTGTGAGATGCAGAACGGAAAATGATAGAAGGTTATATAAAAGTGGGAGTGAGAGAGGAAAATCAAACCAGAAAAAGGAAGCAATAAAACACTGGGCATTTTACTGCTTTTCGAACAGTTTCTTTTCTAAGCTGGCATGCTTCCTAAAACGATATCATTTAAGAAGACAGCTGGTCCATCCAAACATTGTTCCCTTGACTGAGTGTCATCTGTTCAGCATTCTGCTGTGGTCAGAAATGGGAAGGGACCTGCATGCATACAGAGCAAGGGCTGAAGAGAGAGATCCCTGTGCAATGACACAGCAATACAGGGGCTTAAAGTGGAGTCACAGGGTAAGAGAAATTCCCTGGTAAATCAAGCTGTCACATTTTCCATAGGTGAAAATACAGTGTTTCAATTCTCATAATTTCATGCAGGACTTATGAAACCAAATCTTCAGGACTTCAAATTACCAAGAAAATAAGAGCATAGTATCAGAGAATATTCTTTCACCTTAGGTTTTCAATAGCATAACAAGATCTCCAGAAATTTTGCAAAATTTATAAATATCAGATCTGGAAGGCACTCATGTGAATATAGTGTTTCTGCTTTAGTCTTAAACAGCTGATACAGGGTCTGGTACAAGATATCTTGAAGTTCCATATGAATCTGCTCTTGGATTGGATGCTTTCAAGGACCAGTAGATCAGGGTTGCAGCATTATGTTTTAGTTCAACTTCTGCTGGTCTGCATTACAGAAAAGTTTAAATTAGAAGACCTTCTGGCTAAAAATGAAAAAATATATATATTTAAAACATTTGGTCAACTGCTTATATTCTCCACAGAAGAGTTTTTTGGGGAGTCTTTTAAGTGTGAATTTTTCAGGGTACTCTCTTCTCTGGCATTTTACCTTTTTGGCTTTTTACTGTTTACAAAACTGTCAAAATTAAAAAGCAGCGTGAATGAAAATGATGTTTTGCCAGTATCATACAAGTTCTGAGTGATGATGCATTTAGACTTCCTTTATTTCGATCTGAACTGGCTCGCTATACTTGCAAACAGATTAATTTTCCAGAAGTGTCCATACATTGATCTCTGATGTTGGGTTCTGAAGTGGTAGGTAGACACCTTAATAAATAGCATGGTATTCAGGGAGAACAAGGGCCTAGTGGTACCTAATGAGCTGCAAATCACAGAATTTGCATTCCCAAGCATAAAATTACCAGTGTGACACTGCACTGCAAGAAACAACAGCAGTGATCTGCCTGGCAAAAAAGGTGTCTGTTTTAATTCTTTTTTACAGGAGAGAAATGGTAAACTCTATATCTGGAAATCTTGCCCAGCCTAACCTGATCTAGTGTTTAGAAAATAACCCATTTTCTCCATTCCCCGATAGGCTACAGTGGCACTTTATTATCTGCACACTGGCTGTGTTCCTTTCAACTTTGGCACTCCTGTGTTTAGGGGTATCACAAGTGCTTAAAGGGAAGTTGTTCCATGTGGCTGTTGAATATCTTGGAGGAAGCAATGTCTGATTTTTTGCCCCCCTCTTTTCCTGATCAAATGATGCCCAGCATTTGCTCCTTCTGCCTTACCACCATCAAACTGCTGGGCTTTGGGCTGGAGGAGAGGAGCAGAGAATTTAGGGTGCATCTACAGTGAAGTATCGAGTGCAGTCGAGCTATAGGAGTCTATTTCCTTCTCTGGTGTGTGAACAAACATAGAGCTGTGTTTAAGCTTCTGCTGAACACCTTCAAGCTTGCATGCATCTATGGGTCCTCTGGAGCCACCTCCAAGCGATGTGTAGGGTCAGCACAACCCCAGTGGTGCTGCTGCATGCAGTAAGCAGCCACACAGGAAAAAGCAGCTCCGAGTTTTTGCTAACCAATCATGCTGACAACAAACGTATCCCGAGATGTGGTGGTTGTCCTGGGGAGCTTGAAGCCCGAGTAAAGTGGTTTGGGGGCGCTTGTGCTCCCCTCTTCTCCCGCAGTTGACTTTAGCTGCAGAGCAACGCGTAGTTCATAGGGCTGTGGACTGCGTTTCCTAAGTGTTAGAAATCCCTCTCCACAGATGCAGCAAAGCTGGGGTTGTTTTATGTTCCCTGGTATCGATACAGGGGTGTTTTTAACGTTTAAACAACAGTTTATTTTTCTGGGTAGAAAGCAAAAGTGAACCTTTGGAAAATGCAGATGGGAGGCTTGCATTGTATCAGATGGAAGGCGTGCTGTGAATCGCTGGAGAAAATCTATATTTTCTTGACAATTATAACAATATTAGGTAGCAGTGAAGGTTTCCAAGGCAACCTGGCCACGGGTGCATTCATGTGCAGTGTGTGTGACTACCTGCTTTGTCAAACCCATGGATGGACGTCAGGAGGTGCCGGTGTATGAGGAACGGGGTGGGTTACGTACCAATTCATTGGTGCACATTAGGAACACTCTCCAAAGGAAGAGGAATTTTTTTGGAGTGTAATTGTACCTAGTTTCTCAGTATCAAGTACAGCTAGCATAATCCAGCATGTTCTCCAATATTTTGTTGGTCTTCAGGCTGTCCCTCTTGTTCCCTCTGAGGAGTTATTGTATTTAAATGTCGTATGAGGGTCCCCACTGTCAGTCCCCCGGGTATTCACTTCCCTGTCTCTGACCCTTAAAAAATCCTACGAGTCGCAGACAAAACTGGCTTAGGAAAGAATTGCCAGTCTTCTGAATACCTGATACTGGTCACAGGAAAAGGGAAAAACACACTCCTCGCCCTGAAGGGAACTGAAAGAGGAATCTGGCAGCTTCTGGAGGCAAACTCATCGGTCCTGATGGCTTTCTGCATCACGGGGGGCAGGTGGGGCTGCAGCCATGATGCAGAGCAGCCAATTGCTCACTATAACTGGTGGGATAAGCTGAGCTTGCAGGTTTGTGCTGACATCACAGCAATGCAGGTCACTGAAGGATGTAGCTATAGGCTGAGGTTAGGCTCAGCTCTTCTACTGTTCTGTAATAGAAATTCCCTTTCTGAATTAGTTTTGCTTTGAACAGGCAGGGAGGATAATCTTAAACCAAAAAATATATATTATTGAGCACTGGAACTCGCCATTCATTCCCCTAGGAGTTAACTGGTGGTAAGATGCATAAGGAGGGGTAATAAGCTCTGGAAAAGGGCCTGTGTAATTCCCTTCAGCTCTGGTCCGAGGATTCCAAACCCACCGAAGCTCTCGGGACGTGTGTGGCTGCATCCGCAGCCCATGCTGCTTTTGGAGCAGCCACAGAGGCTGCCGTGTGCAATGAGAGCCTCACCTTGAGCGCTCCGAAGGAAGTGAAAAACGAAGGAGCGGGGATTGTGTCTTTATTTAAATCATTGTTCCCGGCTGTTGCTTTCCCGTGCATTGTCCTCTGCGTGCAGATGTGCTCACACAGCTGGGCTCAGGTCTGGACGGTGCCAGGGCTGCGTCCTCCTCCCTGCGCCAGTTTTCTAGGAACAGCCAGCCCCAAAATTAGAGCCTGCATTTACAGAACTTTGCATGCAACTTACCATAGCCTGAAAGCTGGTCTCCCCCTAGCAATTCGGACAACTTTCACCCACTTCAAGCAACTTCTCAGGGTTTTGGAGGCTTGAGATCGCTTCCTCTAGCAGCGTGTAAATTTGATATGACTAGAATAAACTCAGCAGGAAAGGTTTAGTTTAGACCTGAACCTAGGATGTGTGAGACTGAAGTTCATGTCAGTGCTTTTAAAAGCACCGATACATTCAGAGGTGGAGGAGGAAAGCTTAGGCAAGACCTGTACAGGATGGCCAACTGCCTGTTCAGGCCTTGCGTGGTCCAAAGATGGTCTTGACATCTGGGTCTGTCGTAGCGCAAGTGACAGTGCTGACTACCATCAAATCCCAGCTCCAAGACGGCTGTTAGATGCAGGAAGAGCCTATCCTGTGATGCTTGTCAGTGCCAGACACATGAGCTTCTGCATAGCTGGGGCACTGTTCACGGTGTCCGAGGTGGCAGAAGCTCCGAAGTGGTGAACGTGTGTTGTTGCCAATGTGCGAACGGGGCCCGAGTGATTCAGGTGCTCCTAACACCTCAATTCTGTGTTTAATGCTCTCCACCAGCTCAAGGCTGTGCCTCATTTGGCATTTTGGTTCCCAGAAACTGTGCAGCAGGCTTTCCTCTCTGGAGGCAAAATCAAACCCTGGATTGAGTTGCCTGTCCTTTGTACAGCGCGGGACACTTGGCAGAGCTATGAAAATAGCATTTGAAAAATGATAGCTGTTGATTTTCTGCTTGCTGAGAATTATTAGTATATTTCTATCTTGCAAAAACAGCTGTTAAATCAGCAAAATGCTTTGGCATTAGAGACATTTGGAATGTAAAAAATACTGCTTTTTTGGGCTGCAAACATTCAAATGTAAAGCTAAGGGAAACTCTAAAAGCATGAATCTTAATTTGAAAGGCATTTTACAAGTAAACATGCAGCAGTCGTAGCTACAAATCAGATAATTGCTGAACATTTTAAAACGCAGAAGTATAAAATTAAAAACAAGAAAATCAAATTTAAGTGCAAACAAATATTATGAGATTCCTAAGTAGACGGTTCAGATTCTGTGTATTTTAATGGACCATATCTTTATTTCAGCAAACCCAAATATCGTACAATGGTCTTTGTTTAATCATCCAGGTTATACTATTAAATGAGCAGGTACTTTAACATAAAATAGTTTACAGTTAGTTTTTCTATTACTATATAAGCAGTGTATCCATGAAATGCAGAACGGTCAACCACTCCAATGAAATAACTTTTAAAAATAATTCGCTTTTACAGCCACACATAAATAGATGTATTCTTTTATGTCAAAGAATATGAAACAAAATGGCTCAGCATTAAGCTATAACTTTTGCAGGAAGGATGCATTAGCTTTAAACTGGAATATATGACTACTGAAATACATTGTTTCTGTCTGAGTTTCACATTTCCAAGTGAAAGGGATTTTTCTCCCCATTTTCTACCTTTCGCTATTCTTCCTGCCCATCAGAGTACTAAAATGACTCTCTTCACTCTGTGTTTTGGTATCCTGTAATTAGGAATGTAATTCCTAATTCCAAGCCCCTAATTCCCACTTCCAAGTGCTCCCTGTGAAGGGACTTGGCAGGAAGGCCTGATGCTGGCTCTGGGTAGTGTTTTGGGAGGCCCCTTGTAAAGCAGGGCCTGATGAGGATCTGCCAATATATTCCCACTGGTAGGATGGGCCTTGTGCCGGGGGCAGGATGCTTCCAGGCAAGGAGATGTGTTTGGAAAGTTGCTCCTCAGAACTTCCCAAGGAGGTAGAAAGATGGGGCTACGTGACCACAAAATGTACCTCACGCACATCTCGGCTCTGTGCCCAGCTGTGATGGGACATGGCTTGGTATAAGCCGATCCTCTGAGGACTTCCAAATTCATGGGCACGTTTTGCAGCTTCTGACAAGTGTGCAGCAGCACCCATGTCTGCTCTGAGCTACTTGGGCTAGCTTTTACCATACAGGACACCAGCACATCACACTTGTTTGAGTTCCTGTGTATACAAATTCTAACATTTAACTAACATTTCTAGGCCACACCTGGCCTAAATTTTATGCAGGTAATTAAAAGGGTAAGAGTATTTCCGAGGAGTAGCTGTTCACAGGGTATGGCGATGGAAGTAAGGTAAAAGGCATTCCCATGCCTGACGCATCTTTCCTCTGAAGCAATCGTTAAGTTTAATTACAATGGTTAGGAATGAACTATGAAAGCAGCAAATTTAGTACCAGACCGGGGAAACATTGGGACAGAAGATATGTGTGTGACATTCCATGGAGATGTATTCACTTCAGGTGTTTAAACATGTATTTTTTTTAAGGAAACAGACTCTCAAATGGCAGGCAAGCTTAGCTTGTAAGGCCTTGAGGCTTCTACACTATGGATCATTTTGCAGTCACGGAGAAAAGATTTTAAGATGTTTTATTTTAAACTTTTATTTTGTTCATGGTGGGACTGCTATTATATTTGCAGTGGAATGTATTCTGCAAAACTTTGCTCAGTTGGGGTCAAGGTGGTGACAGAGCTGAGAGAAGCTTTCATAGCGAACTTTGTGAAGAAGCAGGCACATGCTGATAACTGAACGTTTTGTGGATGCAGTCGGTTTGCTATTTCAATGCATTAAAAATGCGAAATTTGAAGCACTGAAATTCAACATTTGGCCAGCTGAAATATCTGAGCTTTCAGTTTAAACTAGCTCTTCATTTCAAAGTTGCTTCTAACAACTTAAAAGCTTAAATTTGAACTTCACGATTTTGTTACTGTGAGGAAAGGGCTTAGTTTGGAGGAAAGATGGAGCTGGATTACTTAGTCTAGAGAACAGAAGATGGAGAAGTCTCTAAATAAATAAAAGGCTGCTGCAGTGAGGAAAGTAATAAATCTGCTCTCCATGTTCAAGGATTGATAGAAATAGTAATGAGACTCCAATTGCAGAGCCAAAAAAAAATCAAACTATTAGGAAAAACTTTCTTCTGATAAGGTTAGCATTTGGAAGTGACTAGCTGACCACAGCAGGAAGTCTCTTCACCCCCAGAAGATACCAGCCTTCTTGGCACCTATCAAGATAATTAAAAAAAAAAAAACTCAAATAGAGACAATTTGATAAGAGTTTGTACATATAGCAAGCAAACTCTCAGGGAGATGTTCCTTTAGACAGCCCTGGCTTTGGCAGACTGCTGTGACTGACCCCAGCTCTGCGTATGTCTTGCCTGTACGCGCGCATGTGCTTGGGCACAGATGGGGCTGGCAGAGGCAAAACATTTCTTTTAATCCTTCGAAGAAATTACAAATTAAGTTGTGATTATAGAAGTGTTGAAAAGGAATTACCACAGAGGAATTTCCAGATGGTCCCAAAGAATAACTAGTGAAGAGTGAACAGCAAAGGTTATTATTATCCAAATACACTTCTGTCTTTTTCTTTCTTTCCAGTTTGTGATTTCTTCCCCTTGCTCTGTCTTCCAGACCATGAAAGAATTTCTCTTTAATACAGTCATAACTGCCTGGTAGTTGATATTCTTGTCCAGAGTTGATAATATCCTTTTTAAATCTAATCTCTTGAGGAAAGAAAAATGTAAATGCTCTGGTTGTTCTCCTCTATGCAAAACGACTTCTGATTTTTTTTGGCTAGTTTAAAGCCTGTTTGATAGAGAAGAAGGGATGGTTCTCTGCTGTTCTTTGGCATGTCTGATAGAGCACGTATTTACCTATACTGTGGACAGATTCTCTTGTGAACCTGCAGCTCTGTCATCCTTGCTCCTTGATGAGGTTCCAGTTTTTGCTTAGAAAGTTCCTGACAGCCCCTGCCAAAAGGCCTGGTGGGTGGGTTGGGAGTAATAACCTGCATTTAAGGCTGCCTCTGCCCAAGGTCATATGATCCAATGGAAGTGCAGAGTGAATATAAGAATATAGGCCCCAGCTGAGGGAGAGGAGCAAGGAAAGAAAAATAAAAAGCACTTTTATTTTCAACAGGAAATTACCTGAGCTAAAAACTACTTGTTCATGGAAATGATTTCTCTGTAAAATTGCGACCACTTGGCAAAAGTACTTTTTTTGAGTGGAAAAAGATTTAATAAGATCTTTGAACTTGTGGTGAATGGAAAGCGTGTATAGAGAAAGCTGGGCATAGAAATACTCCCTTTGCAAAGAAAGCAGCCCTTTCTAGAGGTTCGTGTGCATTCTGTGTGCGTTTGTCTATAACTGTGTTCTGAAGTGACATCGGTTTCCAAATGGATATAATGATTGAAAAAAGAAAGCCTTTGCGGTGAAGTGGGAGGACTTCCTGTAATCAAAGTAGTTTACATTTATCTACTTATTTAATGAAATATAGTTTTGGAGGAAGGGAAAAATGAAGATTCAAAAGAAGTTAATGCAATTTTCTCCAACAGGGTATGAAAACAAATGACTCCGGATAATCTCTTAGGTTAATTGCTGTACTCTGGGTGACCCTCTGCTTTGAAGGGAAACAGTATGTTTAATTTGAGAATGCCTCGTAGCTGCTTTTTCCTGTTGACTCAGAGGGCCTGCAAATTGTTACTTACGTGGGGTGAATGATAACTGTTTCAGGATTTTTGTGATTTAGACACAACAGTTTTAGCATGTTTCTAGATCTCATGAGGGCTTCAAGGGCATTTACAAGTCTGCATTTCTACTGATTATTCTTGGAATTTAGATACTGTTCTCTATGCAAAGTCATGCCTTTATGATCTGAATGGAACCGGGTTGTTCCAGTCCAAAAAGACATGCTAGTGTGACAACATAAAGGTTCCTCGGGTTAAAATAACGCTGACAAACCAGTGTATGCTCCAGCAGGCCCGAGCAGGTTCTTGTTCAGTGAGTAGTCACCAAACAAGGAATATCTGCAACTTGCTAGATGGTTCTTCAGTGTCCACTTAGCTTGTGTTCAATCTCTCTTTTTTATTTTCCATCAGGCTTTGTGCTATCAGATCACAATGTTGTTCACAACCAGCTGACACTATTTAAATCTTCATGCTTTGGAAGACTGCAGTGCGGTTTCTGTTCATTTTTCAGTCTCTTTCCTGTGAAATTCTGCCTCTGCAATGCCCTGGTTTTTATTTATTCCGGTGTCACTTGTGTCTCTGTTTTATTACATGGTCTCTCACATCCCTGTGTTGCATTATCCCACCCATGGTAATGAAGGGTGAGACTGAATTTACATCACCTTCTAATGATGGGATCCAGGTGAGGAAAAAAAGAGGATGCCCTGTGTGCCTTGCTCATTTAAGCAAAATGGAATCTGTGTACACAAAATTGTGTTGCTTTAGCATTTGCTTTGGGCTTTGCTCTTTTTCTGTATCCCGATCCTAAGATCTATTAGAACTTTGACTGTAGAGGTCAAAATGTATTTGTTTCCAGATAGAGGAGAACAAGTTTAGTTTTCAGAATTACAGATCACATCTCAATTGACATCCCACATATGAAATCTGTACAAGGAGGGGTATTAACTGTCCATCAAAGCGTACCTCTGGTTTCTAGTCTGTGAATCTTTCCATTGCTTCCTCTCTGCTTTCAGGACTGATGATGTGCTGCTGGTTAATACTGGTAAAAGCTGTTTCTTTCTCCCAACATATCCTTGGATTCATAATCTAAGCCTAGATTACATACTTTAAAACTAACCTTAAATATCCATGAAAAAGGAACATTTAAACTAATGCAGTGATGTCTCTGTGTCTTTCATAGCTTTAGTTGGAGGAATTTGTCATTTAAAATATAAACTCTTTTTTTATGGAGTTTTTAATAGATTTTTTTTAATAGGATTTAAAACAAAATATTCTTTGAACTCGTGAAGTTCACCTCTCTGAAAGAAAGCATGTGGCTCATGTTATACATAGACACAGAAGGACTCAACTCTGGCAAAGAAATGCTCTTAACAGCCCTTCTCATGCTAAAATCACACTTATCAGCTCATGCAAATGAGCAGATAGTGTTCAGTAAAATACAGGATTTTCTGATCGATTGCCAGCATTTCCATGGAAATGACAAGGATTTTGCTACTCAGGCTGTTTCTGTGTATCCTTTGTGTCACTGCTACATTTTCTTCTTTTCAAGCTGTACTCCTGTGAAAAATTTTACTATCTGGAGATTGTGATGTCTTGTTTGAGGAGGGTTTCTGTAAAGGCTGTCTTCTGATGCTGATCATACCTTGGCACAGCAAAGCTCTGTTGTTAAATATAGATCTTAGTCTTGCATACCTGTTAGGCCAGGATTGACGATACATGCTATAAAACATAATTTTGCATTAATTGGAAGGGATGAAAAGAAAAAGACTGGAAGATGGCATTCACAAGCGAATTAAGAACATCCCTCATTGGCAATGAGAACTGCCTTTATGTATATACATATATACAATGTTACCAGTAGTATTAGTGGTTTTCTTTCTGTGCCTGGCAATTTTTTCATGCATTTTTTTTTCCTTATTTTCCTAGAAGAATCCTGCAAGAATTCTAGTAGTAACTCCTAATTGGTGTAGAAATTAGGGTCTTAGACTGGTCTTTTAAAACTATTGAATAGTATAGTGTTGTAAGCTTTAGTGTGCTTACAGAAATTTCTATTTGGTTAGACATTTTTCAAAAGAAACTCATCCATAATGGAAAGTTTCCAGCATGTTACAAGCCAGCAAAACAAAATTATTTATAATAAGAAAAAAAAATCCCTCTATTTTGGTTGGTACTCAATATAAGTGAAGGGAAGAATTTTGCACACTTTAAGAAGCCTGGAACGAGTAATCACTGATATGTGCTGGAAATGATGGGGACAGGGGATCAATCAGCCATATCAACTGTCTGTCCCTTGCATCCTCAATTTTTGATTCCCCGATGCATGAATGCAAACATTATACACCTTGCAATCCTGCTTTCACACCAAGTTCCCAACACAGAGTATTGACTGGTGTTTCCAAAAAAACCCTAGAATTTGGTGGGGCTTAATGGGTGTTTTGCTGCTGAATTTGTTTTTTTTTTTGTCACAGCTTTTCTGTGCTGTGTCTTTGAATCAACTATCAGCTGGTAAGCAAGTGTGCATGTGTAGGGGGAAGATGTTTGTGTGTTCAGCAAGTATGTAAATGTTATTCTGTATGGGTGACCCAAGTTCACAGCACTGCTCAGCTCGTGTGAAAAGTTCACTCCTAATCATACAAGACTCCCCCTTGCAAGAAATCTCTTGTATTTTGTGAGGCAAGTATGGGAGGTAAGGTAAGAAAAGCCTGAGGCTTACTGGGACCGGTCCTGCTGCACCCTGTGCCTTTGCAACTACCGACCATGCCTACAAGCTGGTAGAAATGGTGAATATGCCTTTACCCACCTCTGCGTGAAATACTTTTTCTAAAAGTTTTGTGACACAGCTAGCTACGATTCTCCCATGTTCCCCATGATGGGACTTCACCACACAGAACCCGCTGTAAGATTGAGTTCACTCCTAGAGATTTGAGTTCCTAATTATGTAATGTCTCTAGATGCAGTTACTGAGGGTAAAAATTACCAGAAAATTAATACCAAATAAAACAAGGAAGAGGTAAAAGGCAGCAGTTTCCTTAATGTGTATATATAGCTCTTTAGAAGGAAGGCCTATAGAGAAACTGTGCAGAGGAATATTTGGTAATGGCTAAAACTCACTGAATAGTCAAATCGAATAAAGACATGCACTGGAACTCAACTGTACTAGGTGACAGAGATGTGAAGAAAATTAACGATGCATCCCTGAATATTATAAATATATTTCAACCTGAGAGGCAGAAGGTGATGCTGCAAAAGGAACCAATCATTCATTGCTTTTGTCTTTAATGACAGCATAGCAACTACCTTTTGTTATGGGTGAAAAGCGCTTTCTTTGAACAGAAGTGCTGGTAGTTGCGTAACATGAAACTTACTGGTGCATATAATGTTAGCAGTGGGCCCTCTGAGCAGAATGTACGTTTTAAAATTAATCTCTGCACAGATCAGCACAGAGACGCTCTCTCCCATGTTGACGAGAGCAACGTACTTATTTAGGAGTAGCCAAACTTTGAAAGCCTGGCAGCTGGAGTCTGCAAGCTTACCGTGCTGTTATTAACTCTGTAGGCCTCAGGGAAGGGGTAATGGATGAGCTGATCCCTTGGAGTCTCTTCCAGACCTACTTTGTTTGTTTTCATGGTTCCTAACCAAGCAAAGGATGAGCAAAAATGTTCTGAAGTGAATGGAGGAAAAGGGATGTGCATTAATTATGTAAGATGCTCTGTTGCAGTTCAAAGCAGCAGAGCTGGCACAGGTCAGAGCGCAGCAAAGGGCAGGTGAAAGGAGCCGGACAAATAGTAATTGTGAGAGACCCTGGTGACCCCATGTGCTACTGGATGTAGCTTGAGGACCGAAGCATGTTGTAAAGAACAGGTTTTGAGAAGGTGAGTTCAAGCATGAGAAGGTGAGACTGCGAGGCTGAGTGTCTCCTAGGAGGCCGGAGGCCTGACAGAACACACCTTGCCAAGAAAGCTTGTCGAAACCCAGCTTCCTTTCATCAGGAAAAAAATGGGATATTTTTCAGTGATGCAAAAAAATGACTCAAATCGAACTGTAAATGTCAGGGGTTTCAGCAGAGATTGCGTGGTTTACAGAATCACGACGGCCGGATCGCGCTGGGTTTGGCTGTTCCTGGCCAGAGGGTGGTTCTCCCTCAGGGAGTGTGGGGCCTGCAGGCCTAGGAGGAGATCTTGGCCTCCTGTCCAAAATACAGATAATGCAGCATTCAGACCAACTTCTTGGGGCTTCCTTCTTCCTTGAAAATTGCCAAGAGGAGAGATCCAGCAGCTTCTCTTCTGTGTTTGACTGGTCTCACAGTGAAAAATGTGTATTTATGCTAAGTTGCAGCTCTGCATTTCCATTAATGACCATTGTCTCATCCACCCATGTCAGGGCAGGTGTTTGGTGATAAGACATTCCAGTGCCTGTGGAAAGCTCTGAAGGGACCTCATCTAGAGTATTGTGGACAGTTTCACCAGTCCTGTTCCAAGAAAGGGGAATGTAAACTGGAAGAGGTGGAGGGAAGAGTTATCTGTGTGATCAGAAGGGTTGGAGGAGTGTCTCAGTCTGACAAAAAACAGGAGTAGATAAAATACAATTATTTTTTTAAGAGAAATAGTGGCAGAAAGGAGGAGAAAGCATAAGGCACCAAGCATGGAGAAGAGAGGAATTAAAATAAAAAATGATGGGGGCAAAGGTTTATAAACTCAAGGAGGGGAGTCACAGAATGCCATTCCTCAGTGAGACAGACCCAGAACCTCCTCTATGGCTTCGGGTTGCCACAAGAATGTGCTGTAAAATGTGGGCTTACCCACACATTTGAGATCTGTAGATCCATCTTCCCCACTTTTTCCTCCTTGCAACAAAATAAATGAGCTGCCAGTTCACATTTTAAACTGAATCCCAGTGATCTTTAGGCATTTGAGGGGGATTTATACATTGCAGGGTAGTTATAGGTTAATGAGCGCAGGTTGGACTTTTCCTAATGTCTAAAAGAGTTAGATTTCTTACTCTCATCAGCTACCTGGGGGTTTCAGGCGTACATACAAAAGATTGTGATTTAGGCACCTACTGAAAGTCAATGGGGCAGAGGGCCCTTATGTGCTTTTAAAAATGTATCTTCAATGTGTTTAAAAAAAAAATCCAGCTGTAGTGATAAGCTATTAAGTTGAACTGTCTTTTGTAAGATGAGATGGTTTTATTCTGTGTTCAGGCAGATTTACAATCCAGAAAAACAAATCATTATATGATACATTTATAAGAAGGAGCACAACTGTCAGATAAAGCTGACTTAAAAAAAAAAAAAAAAAAAAAAAAACTAGGCTGAAAGAGGGTTTTTTTGTTGTTATTATTTTTTCAAGAATTTATGAGAGATTTCAAAAATGAGTCCATGCTACCTAATACCTACACCATAATTCCTCCCACAATTAGCTGTTGGTAAGGCAGTGCCATCTTTTACGTGTCACATTATAGGCTTTATTCAAATGAGATGCAAAGCAAAGAACGAACTAATACTGCCATCGTTACCTGAAAGAAAAAAAGACCAAGCTGTCCAGTATCACTAAGCAGAATTCTATTATGTAAATTTCCCTCCATATTTTGGGGACAAATGATAGGCAGGACATAAAATGGAAAAATGAATGATACTCACGCGAGTAAAAGATCAGTCAAGCCATGCACTGAGATATCATAGGACTGATGAATCACTATTATCATTACAAAAATAACACATAATGTTTCAAATCCAGTATTGTGGTTGACTTCTTTGCCTATGAATATTTATGCAGTTTCCCTTTGTTTCTTTGTGTGTCTAACAGATGCCAAGCTAAGTTCAATAGACAAATTGCATCTCTGTGAACTGTCATAGCTGTGCCCTTGTTTTTTTCTAGAAAGCTGAAGTTAAATAGCAAAGTGGAATAAATAAACAGAGGTCAAAATCCTCATCTCCCTACAAGATTTAATCAACTGATAAATAATCTTTGGAAGAATTCAGTTCACATCAAAGGAGGAATGAAAAGTTCCATCTCCATTACTTGAAATGAGCAGTTTGCTTATCTGTACTCCGAGGATCATAAATTAATGACTGTGTATGTCATAGTCTAATTACCTCTATTAAATTTCTCAATATTCCTTGTGTCTATGTTTCTTACCTGAAGTGCAGGACAGAAGAGTTATTATAAATGTATGAGTTTTTTAGTAAATAAAGCTTTTAACAAGTACAAAGTTACAGAAAGAAAAATAAAGATGGTTAGATAATGGTGTTTGTGGGAGCAAGAGCTGAAGTAAACATCTGTTACTACCTTTTTCCAGTGATAATAAATCAGTTCAATTAATTCAGTGTTTTAGCATAATCTTGTTCAGAAGCAAACTTTTATCTTAGCGTGATAGTATTTATGGCAGGTGATTTTTTTTTGGTGTCAGGGACCTCCAAATGTACATTCCTATTGATTTGCTAAGCAAGCTTTCTGTGGAAGGGAGAATCGATGGTGGCCTGTCACCCAAACAGCTCTGAAGTAGAATTTATAGATTTGGGAAAATGGCTTAATTGCCAGAGTGATGCTTGTAGCTAAGCCTGGCCGCTTAAACTTGTGCAACTTCTGTACATTACCCAAGTATCAGGCATAAAATATAGAACTGTATATAAAGGTAACTGGAAAGTAATGTAAATACTTCTGGAATGTCATGCTCCTTTAATGCTCCTTACACTGCATTAAGCCAATGCTCTAGGAGAAGTACAACCTTGGAAATTTCTCCCTCGTTCTGCCTTTAGCAGCCCTGCTGGAAGGCTTTCCTGCAGATGATCCGGACTATGTGAAAACACAGATTCCCATTAAAAAACCCTCCGGACTGAGGCAGTTTGAGGCTTTCTGCCTGCTGCAACCCTACCCCCTTATTCCTGGCTTCATGTGAAAAGCCTCCCCTTGCACATCTAGGATGCTGCATGCAGTAGTGCTGGCGAGGGGCTAACTGGGTACAAACCTTCTCAGAAGCTCTTCTCTGGTGACTGGATTCTCCAAGTAGAAGGCACAAATGCATGTAATTCCTTCTCGTTCTTAGGTCCTATTCTTTTTCCCAGAGTTCTTTCTAGTGCTTCTGCTGTGACTTCTTCAGAACCTGTCCCTATTTAGCAACGAGAAGATTGTTCCCAAACAGTGAGTGCTTGCTTTGTCCAGAAATGCTATCCCAGCCAGGGTATTTTCTATGGATGCTTTTGCAGGGAGACCCAGCAACATGTAACTCCGCACCCTTTGCAAGTACTGCTGCCTGCTGAAGAAAGTGTTAGATCTGAAACCAAAAGAGGTTTTATGGCAAACTCTCCCCGTGCTCCTGCGTGCCTCAGTGTTTGTCTGGGAGCTCTTCAAGGGGTAATATAAAATTATTTTATTTCACTTGCTTGACCAGTCTCTAATGGGATAGAATGAAGTAAAGCAAAATAGTTGTGTATACTCACTGCCACTGCTTGATTACTTCCTACATGTCAATGCCAAGATGATCAGGCCCTTTTTGTGTAGGTGAGGCTTTCTCTGCCAGTCCCACCCCGCTAATGAGGCTTTGCTGCTGTTTAAGGGTTGTTATATTTTTGTTCACTCATCCTTAGGCTCGCAGTTCAAATTTGCCTCTGAGAGCACTGCATAAGGGTATTAGCTCCTGAATGCAAAACATAGTTTGCAAACTATGCATGCACAGTTTGGCTGTCTGTATTACGCATACGTGCCTGTTGCTAAAAATCATCTGTGCATTAAACGGGTGGCATTTCTATTTAAAACACCAAGTGTGGTCTGAACCATCTGAGATACAGTGTGACTGCATTGCCTAGGGAACAGAATTCCTCACATTGGCGAGATCTGTAACAGAACATGTTTAGATGGCTTCCATTTGGGGGCATGGTTTCTAAACTGACTGCTTTCAAATATATTTTATATAGTGTTAATTCTGTGTTTCAAGTATCAACTAGTACAGCTTCATCTCTGCATCTCTGCTACAAAATAGATCTATAAAGCATATAAAACATATAAAAGGTTAAGGGGGAACTTACCACACTGTTTGGCAAGCATTTATATAGTTGAGCCTTGCTAGCTAGTTT
Source organism: Tinamus guttatus (assembly GCF_059628265.1). Lineage (NCBI taxonomy): Eukaryota > Metazoa > Chordata > Aves > Tinamiformes > Tinamidae > Tinamus > Tinamus guttatus. Next base: position 858,297 of record NW_028288741.1, read on the forward strand.
TTATAATTACTGAACATTGTGTGTGTGCAGAGGGCTGTCCTAGCTGTTCCTCAAACTCTTTCCTAAATCTGGGACTGCTTTCCTAAACCCCTTGAGGAAAACTGAGGGCTGCCCACACCAAGGCAAGTGGAAAATGCTCTATGAGCAAAAAGTTGAGTTTTTTTTTCCCCCCGTGCCTCTTTTGTTCACCTGGATTAAACTGATCTGCCCTTGCAGCAAATGTGGCACGTAAGCAAATGTGGCACGTAAGCAAATGTTATTGTCTGAATTTTGATATTTCTGCGTCTCTGTCTGGAGCTGATGTGTACAGGGAAGGAAATAAGTTGCTATGAAATTTCATGAGCCTTGAGTCCATTAAGAGCAGAACCCTTCTGCAGGCGATGACATTGTTCATATTTTTTGCCTTCTTCTACAAAATTGATCCACTGCCTGTTCCTAATTAATACTTACGTCACCCGTGTTGATGTGTTGATTCATTTTTTTTTAGTGTTGCACACTGGGCAGGCATTACTGCTTTCGATAGGTTTTTTATGGATGCGTGCCAAAGTTTAAGTAGGGTGAGCTGAGTTCTCTTCCTCTCCCACCTGGTGCATCTTTGGAGGGAATGGTAGCAGAAAATACATTTTTGAACTTGAGAAATCCTGCTTTACATTCGTGCCACTTCAAATCACGTGGTCCAGATAGAAAGCCAGGTAAGAAAAGCACCAAACAGTTCTGGATTTTAAAAAACTTGGGGGAAAATATTTCGAATATAACGCATAGAAATAATTGTGTGTTCTAGCGCATGTGTCTTCAAAAGTAGAAATAAAACCATTTTTACAGCAGTCTGAGGAAATCCTGTGGTCACCGAGCTGTCAAGTGTTACTAAAATCACAGTGCCACGTGTGCGCACAGGCTGTTTTTTGCTGAACTGAGACTGGCTCACGCTTTTCTTGTTGAACATCCATGTGCTGCCCTAAGGGCAAGGTCTTTTTCACTCTCATTAGGTTTGCCTGAAAATCCATACAATGTTATTTGTTCTCTGCTGGCTCATTCTGACCTCTTAAAGCTCCGTCTTGCCATATAATTAGGAGAGCGTTGTTGAACTTTGTGATTGGGTTTTTATTCCTGACTACCCATCAGCTTTTTGCATCTGTAAATTAGTCATTTAAATGAGGGAAAGCTGTGGGATTCATGTTAAAGGAGCGAGTAGGATTTCAGTGTCGTAGAATTTGAGGTACTTGAAAGACAAAACAAGGTATTTTGTTCCTAGACTCTGTAAGTGCCTCTCGCTTGCAGCTTTGGAAGCTGATTATGAGGGCTCCAAGTTTAGGTAAATGTGTGTCTCATCTCCTGTCTCATTCTTATAGTAAGCAGGAGAAATGAAAACAGTATGACCAATTGCCATAAAACTGATGGGTATTTATATATTTATTTTTATATATAATAGGTAAATGCCAGCGGATGGGTACCTAAATGAAATTTGTTTCTACGTATTAAGCAATACAGACTGGAATTGTCTTCTGTGAACTTACACAGGTTGCTTTGTTTCGGATTTGCCTCCTTTTAGTTTGATCTGCTGCCCCTTAAGTTTTTGTTTTGAAAGAGAGAATGAACAGTCAATCCCCTCTCATCCTCTCCTTGCTCCTCAGGATTGTAGAGCATCATGATTTTGGAAACAAAATTCAGTGCACGTTAAGTGATAGATCATGATAAGTTAATACGTGAAAGAAAAGAAGATCAGAAGCTAACTTGATCCTCCAAAGTGGAGAGAGCTGTTTTCTTAGCAATTAACTGTCTTAGCTCTGTAAGCGTCAAAAACCTTCAGCATTAAGCGCTTAGAGTGGAAATAGGTGAAAGGAGGAAGGAAAGGAGTTTGGCGTAAAAGCAGTGTGTTTCAAAGATCAAAACTCTTGGTAGATAAACTGTGTGTACATGTGAATGTTCAGATTCTTACGGAATCAAAAAAAAAAAGAAAGATAAACTCTGTTTCAAGTTGATGTAAGATAAAATTCTAAGCGTTACTTAACTAAACTCGTTTAGTGCAAATTTTCCCCATTTCACAAAGCTTTTAGAGCTAGATGGCAAGAAACTTTTGAAAAGGAACAGCTGACTGGAATTGCAAACCAACCTGAGATGTTTAGATCTTAGCACTGTATGTATTCCCCCCTGGCCTCTCAGTTCATAGCCCCTCAGTGCTATGAAATAAAGCTAAGAGTTAAACTGAAAAGTCTTAAATGCTTCAGTATTACAGGATCACCATTTCTTTTCCCCCTAAATTTCTTTGATATATATAAAAGAGCTTTACTTAGTAGTTATTCCAGCGGTATGCAATGTCCAGCTGAAGTTGCAGGTGACTATAAGGAGGACTATAGATCAAAGGCAAACAGTCCTACACTGGAGTTGCTGAAATTCTGTTCATCTGAAGGCAGAGCCAGCCCAGTCCTTTAGGAGAAAAATAAGCACAGAAAAAACAACCTGTGAGGCATTTATTGAGCTATTTATCCAGAATTCATGCACGCATTTCCTTAACTCAGTAAAATATGCTTATGGGAAATACATTTGGGAGGAGAAATATGTATGATTTCTTAATTTCATTTTGCTTTCATTTATTTTTCAAGGTAAATTTTGAATAGTTAATACTGCTCTTGAAATGTTGTAGCGACAGACAGAATCTTAACAACTAAGAGGATGGGAATAAATGTAGAAACACAGGTAACAAACATTCAGATGCGACTGCTAAATGTTCGGACTCCTTTCCTGGCTGGGCACCTAATAGTACTGCAATATATTTTCTCGTTTGCTCTTACTAGAGAGTAGTTTCTCACAGTCAACTCAAGGAAACGTGGTTGGCTCATCTGGTCAGGAAGAATATTTTTGAAGCTGTTAAAAACAAGGAGAGTTTCTGTTCATCAGGCTGATAAATCAGGGCAAATGCTCCTTGAGCAACCCCTATTCTGGACTGGGAAGTCTAACCCGAGGGAGCTCGATCTGGAAATATTTGTGATTCTTAAGTGTTTGCGGAAGAGGCAAGCCTCCTTCTTGACTATCAGGTGTTTTCAGATGTTTGTCCTGCATTTTTCTAAGTCCTCTGCATCCTCAGAGGCTGAAGGTCACTTCATTCCACGTAGCAGGTCAGGGGCCAGAGCCTTATGACCTCTCATGCCCCTGGTGGCAGCTGTCCTTTTTCTTTGCAAAGAATTTTGCTTTCTTTCCCCATTTCTGTGCCAGCTTCTGAGTATGTTCCCTCTGCAGTTCAGGGTGACTCGGAAAAAAAAACACGGGAAGAATTTCAATAGGGTTGAATGTCAGGCTTTTTAGAATTACAATGGCAATCGCTTGTGATATTCAGCCAAAGAGGGCGAAGAAAATTTGTGAAGAAGCTTGTTTAAAAGGTATGTGATCTGGCCTCTGGTTCTCAATGGTTTGTCTCTGCCTTTATTTTGTCATTTGCCCCAGCATAAATCCAAGGTAGGGTGACACCAGCAGAAGAGAGTCCACAACCTTTCTGGAGTGTCAGCAACCTTTTAGCAGTTACATGCACTTTCCTCATTTTGCTACTTCATGTGGTTCCTCAAAAGAAACAAAGCACTCCAGCCCTCTTGTCTTCATGCCACCGGGAAAACAGTTTAGAATGAGGCAGTGCTTTTCATCTCGCTTTAATGAGAAGAAACCAGAGCTGCCCAAGTGCTCTCTTGCCTTGCCTCCTAACAGCATGTAAACCCTTCACAGGAGAATGCAGAGAGGACGTTCAGATACCACATGGCGTGTTATGGTTAGTTATTCCTCAGCAATTATCATGATACCCAAGGAAGGCCACTCCAGCAGCTAGTGCACGGATATAAAATCATATTTTAGTGAAGGTCTCCCGTGAGGAGACTTTAGTGAAGTTGCTGGTTTGATGGTTGTCCTGAAAAGTGATGTTCGCTCCAATACACGTCAAAAATTACAGCAGCAGAATCTGCTTACTACATTCAAAGAAACTGCAGGTGCCAGTTGTTTTTAAAGACCAGGCCTCCTCAGTATGGGACTAAAATATTTATGAGGAGCTTCTGAAAGTCTGCCCCCAAGTCGTTCTGTGTCTCTAGGAATGAACTGCCTAGCAAAATCTCTGATCTTCTGTGTGCGGTCAAGAGAGAGTGAAAGAAACCCTTCCTGCACGCCAAGCTTGAGAAGGACTTCAGGAATATGTTCAGTGAGAGGTCAGTTCTCATCTGGAGTGCTGGGGAGACTTGGGGGAGTGCTTTTGAGTGGTCCCTCCCTCAATTTTTACAAGGAATTCAGAGCGGCTGTCATAAGGAAGATCCCTATTCCACCTCTATTCCATATGGCTGCTATGTCTAAATGCAGAACTGTAAACAAAGACCTGCCTGTGACTTAACCCAGGGTGACTAAAAATGTGTGTGCCTGTCTTTGCTGCCCTCGTGTCTGTTGTAGAGCTCCTGTCGTAACCAAAGCAGGTTCCCAGCAGTGTGCACGCACGCAGTCCAAGGAGGTGCTGTCAGAAGAGCAGACTGCGGCCTCTGAGCATCACAAACCTGGAGGAGGGACCACATATCACATCCGAATGCTGAGCCCAAATCCTTGCACATGCACAAGTAAAGCTGTCAGGGCACGGGGTGTTAAATGCAAAAGGTGCCCACAACAACCCAGGGATGACTGGGACAACTTGTCAGTTCCTGGATGGCTGCTTTGCTCTTGCTGGGAACATGGTCTGGAGGCTGGGAGGACAGTGCCTGCTAGGGGTCTGGTCTACAAAACAACATGCCACAGGCACATCCTAATTAGGTCTGTAGGCTAAACTGCCTCCCTGAGGAAGTCCTTGAGGGGGTGGCTCCCCGCCTAGCTGCAATGGTCTTTTCTCCCCCAAAATGCTGCTCTCTGCATCCTTGGTACATACTTGCTGCAGAAGGACCAAACCTGCATGTGCTTTGCCTTCGCTGGTGCTGGCAGCTAATAGGAAGACGTGTGAGAGCCCATCGTGAAACACATTCAGTGAAATACTTCGTAGTAAGGAAAGGTGAGTAATGAAGGCACGATTACCTACTAACAATTTCAGAGAGATTCACTCTCATTTACATTTTGCATGAAAGCTTCCTTATTTTTGTGCAATTTTTTCCTGCTTCTGCTCCCCTCTTTTGAAATCATAACCAGATGCTGTAGCTTCTAGAAAGAGTCTTCATTTTAAACGTTTAGGACTCAAAAATTGACTTTGGATTCAAATTTCCCCCTCCTGACCCAGGAACTGTTGCCTTCTTAAAAATGAAAAAGAACTTAAGGGTGCTGGTATGTGCCTTTCTCCAGAATGATCCCACCATGAAGATTTGGAGGCATTTATGAACTATTTTGATAGTCCATCTGCTGAGCTGTTTTGTGACTCTAGGCCCTAAAATACTTCCCTAATTTTGGCTCGAGTCACTTCAAAAATTAAACTTAGGCTCTTAAATCGTAAGGTCATTTGAAGAAAAAGTTCCACTGGTAAATGTAAACCCTTTTAAAAATGTAACTTCATGTTTCTGGCAAGAAGTCGTTAGACCTTGTATGTCTGATTGCAAAGCAGGTTTTACTAATGCGAAAAAAACCCTGACTTTGAGACTAAAACTGGTATGACACTCTGAAAATCTTATACTTCCTCCATCAACTTGTCAAAACTCAACATTTTGCAAACTGCAAAACAGCTGCCTATGTAAACCAGAAGCTGCACGGATAACCCTCGAGAAAAAAGAGCCAAGCAGGACAAGTTTCCTCTATGTCGTATTTCCCAGAGCAAAAACATGAAAGAATGTTGTGTGCAGAAGTAATTGGTGAAGCTAACTCATATCTGCTATCTGATTACACAACAACAATTAATATGTGTTATTAGTGGTGGAGCTAAATACAGATTCTGACTTGGATTTGGTACCAAAGCAACCGCCAATTTGGTGCTTGATTCTGGGCACACACTGCTTTAAGAGACCACACAAAAGTAGTTCAGGTATTTATTTTGCCCTAACCTGCATGTCTCGTGTCACAGGGCTGGAAGACAGGAAGGAAGACCTGCAGGAAACAAATCTTTTCTGGAGAGGTAGCTCACTGCTAGGTGGGTACAAGAACATGGTAAGCACTTCTGTGTTGTGTCTGAGTATGCCTGCAGCATCAGCTGTAGTATCTCGCCATGTCATACACTAATAAGGGAACAGGAATCATGAACATAGAGTGTTAACCATGATATCTTTTACCTGTGCATTCCCATCCTTGCTTTTCCTGATGTGACACATCAAGAATGCATCCCCACACATCAAGAATGTGGTTTCCAGTAGCTCGGGAACTTCTTTTTAAATTTAGGTACCTACCTATATATGTCAATGTTTTGGTATTTCTTTTGTGATTTTATGCATTTGGCTTGGTTTTTTTTTTTTTTTTTTCCCCCCCCTCTGTTCAGCTTTCACAGACTCGTTGCTAACTGGATGACGTATGTAAATATAATATATAGCATACTGTACTGATGGAAGTGTGATTTTGTTATTCAGCATCAATATTTACAGCAAACTCTTTTCCCTTCCTTACCGGCAGATTGTTTCCATTACTGAGTCTTTGAGACTGTCAGCTCCACAGAACAGGCAGGGGAACAGTCTAATTTTGAGTTCTGACAGTATCGAATTTGTCAGTATGTAACAATAATCTGAGTATATTTAGAGCAATAAATTGGAGGGGTTTTTTGCAGATTTTTATGAAACGCAGGCAGGGGTAGGATGAACCAGATTCCCAAACCTATTCCCAAATTCTTCTGTGAGGAGACCCCCAAGACGCAGTGCCCGTAAGTATGTGCAGGAGCCACTCACTTCCTGTGCATTACGGTGGTTTCACAACTGTGACTTGCATATGGAAAAGTGAAATGCCTGCAAAACTTGGCATACTCCTTCATTTAATGTATATTTAGCGTGACTGACACACACTTAAGCTGTATGTGTCGAAGTCTTGATCTGTTAGCCAGTCATATTATTCATGCTGTCACTGTTCTTTCTATGCCATAGATTGTGCTGATCAAAAATACTGGTACTATTTAATTTCAGTCCAATACGCAGCATTCACATCACTTAATTTCCTGTGATTTCCTTGTTCTACTGTACGGGATCAGATTTTTAAATCTGATTTAAATTATTAAATACAATACTGTGCATACTGTAAAGCTTGGAATTTCATTTTCTACGAAGGACAGTGTTACAGATCTCTGCATCCGTGCAGTTGGTTTAATAAAATGATACTGGGAAGTTGGCCTTTCTTTAGCATTGTCACACGATGATACATGACTACGTTAATCTAACCTAGTATGTGGACATATTTTAATCAGTTTGGTTTAATTCACTTTGCATTGGCCTATCCCCCAGCTAAGGGTTCTTAAATTTGACTTGATGAGTGATCCCCTACTGGTGCCATCAAGTCTTAGCATGGAATATGTTTTGACTTACTTATCTTGAATGTAAGTTTGTAGTTACACAGATAATTAAGGTATTATATTATCAATTATAAAAGAAAATCTTATAGTGACTCTTCACATACAGCAACATGTTGCTTTTTGTGGGGATTACAAGTTAGCACCAATTTTCTCCTCTCCTCCAGGTTTCGTGGCTGTCTAATACAGTTCATGCAGGCAAGGATGGGAGGCTGGTTGCTGAGTGGGAGTCTCATGAGAGCTGTTCCAGCAGGAACAGAAATCTTAGAAAGGAGCTGGTTTTGTCCTGCTTCTCACCACCCCTCCAGTTTATTCGTATTTCCTTTTTTTATCAGCTGTGTGGCGAAGCTCCTGCATGATTCCAGTACCATATGTATGATTTCAGCCCCTCAAAGGGCCTTGCAAGGGCCACTTGGATTTAAACCTGTGTTCATTTATTTGCAGATGTGGAGTGGAGCAGCACAGCTGCTGCCTGTACCACGGCACGCCAGGGTCTTCCTCTTCTTGGGGGTGATCAGGAAGCAGCAGCGACCAGCTGCCTTCTGCACATTCATTCATCCTGCTCTGTGCAGCACCAGAGAGAGACAGTTGCTGATGTGGGAACTTGCAGCGTTATTGTGGCAGGCTAACTATTAAAGAGGGAAATACCTAAGGCTGATGATAGGAATAAACATGTAAGAAATGGGGTTCTGAATAGCTCCTTGAACCTTCCTTTGAAGGTATGTATTTTCTGTCAAATGCAGTAAAAATATGCAAATAAAGGAAATTCTACTGGAGCTGGTGTGACCCAGAAGAAGCTGTTATGGAGAGAGGGTGATGGCTGTGTTTTGACAGAGTGGCTGACTTCATTCCAATCACTTCCTGGATTTGAAATGCTGATCCTAAAAATGTTTTAAAGACAAAGCAGTGTTTGGTTTTATCAGAACCTGCGTGATAAACCGAGAATTACATTTGGTGAATAGTATCTGGATGCTTCACCTAGAATGTTATCCCTTTCCCTTCTATTAAGTGTTCCGTGAACACAAGTGCTACTTGTCTTGATTCTTCAAAGGAAATCATGGGAGAAGCTCACCAGAAACCTCTTTTTAGCAGCAGTCTGACAGGCTGTGGCTATGGGCACTGTTCCACCTGCTTAACCTTCGTCAGAAGCTTATGTTCATCTTTGAGCTCCAGGGGATGGTTTGGATTTTCCAAGGTAAAAAACTAGTACTGTAGCTCTTGGTGGCTGCTGCATCTGAAGTGGAAGGTAAAAATGTTAGTGTTTGGTCCAATAAGTGGCAGTCTGTTTTGAAATACTCTTGGTGCTTTTCTTTCTTAAATGAACATAAAAACCTTATTTATTTATTTATTTAGGTATGCAAAGAACCCAACAGTGTGCAGATTATATCCTGTTCCTCAAAATTTCAAGTCTCTTATGCCCCCTGATCTTGAAAGGTGGAATCCCACGAGAGATCTCACGTAGATAGTCTATAGACATTATCATTTTAAGTGCTTTTATGATAGCCAAAATGTGTATTATCCACCCACAGGCTTCTTGTTTTGTTTTCTTGTTATTTTGTGGCAGGTTTTTTATACTTTGTCTGCACTCTGCAAGTGCAGAATGAGCTCTGCTTCAGAACGTGTTCACCCGGGACTACCTACCAATCCTAGGAGTTTCAGATCTGGTAAATCTGGTCATGTTCAATAGGAAATACACAGAGTTTCTCACGGGAAAGATTTGAGGGAAAGAGCATGGGGGACACCTTTGAATTTGATCCATATTCTCTGTCCTCTTTTCTACAATTTCAGTCATGCCAGTTGTTCTAAATATTATATTGGTTTTCTATACAAATGAAATGCTAGAAAACAACAGCAGCAAAGATAGGCCACAAATAGTTCATAATATCCATGGGGAGGAATATATGTGATACTTATGGAAGACTTTGAAAAGTGGCACGAGACTGGTATTAGTGATGACCTTATTTACCCCGACTGGACCATACCCCCATCAGGGTCCCTGCTGATGTTAAGTGACTAGTCAGTAAACTTTCTTATATTCGGTTTATTAGCTGTTGTTCTTAAACAGCTGTTCACCAACTTGTCAGCAGTATTTGTTATCCCTTGATTCCATATCCTCCCTACAAAGCAATAATGTTTAACTTAGTCATTACTTTTAGGCATAGGTTTTTCCATCTTTTTTTTCCTTCATAGAAAAGGTTTTTTAGCACATTACTTGGAATCGGGTGTAGTTCTGTTGACTTCTGGAAACCTCAAATACAGCAGTGAAGCTTCAGGTTTTGGACAGGTATGAAGAGGAATATTAGGATAATATTTATATTTTCCTCTTTCAATGTTGCTTCCACTTGGTAAAATCCAGACTATATTATTCATTAGTAACCCCACTTAGCCTTTTGCTATATTTAAACATGCTTGTTTAAAAGAATATGACTGTCAACAAACTAGAAGCACTAGGTTTAGATGTTCAGGACTGTTGAACTTCAAATGATTAGTCTGTGCAAAAGCAGGAGGACCTTAGGCTATTATGATTTGGAAAATTTCCTAGCTGGGTGGAGTCACGTCTTTTAAGACTACTCAGAGTTGCATTTAGTCATTCTTGGAGTCTGAACTCGTTGTCAGTTTCACAATTTGGAGGAGGACATCTTGTTCCTTTCATTTTGTTTCTTCAGTTCAAGGTACTATTAGTTTCTTGAACTTGTAGGCTTTTTTCTGCTTTGTAACTGTGCTTTCTGCTGTCAGGTTCTCATGTTTTTGAGATTTGTATCTGCAGCAGGACAGCATCCATAGTCATTGACTTCACAGCAGCACTGATGTCTTTTATTGGCCTGTTCAAGTTCCTTATTTACCCTGCAAACAACCTTGTAGTACTTCATCCTCTTTATTTATGCCGTGTGACTGGCATTGATTACAGCCAGCATCTGTGACGTGTTTCTGCATTATTTTTATAGGTTCCACAGTACCCAAGAATTCTGTTTAAATCAGCTTTTAAGTTTGTTAAACTTTAAATTACAAATTAAGTACCAATTTAAAATTGACTTATACTCAGAAATCTGCTACTTCTCTTTGCTTTACTAAACACACCTTTTACTGTTTTTTGAAGAGTACTGGTAAGTTGCCTAGGTAAGAGTGCATAAATTACCAAGCACACTGGTCACCTTCCTGCAGATTGTTTTTTTACTGCAGAGTTTTGCTTTTGCCGTTCCTCCGTAAGTTTCTGAAGTCCGAGCCATGGCTCTTTTTCACTTGAGGTGAGACCAGTTATTGTTTCCCCAAGTTTCAAGGGCTGGGGAGGGAGTTGTGGGGCAGCATATCTTTCTAGGTCCAGGGGTCCCTTCCAGAGGTGTCTTGGGATGGGCAGGGCTGGATGGAGCACAGCTGCAGTGCAGTGGCACTAAGGACCCAAGTGTACAGAGCAAATCTTTGCTGCCCTTGCCCAAGATCACCTTGCTGCTGCCCCAGCAGTGTAGGAAAATGCCTGCATTGAGGCCCCTGCCTGTGCCCGGGACCTGCTGCTGGATCCTGCCCAGCTCTTGTCAACTTTGCTGATGCTGCAGGTCAACATCAATCACTGTCATAATCACAAAATCAATCAATCACAGTCATAACTTACATGATACTGAATCAGCACTACTGTATTAATATACTGAGAGTCAGTATAGATTAGTTTATCATTACTGAATATAAATTGACTTAATGTTGAAAATATTGTTCAAATGTTGAATAAATATTGGACATGAAAGCTAGTGTCTACTGTTTTTCCCTCTATGAAATACCACTTTCGTGCCAGAATCCATCTCACATGCAAGGTCCAACCTCGTTCATGTCTTAGTCCATGTGGTGAGAAGCCAGGCTAAGGCCATCCTTTGTGATGCTACAAGCCCCTTGACAGCAGGAGGAAGCACAGGCTCCCTAAACTTACTCAAGTTTAGAGAAACCCAAGGCAGTAACTAATGGCTCATCTAACCACTATTTTGTGAAGAATAACTTAAAAAAAAAATGAATGTTCTGAATGGCTTGAGCATTTCTGTTTTGTAGTTTTTATACAAGTGATTCTTAGGGGATTTTTGTCCACATCCAAGGGACTCAAGTGTGAAAACAGCATATCCGTCTAGTCAGCTGACCAGCATCACACATCCATGAGTGTGAGCCAGCTTTGTGCACATCAAAGTGCAGTGAGAAAAAGGCAGCATTTTTCTGCAGCTGTATTAGATTAGGTGGCCCTACCTGAGTTGGTAACTTCTATCCTGGGAAATATTCCTTCACCGTTGCCTTTCGAACTGGTGAGCAGACGCAAGTAGTTGTCACAGACAGATCTGGCTGAACTTGTGCAAGCCTATAATGCATCTTCTCGGGCATCTGTTTCATAAATGCCAGGGAGGTTTCCTCTAGGCAGGAGTTGCTAGAATGCTTTGTTTTTGCCATATGGCCTCCTTTCACTGAAAGATGATGGCACAGGTGCCTGGGAAGGAGAAGGGTCTTGCCAGACAGCCCTTTGTCTAGCCATGTCAACACCAGACAATCCCTTTCAAACATGTTTATTTTCTTGGTTAAGACAGTTTGGTCCTTGGACAATGCAAATTGTGAAGGTTTTGAGTATTGGGTTAATTGTGTTTTGCTTGTTGTTAATGTGTCTACCTTACCTGTTCAAAACAAACTAAATATGGAAGGGGGTGATGTTGGGGTCAGCCTGGGGTCGGTGACAGGGAGTGTCTCCTTGGTAGATGGGGGAGATGAGCAGCAGATGAGGTGCTCTGAGATTCTTGTACCCGTGTTGTTAATCTTCTCCCTTCTCCAGGAGGGATCTTTAGGAGAAAGCTCAACTCCCAGCTCCCTGGGATAAGGGGGCAGCTCCCCTGTGGTAACAGGTCACTTGAGGGTGCCGGTGGCTGCTGGATCTCATCTGCAACCTCCCTGGGCTGGTGAGAGGGGTGCTGACAGCGGCAGGACTTTGCAAGAGTTTGTCTGTGCTCTGTGGTGTGGCTGTCAGGTGCTGTGAAAGACTAGGTGTCAGCCCTGGTCTCGCATATGAGCAGTGAGGGCCTCAGTTAGGCCTGGTGGCTGTAATGGATCACTCCTGCCACCATAGTGAGCAGCCAGTTTCATGAACTGGACTGGTTTGAACTGGTCAACTTGTTCGTTTTGCAACTGTTTGCACATCTTGCCTATGCAAGTCCTACAAACCAAATCATGCATTCCCTTACGTCTCTGCGTGCTGTAAGGGAATGTTCTGGGCCTCATGCACCGACTCAGCGCTGTTTTCAAAAAGCAAGTTTTACATATAAGCAAAAACATGAGGCAAAACATTTCCAAGTTCATCAGCTGCATAAAATATAAAACCACTGCATCCACTATAAAGCAGTTGTGCCCTCTGTGGCCCCCAGCTAACAGTCTCCTTGCATTTCCTTTCTGAAGAGTAGGAGGAGAACTGACATGCCCTCTCCTGCTTCTGGTTGCTTTCCAGATTGTCTGCAAATTCTCTGGGCCCCTCAGTCCTACCAGGCACAGGACATTGGCTTCTAGATCACTCTTCTGGATGGCTTATTATATGTCAGACCAGTATGTATGGATTGTGGAAGATCATCTCTCTGGTGGAACACAGAAGAGAAATATTCTAGGAGTTAAGAGGCGTTTTCCTCATCTCACACACTGGATTTTTTGTTTTTTTGGGGGAAAAAGAGCTATTATGGATACAGGGCAGACCTGGCTGTTGGTGCAAGTCGACAGTGGTAGTGAAGAGCTCTGCACGGACTACAAACCTGCTTGAGGGAGCCCCAGCAGGAGGACATGGGCAGCTTTCCTTAAGGAAACCATTCCTCTGTAGAGACCTTGTTGTGCTGCCCTCCAAACTGATGCAGTATGGAAAAGCAGGCTGAGGCGCGCAGGATCTAAACAGACATGACTGAAGTGCTGCTAAAGGACCAGGTAGGAAGATTACAGGAAGAAATGTTGCTCTGAATGCTTTTCAGAATTAGTAACATCCTGATCCAATGGTCTCTTACGTTTACCTGCAGGTAAGAAGCCAAATGCCCGTCTGTCTTCTTCATGAAGTGAAGCAGCTCAAAAGGTGCAGGTATGCGAGGGGTGAACTGGTGTTTGTTTGACAGTATGCCCTTAGTTGGCCTTTGGCTCTCAGGCCTACATGTAATATGCTTTTCTGCCTGCAAAAGCACAATATTAAACTTTGAGTTTAATCTATATTAATTTATAGTGTAATTTTGAGTGCTTTCACCTTCCTTGTTTAAAGTTCATATAAAATGTCTTGTTTATTTTCCTGATTATTCATTTCTACTGTACATATGATTTAAAATAATGAGCAGTTATTAATTTTTAGTACTGTCGTTACACCTACTCATATCCTGTGGTATTATTGCTAAAATTATCCTTAACAGATTTAATAGGAGTTATTCTCCCATGCTAATGACATTATAAATCAAAGTTTTAAACTAGGTAGGAATATAGTTTTGGACTACCTTCTGATATTGCACTCTGGAGCACAGAAGGATCTCGGGAGCACGTCTTAGTATTGCTTGACAGAATAAAAAGCACGTCTTGGTTGTTCTTACAGAAGACAGTGTAACAACATGATTGATGTCAATGAAACTCCCCGTGGCAGTAAGGAGATAGTTCAAAGGTGGAAAAAAGACAAATTGGAATGGAGCCTGATGAGGGTATGTTGCCAGCAGTGGATCAGGATTAGTTACTTCATACAGCTTTAGCAAAAGTGTCATTAACTTTTTTGAGGCTGTCTTTTTTGTTGTGAATATTAGATGAAGTGAACTTTGTCTAGAACTAACTTGCCAATATGAATTAAAGCAAAATAACAGGATAATACCTTTCTTCTGTGTTCCTAGAATTTTATTTTCAGAGTTGAGCTCCCTGCTTTATCATTAAGATAATTGTGAGCTACTTGCTACAGATCCTCCTAATGACAGATCTTCAGATATCCAATTTAAAATAATTGTTGTCAGTCCTGTCACTGTTTTCATAAGACCAAGGACAGTGCTGTGCTGAGTAAGGAAATGCTAATGAATTGTATAAAGCAGCTAGAAGGCACAAGTGGAGAAATAAGGGGGGGTGGAAAAAAAGACTTGTGCAGACACCTTATTCCTGGCCAAGTAAACTGTTTGAGAAATCATGGGATTTAGTGACTTTGGTTGGAGTCTGGTGGCTGTGACTGAGTGGTTGCCTTTCTCCCCTATTCCCTGGTGAACTCCTGTGCTGAGAGGAGAGCAGTGATGTCTAGTGGTTAGTGTCATAACTAGTAATTCAGGATAGTAGTTTGTCCTTTTCAGCTTGACCTCCCACATAGCTACAGCTTCAGGATGCGTGGCCTGCGCTGCGCAGGCAGCTCAGTGATCTGGATGGAGTCGTGTGGGAGACCTGGAGCAGTCATGGTGAACCCTGGCGCGCAGTCTCCTGAATCGTGCCATTCCGTCTCGGCTGTGCGTGGAACCTGCTGCGTCGATCCGTGGTGAATCCTTGCAGTGATCTGAGGCATGTCTGTCCGTGCATGCTTTCAGACTGAGTTGGCTTTGATAAGCTGTAATTGAGGCAGACTTGAAAAACACATTTCCTTTTAATGTTACATTTAGGTAACACTTTCACATTGCTGTTAGTGCTTCTTTGCAAGAAGTATTGAAAACTACACAGGCAAATTGCAGGGAGGGATGGGTTGCGCATGCATTTTCTCTTTGACCTTGGTAAATGAGATCTTCAGTGCCAGTCATATTTTCAAACTTGCTGATCATGTAAGATCATGCGTCTCTGATAGCATCCTCTCTTGTTTAAATGGGCTGTTGCACAGGGATAGATGATGCTGTTTTCCTGCACCATCTCTACAGAAATTCATGCTCTCCAGATACATATGGTTGTTGCAGCTTAAATGGATTAGGAATTTGACATAGTTTTAGGTCTTTCATGTTTTAGAAGTGATTGTAAAATGTCTGCTATGACTTCAATTTCTTGCTTATGAAGGGAAAAACTGTTCAACAGGGTGAGGTGGGGAAGAGGGAGATTGAAGAACTTCTTTGCATTGGCTAAAGATTGACTATTTCCTGTGGGAAGGGAGCTTTGAACACCCTGTGAATTACTGTCACATAGAACTTGTCTGTGGAAATGTAAAAGTTTTAGAGCATTTTGCAAAGTACTGCTATTGTCCATACAACAAACGTGGACTGAACTGTTCTAAGTCAGTCATGCACACTTAAGAACATAATAGTAGCTCAGCATTAACAATACCTCTGCATTCAATTCAGCAAACTGTCGCTATAGAACCGCTGGAGCTCTTGCAAGCCATTTCTCTTGTGATGAAGAGCCAGGGTTAGAGGCACATTATTAGCATTTCTTAGCTCCCTTCTAACTTCAGTGCTTTTCCCTTGTTAGGATTTTTGATCATAATTCCAGCAGTGGAATTTACTGCATTTTGCATTTTGAGGTTTTGAAAGGCCTCCTGTAAAGGGTACATCGTAGCTCATCTGATTTTTGCTGCAGTAGGTCAAGGTAAAGCAATATCCTATCTGGAATTGGATTCTACTAAATATATTTTGTTCAAGAACTTTCTTACTGTGCTATATTTTTAATATCTGAAAATAGCTAGTGTTTCAGCTCCAAAATATAGTACAGATGATAGCTTGATGCAGTAATAGTGCTAGAAGGATGTTTGTAGTGCATTAGGCTGCAGGATGACAAGCCAAAAAGTCTTATTTTCAGTTCCTGTATATCGGTGTGAGGGATTTTGTTTTTTTATGTCAGAATTCCCAGCAGGTTAGGGAAGGAGTATATTTTATGTTGGGCATCTGCTGCCTCCTTACTGGGTGGAAATGTTAGCACTTCAAATGTTTCTTCAAGCAGACAGCTTATAGGATGAAAACAACAGTGTCAGTTTGCTGCTGTTCCTGAGTTCTGCTTTTGTAGCAGAAATAATACTTCTGCATGCATGGTCAGAGCTGTCAGACGAGATACTGTAAATAAAATGTGGAGACTAGTTTCAATTGCATGTTTCCAACAAGTGTGTATGCTTACACTTCTGAAACTTGTATAAGAGCAGCTAGAGAGCTGTAGTTGATAAAATCCACCATTCTTTCATGCCTCGTAGCCAGGGCTGAGGGGTGGCTTTTAGGAAAGCAGGTAGCTTGTGGAATACAAAGTTAAGGCTTTGTCAAAATTAGAATGCACTCTCAGATTTCAATGTTTATGACACTACAACATGCTGGTTTGTCACCTGAAGGTGCCAATCCCATTGAGGAATAACTCACCAGCAAGCATTTCAGAATTTCATTTATTTTATGCTTGGAGTAAGATAATTCACATTTAGGTGCTTTCATGAAATGGTACTCCAAAATACCTTTTTCTTTTAGGCTGGTTGGATATACCCCTCTGGATTTAACTCCCTCACTTCAGATGTTTATAAATTAAAAATTCTTTACATTGGAAAGGTCACTTCAAAACTCCTGACCCATTTTCTTTTGGAGTTAATAAAATATGAAATTCTTCCACAAAATTACTTATTTCATGTTTGACTTTTCCTTTCCTTCTGTAAGTGTTGTCAGCTCCGACAGAAACAAATATTCTTGAATGAAGGTGACAGCTTTCTTGGAAAAAGTCTGGGTTCTACTCAGGGTTTGCATCTCTCTCAGTGGAAAAGATTTGGTTCATCAGTCCCTAAATTCCGCTCTAAGGAATGACTGAGATGTGTAAGTCACTTAGGCCCAGGACACCTGGCTGAATTACTAATGTAGTCATTGACTGTCCAGTCAAGTACAAACATCTGAGTCCTTCAGCAGGTGCCTCAGCTTTGATTTTCTGAGGCCTTCTGTGCAGTATCCCACCACCTGGAAGAGTGATTGGAGCCCTCCTGGCTTACATCACCCCTGATTTCCTTTGCTGTGGGCACTGGGCCACGGGCAGTGGGAGCCCAAAGTCACCATTGGAGGCCACTGGTCTCTACTTCCTGCGTGTCAGCTTGAGCTGAGCCTGAGGAATCCAGAGCTTTGAGTTCCTCTAAACCTAATGTGCCATCCAGAGTACTCCAGTTATTTCTCTACTGGGGATGAAAGTCTCTGGAAATATTCCCTGTAATGAAATTATTTGTATGACTGCAAATCGTTCCTGAAGTTATATTGCAAGAAGACTTGCTCTCCTATGAAACTGGCCTGTACTACATTGTTTCCTAGGCTGTGCTGAGAAGGCAGATGTCTGGCACTTCCTTCCCACATTCTTGGCATTCCTTGTGTAAGCGCTACTTTGTTATTGGAGCCAGATGGCCACAGGGAATTTTCCAAACTGCCCTTTGGCCTTCCTGGCCCCAGAGAAGAGCTTTGCCTCAGAACTGGAGAGCCAACCAGCAGGCTTTGAAGCCTGCTTACTTGGCATACCTCATCTTTCACCCCCAGCAGGTAAAAGGGATCTCTTGAAGAAAGATCTCCTTGGTGCACAACACTCTGCAGGCTTCTTGGTATTTGCATTCACTGGCTTCGTAAGAGACTGTCTGGCTATAGCACTATACTCAAATCAGCTCTGCATTCCTCCCCAGGATTTGCATGGACCCCTGATGCCTGGTGTAGGTGGGAGAGCCCTGTTTCTGCTGAAGGTCAAGATCCCATCTGTCTAAGATGAGTGATTTCGTAGTTCTGAGAGACGTGCTAAGGTGGAGTCCTCCTTTTCTCTTCTTACAGTGTAAATCACTTACGCTGACTCCGTCCTGTATGCTTCCCAGACCTTGGTAATTTCATCGGTCCAGCTGAACAAGGGTTTTACCTTGTTAAATTTAAGGAGTAGCGCTTTGATGCTGGTGTCTTTTATCCTGTCCTTCTCGTTTTCTGCCAGACCCATAATGAATGATAAATCTCAGTTGCAGTGGGTGTAACTTTGTTTCTTTTGCTTCTAATAAAATACTGTTTGACCTAATTGCAAAGCATCTGCATTTGGATATTTAAAACTTGCTCTTTCATCTGTTTTATGTTGAGAACTCACTTAAAGAGCTTCACTATAACTCTGGAAAATGTATTTTTTCACCTCTTGCCCATCTTTATTTTTAATGAACTGATCTCCCTATTTCTAAAGCACATAAATCTGTATGCCCTTTCCACCCATATAAGCTGAGACTTTGGTTTGTTGATTCTAAACGTATGCTCCAACTGCCTACATGCTTGTTGTCAAAAATCAAAGCAGTCAGATACTTTTACAGTCTGCAAGCTCCATTTTTGTGGAAGTATTGCTTAAAAAACTCAATCGTTCCTATCTAATTGCTTAAAAAAACTCGATCGCTCCTGTCTATTTTTGGTCTAGAACTGATTCTCCACAGGTGTCTATCACTGCAACTCCATGTGGCATTTGAATTGACACCAACAGAGGCTGTGATTCTTCCAGGGCAATGTATGCACATGTCTGTGCACTGGAATAATGCAAACCAAATGGTACTTTAATAACTCAAGTGTGTAAACCCTGGACCAATCAGTTCATCCCCTCTTGAAGTTATTTATACTAAATTTTGTTTCTAATCTACTTTTAAAAATGAAACACAAAAGCATGGTAAGATGGAAAATGAGCTGGGCTGACACTATACATCTTAGCAGGAAGCTGAATTACTGTTATATCAGAGGCAGCAAGCAATTTACCAGTGCATCATTCACTTCAATATAAACTTTGTTTTGTAATTTCTATCTTGTAAATTCAGTGTTTTCTTCTAATAGTGTGTAAAATATTGCCAGTTCTAAGGACTAAATTTTCCATGATTCCCACATCCAATATATTTATCTTTGGATTGCTTGAAAGTCTAGAAAGCTTTGTGGCATCTCTGCTTCAACAGACATGTGATTTGCTGCTGTTTAGTTTGCCTGACTAGCTCTTCTTTGTGATTGAGGCTTTACAGTTGGCATTGAAAGCCTAACTATGAAAACACAATTCTGCAGCTTGTGTCATTCCTCCCCTTCTCAAAAATTTATCAAACCAGAGTGATGATGGTTTTCATACACGTCAACACTGCCACACCAAAACTCATTATTGTTTTATTTTGCCTCTGTGGCTAGTAAATATTTGGGGATCTTTTGGTAATGGTAGCATGAAATTTCATTTATAGCAGCAGTCACCTGTTGCCTTCATAGGCATCCTTGGCTTTAGAGGTGCTTTTACAAATATGGTGATGAAATGCAGAGCTGACATGGACTCCCATCGCTTCTGTTCACATGGTACAAATGACCTCAAAAGTATCTATTTGTTTTATGGGTACCCTACCTTTTGAAGTCATTACTGCTTAATTTTTACTGCTGCTTGCACTCAACAGAGTGTTAGTAGTGGCTTCATGAATTACTAAATGTGCTTAGAGGTGAAAAGAAAAGACCTCATCAGATTCTGGGTATTTGCATATACATTGCAAATAATGAAGTATCTGAGAGGCAATGCCTTTTTTTTTTTTTTTTTTTCCCTTTGCTGTTAGGATACGCAGTAGAGTTGCTGCTGAGTATTAACCTTTGTTTAATGCTGTCCAGTACTATACGGTGTATCATATACTGAATTAACCCTCATTTGCAAAGCAGCTTCTTGGGTTCAGCAGTGTTTACCCTGGCAAGCTCCAAGAGGCAATTACGGAGCTACTCTGTTAGAAATTCAGCCCTGCAGATGGAGTCTGCTCCAGTAAGTCAGAACTCGCACAGAATTCTGAGGCAGTCTTTTCTTTTTGCTCTGAAACTCTTCTAAATCGAATTAAAAGCAGTTCCTCGAAGCACTGAAGCAGTGTGCTTGTACACTTGCATCCTTGAATTCAATAAGACTCCTCTTGAGCCTTTACTCAAACAGGATGTTTTTAAACAATGCAGTTAAATAAATGCTTAATTTAGAGTTTTTGAGACAAGAGTTAGGGTATATGTAGCACTTACTTTTAAAAAGGGGGAATTGCTTTCCTTGTGTATATGACCCCTTTAAAGCAGGAAATGTGCTTAAAGCTTGAGTAACAGCATTTCTTTTTCAATTGCATTTCAGTTCACTGTAGGTAAAAATGATCTCTTAAGAGTGAGTCAAAGGCTTAAAAATACATTTAACCCAATTCCTTTGGAAAGCCAGTTCAGTTACAGAATTTATTTGAAATACATGTGCAATTAGCTATGTTCATCAGTAAACTGTTTTTAGTATCACCTGAATAAACCAAATCACAGCTGCTTCAATCAAAGATGATTTTTTTTTAAAGAAAGTTTAACTGCCTGATGTGCAACACAACATATTTGCCTGTAATTTAGTGCCTCATTCAATGGAGTGTGGTAGGGATTAACCTCTCCTGGAATGTGGAGATGATTAGAACATTAAAAATCTGCATTCAATTCCTGATCTTTCACAGAATATTAGAAACATCTGAAGCATGTATGCATTCCCACAATTCTGGATCATCTTCTCAACATTCTTTCTGTCTTTTTTTTGTGCAGGGAATCATTTCAGATTCTGTACTAGAAAATAAAAATAAACAGTTAAACTTTGGGTTATGTGTTATTTGGATGTTTCTGAAGTTGCTATTTATATTTATTGGAAAGGGGACAGGTAAAAATGGCATTGAAAGCAAAGGTTTAATGCTGGTGTCTGAGGGAATTCCAGCAAACAATGTTAGGAAAGGGCAACAGTGTGGATTTTAACTCCTGTGTATCTGAGGGAATTGCTTCAGGGGAGAGAAAAAAAAAAAAAAGACCTTTGAGAGGGAAATATATTCTCCCTCTGTCCAAAAATAGCTAATGTCTCGAGACCTTCAGTAAGACCCATTTTATTATTGCTGTTGGGATGGGACATGCCCGTTGTTTGACCTGAGAGTATTAGAGTGAGCAAAATCAGGTGCCAGTGTGACTCAACTACTACTTGTCTTCAGTTGACTTTGCACTGTCTGATTTGGTAGTTCCTTTGCTGGACTTCTTCGTCACCACTCATGAATTCTGATGCCATGGTGGACAGCACTGTGTTGGAAATGAGAGCACTGCATCCTGAGCAATATCCTGAGGCTCAAGTGAGGCTTCTGCCAGGTGCTTGTAGAATGCCTCATCTGTCCCTTCATCGTGCTTGGGCAGTCTACAGCAGACTCGCACCAGGATCAATCGGCCGTCCCGGTGATCCTGACCCAAAAGCCCTTGACTTTTCCATCACCCACGTGGAGCTACATGCAGGCGAAGTACTCCCTAACACACAGGGCTACCCCACTTCCTTTCCTACCTGCCTGTCCCTTCTGAAGAGCCTGCGGCCATCCGTTGACAGTGACATCCATGACAGCGCTTCCACCACGTTTCAACGGTGGTGACAATGTCACAGTTTTCCTGTTGCACCATGGCCTCTGGGCCCTCCTGTGTGTTGCCCTTGCTGTGTGCACTGGTGTAGACGGGCTTCAGCTGGGCTGCTGAGCTCTCCTCCAACCCCCTGGGCTCATCCCTAGCCATCCTGAGTTTTGCTCTTTCAAAGTTATATGGGCCTTTCTGTTGTCTTAGTCACAGGACATGGAAATGTCAGTGTTTGTTAGAAATTATATTACTAGCAGAGATAATAGAATGAGAATGCTTCTTTCTTATAAATTGTCATTTTCTTATTTAACTAGGTGGATGCTTAGCCATTAATTCTCCTTCTTCTGATCTACCTGTAAGTTCCTGAAATGCTCTGGTTTGAAGCAGGATGAATGTTTGCTGTATCACATGAATTTATGTCTTTGTTAATATAGGGAGTTATGCCTGTGTTTGGCATGACTTTTCTCCATGATGTATGAAAATATCAAGGTGATTCAATCCCGTGAACAGATTAGGTTGAGGAAATAGCAGTTGGGCATGCTTTTCTTTCATGTGCTTATCTTCCCCAGGATAGATCTTAATTGCAGATGCAGAGATGACCTGTAACCTCTTTGCAGGGGGCTGTGAGATCTTCAATCACCACTTTATCTGTGCCTCTGGCAATGTCTCTGGGAAGCAAAGCAGCACTGTTATCCTAAATCATTAGTCCGAGATCACAGGGGAGGTGAGTGGCAGAACAGGAATTTAACTCATGCCAGTGCTCTAATCTCTCTGCCATTTCACTGCCTTCTGTTTAATTACTTGTGAGTCTGTTGCTATGTCTTTGGAGTGCTTCTGTCCTGCGGAGGATCTGTCTAGTGTCCCATGTGTAAATGCACCAGGCCAGCCACTTCACAATGCTGCAAAAACTAAAATGTTCTTAATTACAAGCATGTGGAGACTATAAGCACGGAAGTCACTTAGCTATAAACACCTGTTAAAGGACAAATACATGCTGAAATTCAACCTTGTACAGGAATGAACAGTAGCAAAAGCTCTCGGGTTTTGGTGGTGTTAGGCAGCAAGCAGCTTACATAACGGCAGTTGTTAGTAGTTTTCTTGTTTTTCAACATGGCTGTGGCAAAGAGCTGAGAAAGTGCCCTTGAGAAGCTGTCCAGCTCCTACCTCTGCTCTATGTTCTGAAAATGAACTGTTTTATTCAGCCTGTGGAGATTTCAGTCTGTACCTTTTCTAAACACAAAGTTGACATACATCCTTTTGATGAGTGGGATGGGGAAAGAGAGGGAAGGAGGAGGAATCTCTCAGCTGCAATCCTATTTTTCAACAAATATTTTTTTCATTATTTTCAAGATGATCTTTTTTTTTTAACTTGCAGTAAACATCTGTCTTCATTCCAGCGGTTGTGGAATAACTTGATCCTTAACCAGTGGGATGTAAGGTACAGGAATCTGGAGACCTGACCCTTATAGGAGTAGCCTTAATTAAAAGTCATCCTCCCTGTGAGCCCCCATTGCTTTTCTCCCCAGCTATCCTCCACTCGGTTGTTTCCCCATCTAATTTTTTTGAAATTGCTCTGTGAAAATCAGAGCTGCTTTCTGATTACACTGAAGCTGCGACTCTTAAACTCTGTAAAGTTTAGAAAAAAATAATTCTTGCAAGTTTACCTTTGTCACCCCCAAATCCTCAAGAGATATTAGGATTCCCATGTTTCGCTTCCCGTGTTGCAGATGCCACTCACCAACCAGCACCAAAAATTAAGAGCTGATATTTATGGAGACAGGTGGGTCTGGAAGGCAAAAAGCCTCCTGTCTTCAGTCTTTTGATAGGTACCTACATGTAATGAGAACTGTATAGGGAAAGGGAAGGACCCTGTAGCTATCCCATGAAACATCTTATCTTTGATCTGAACCTTATCTAAACAGATTCAGGCTACTCAAAATTTCATAACCTTTCAAAACCTTTTCTATTGACACAGTTTTACAAGCCAGCCACAAAGTAAGAGCTCCCTTTAACAGCCAACAGATCAAGGTGCATACTGAAGAAGTTGCAGAAGCAAGAGAGATAAGAAATGTGCCTCTTCTGCTGCATTAATGCTTAATAAGAGAATACTTAAGAGCTTCAGCTTTGTTATCGTTCACAAGAGTTTTCTGAGAGCAAGTAGCGTTAAGTAAGTCTATAGTGCTGTTGCATTGCATATACAAATATGCTATTTTTTCTTTCCGTTTTCACTCAGTCTGATTTGAGGAACTTCTATGTTAAATAGCAATTTCTCATTTTGAAAGTCAGTTCTTGTGATGCCAAGCAATATGGATTGTATGAATGGAGTACATTGACTTTTTTTTTTCCTTATTTGCCCTATATCCCAGTAAGCATGATATTTGACATGATTTATTTTGTTTCGCTTTTCATCTCCAACTTTTCGTGGCAATAATCAGAATTGCATTGGAAGCAGTGTCAAGAACTTCATCATGACAAATCTCCTGCAATTGTTCAATTTAATGATAAATGTATAATATGCAACTTAAACCCATTTTCTGAGTTCAAGCTCTGTTTATGCCAGTGCTAGCTTGATGTTTTTTCCTTTGAACTGTTGCTGCATGGTTGTTAATGCCATTTTCCAAATTTGAAGTTTTTGAGATGGGGCAGAGAACCTGTCATCAACTTGGCTAACCCTTTGCTGCTATTCCAAGGAGGCCTGTAATAAACCAAGGAGAGTGATCCTGTCTCATCCTGACCAAAGGGCTTAGGATCACCCAGGTTTTGTGGTGTTCCTTTTCCTGTATCATGGCACTGTGGTAGGTGCATGTGAAAATCCTGTCAATGACTGCGGGATGTTGACCACATCCTGATTTGACTAGGATCATAGAATCATGGAATCATTATGCTTGGAAAAGACCTCCAAGATCATCAAGTTCAACTGTAAAGCCTTAACACCATAGCTGCTAAACCATGTCCCTGAACACCTCATCTACACATTCCTTGAACACTGCCGGAGGCTGTGACTCCACCACTTCCCTGGGCAGCCTGTTCCACTATTGAACTACTCTTTCCGCATAGAAATTCTTCCTAATGTCTAACCTGAACCTTGCCTGGCACCACTTGAGGTTGTTTCCTCTTGTCGTATCAGTAGTTATTCTGGAGAAGAGGTTATAGAATTAACCCGTGGCTTTCCAGGTTAGAGCTAGGTTCTCCAGGGAAGCAGTGGGTCTGCCCTGGAGAGCTCTCCCCTCAGGTCAGGACACTGCCTGGTGAGTCTCTTCGAGGTTAATAGACCTCTCTCTTCTTCTTAGGTGACTACTGTGCTTTTGTACATTGCAGCTAGGTAAGAATCCTGCAGAGTAGTAGAAAATTGCATGTACTGACACCCAAAACTGCTTTGTAAATGTTGCATTTGAATAAATCATACTTTTTGTAATTGTTTTGTAATTGTTTTGAGTGAGGCTAGGCCTATGGTCGACTGACTGCGAATCTGGTGAGGCCAGAGTTGGGCCTATAGCTACCACGGTATTTAGTAGCCCTATTAAGAGATGAGTGTAGCCATCCCCAGTGTCTCTGACCTCTGAGGATCAGCTGGAACTCAAGGGGGTTCATCTCTTACCAAATTTGCCACTACTTCAAACTGCAACAGGCACCAGTCATTGTAGAGATGAAGGGAAGAATTCTGCTGTATATATTGCCATCCCTTTGTATCATAACATTTACAGTGAGCCACCGTGGTCTTGGTTTGTGTGTGTCAGCATGGCTGCCTGGGTTTTAGTTACATGGTGTCCTCCAGTCACCGAAATACTAATTGCTTGCAAGGATCAAGAGAGCCAAGCTATAACAGTTTTTGTGAGACACTATGTCTTCTACTCAGAAATACAACAGTATTTCCTGGTGTGTAAATCAGACACCCAGGAAAAGATTCAGGTTTTAATTTGAGTAATTTGAATTTGCTTTTTTACATTGGAAAAAAAAACAAAACAAAACACAATGAATTAGTTGGTACTGCTTTACACATAGAGAATGATTAATCTTCTGCATACAGGGGCATCTGTCTACTACTCTGCTTGAATTTCTCAAAAGGCTACGAGTGTTTCTAATGGTCATTTAAATAATAAATGCCACCACACTCATTAGGGGTATTTCAGTCATTCCTTTTCTGCTCTGGTGCTTGTTGTATTCTATTAATATTTATTGAATTCAAGGAAATTTATCCTGGGCTACTGGTCCACATTTCTTTTCAAGGTCACCAAATATAAATATTTTATTTATCTAATTTAGAAAAATGACATTCAATGCTATGCAGCAAGCATGACAAGAGTATGAATTAGTCTTCTAGTGGAAAGCTTCCCCTGGGAAGTGTATCCAGGTGCCAGTAATGGATAATTACAAGTCCAATAGCTTCTCTCCAAGAAGGTAATAAAGCTACATAATGGCAGTACAAATCCTCACCTGAAAATGTGTGTATGGCAAAAGCGGTAGCAAGATAGAATATACACTAGTAGGGCAGTGAAAGCATCCAAATCAGTCTTTCTGATATTTAGATCCTGAGCAGGCCTGTTAGAGCTTCGGCTTCAAAATTGTCCTTGGATAACCATATGGGCTATATGGCAGATCTCAAGTAATCCCTTGGGAATGGCTGTGCCCAAATCCATTAGATGACTGATATCTCTCACGCTGGCTAAGAGTATTATTTTTGCAGAAATCTTAAGTAGCCATATGAGCTTGTCTTCAATACTGCTCAGTGTCTTCCCACTGGCCTTTCAACAAGGCTGTTAACTTTCTGTGTACACGTAGCCCAGGGGAGATCTTGTTTCCCTCTACTAGAAATAAGATGTACAGAAAGAAGATGCTGTTGAGGTGCTATGTTCTCAATATGTCTGTCTTAAAGATTGCAATAGGCTTTTTCATCTGCATATTCTGTACAACCTCTACACAACCTTCTGCTCATCTGGAGCCTATATTCTTTCTATTCCCTGGAAGTCTAGGAATTCTGCTACTATGATCATTTCATTTTGAGCAAGTATCATCTTTCCTTTGCATTCCTCTTCCCCCACCCACAAAAGAGCAGGGGAAATAATGGAGGCTGCATTTGAGAAATTAATAATGGCATTGCACGCTCTTGCAAATCTCGACTGCAGTCAAAAATCAAAGAAAACAAAGGAGGTGGCACTTGATATAACAGAAGATTGTTCTTGTGGGTTTTCGTGTTCAATTTTAGCATTATTGTTGTCTTTTGGTGTTGCTAAGGTTAAATTAAAAAGGAAGAAAACTGTGTAACTGTTGTCTAGAAATATCACAGACAACACACAGGCTCTAAAGAAGCAGGTGCAGAATAATTACTGTGTCTTTGTGGCACTTCTGTTTTTAAATAATGCACATGTCATCTAAGGAGAGATTATCAGAGAATCATCTGTACAAACGTAAGGTGCAGCCTTTGACTGGAGCTTTGACTTAGTAGAAGGTTGGAGCTTTGACTTAGTAGAAGGTGTGTGACCTGTTCTGCTTCTGACTTTCCACATTAGCAGTCTTACAGCCTATTCTGGCTTGTGAAACTGGAGAATTTATGCCCCCATTTTCCTGTTGAAATTATTGTATCATATTCTGTTGATATGCTACTAATTGGCAGCTCATTGATACTCTTGGTAGCAAGGCACTGGACAGAGATGTGTTACAGATGTGTTCTGGAACTAGCAGTGGTAAGGTTTTCAATCTGATATGTGCTTGAGCTGAGCAAAAATAATCATGGCACCTTCATTCTTGCTCTTCTCTAAAAATAAAAAAATATACCTGCTGCATCTATGTATATGTGTTCCTGTGCAATACACCACATTCTCCCCTTATTTTAAACCAACATGGAAATGCGTGGCAAAAATATCTTTGGCAGTAAGCTAAACAAGTTCTAGCATGACAAGCTATGTAGGAATAGAAAGAAAGCGTGGCCAAGGATGAAAGCTTGACCAGGGATGAAAATAATAATGCTGATTACTCGATGGATAAAGGATTTTCTGAGGCCAACCATCAGATGTTAACAAGGATCAGCTGGTGAAGGTAAAGAGAAGTGGGGATATAAGGATCACCTAGGGGGAAACCCTGGACTGAGGCTGTGGGGCCTCGAGGTTGTTGCCTGCTCCTTTGTCTCCCCACAACAAGCAGCAAAATAAATACTCAACAGTTGCTAATTAAAGTGTGCAGTCTGTTTTTCTTTTAATTAATATGCTGAATATATACTGGTGTCTTAGCTGTTTTTGTGTCTAAATATATTTAAATAAAGTGTGTTAGTTTGGAGGTGAACTTTAAAAGGCTTAGGTGAACTTTTAAAAGGTGAACTTTCAACGATAGGCTGGAGGTAACTTTAACTGAAGCTGAAGATTGGCCGTCATGGAAATGTCGCTTTGGAAGACAGACTTTGGGCCTAGGATATACTTTTGATGACAGACTTTGGGCCTCAGATAGCATAGGCTCTTCCCAGCATTTTTCATTTAGCTTCACTTTAATATGCGATGAACACCTCTTTAAGCAATTACTTGCCCTAAAACTGGCTATGGGGGCAACTTTTCTGCCAGAGAGCATCACTGGCCTTTATTAGAGTTCTGCAAATTACCCATGCTGTCACCCCTATCCTCTCCCTTGAACTGAAGAGGCATCAGAGCAGCTATGCCCCATCCGTAAGCAAAGTGGCTACGGCCTGAACAGTCCCATCACAAGATCACCATGTATCTGTTCTGAAAGTATACACATGTACAACTCGGAGATAATGGTTTAAATCACTTAGTGCTAGAATTTTTCAGAAGCCCTTAGCATTACAGCATGCCATGAATTTCTTGGAAAAAAAAACATTTTTAATCAGAAGATGACAACTTACTGAAACAGGAAATGTGCAAGCGAAGATCTGCTTTCCAGATCAGATTCACATACAAAATTAAGTTGTTCTCATCGTAATGGTTATTCAATGAAAAATTCCTGTCCTTCCACTTGAAATAAATTTTAAAAGCATGTATTACTTGGCCATTTTTATTTTGCTTACTGATCAAGTTTAGAGTAAAACACTTTGAATCGCCTGAAGTATTGAAAGGACTTGAGCTGACATTGCGCTTTTGGTTTAAGTTGGGGTGGGTTTTGTGTCTTTATGTTTTCAGTCTTTGTTTCAACTTGACATGGGAAATTTGTTTTTCATGTTTTGCATATTCTCCTGGGAAGGAAAAACTATCTCATTTATCTCTATTGAGGGCTGATCCTTTTTAGTACAGGGGTAAAATTTCTTAGGGCCCCATAGGAAAAAATGTTATGATAGTTTAGAATGCTTTTGAACATCATGTCTGTTTTGCCGTGGGAATACTACTATGTTTAGTGATATAAAACCAGGATGCAAGTTTTGCTTCAAAGCAAGGGTTATAAAACTTTCTTCACTTTAGAGGGGCTGGGAATAGGGAGACACATGTCTTAGGGGAATGACTTTGCCTTCTATTGGTAAGAATCGTGGACGATCATTAAGCTATGTAATCTGTGGAGTTTAAACCCCAAACCAAAGTAACTGGGCTGAGATTTGCTCTAGCAGTTGGCTGCTAATTCTGAAAAATAATCTACCACCTGTTAGTTAGTCTGTAGGATTAAAGAATGTTTAATGTTTGAAGCAAGAGAAATTTATTGCTCCAGATGGAACACTTTAAAAAAAAAAAAAAGAGTGGGCAAAGATCAATATTCAGTACAGTAGCCTACTACTCTTAAAAATGTAGTTTTGTACAGGTCTCATGACTCTTAATAACAACCTATAGAAGGACAGCTGTTTTTAAACCTTCAGGAACTAAGTTCTCTGTATTTGGAAGCCATCACAGATGATATAATCACAGTTCTTAAGCAGATATGCTTTTTCCTATGTACATCATCAGATTTGAATAAGAGGCAATAATTTTATTGTCCCCCTGAGAATGCAATCAAAGATGTGTTTGATACACAGAATAAATGGTTGCTGGAGATGGAAGTGTGAAAATTCAAGGGTTATTTTGTTTACATGCTATTTGCCGACCATCTGGAATCAGAAAACACTGACTGTGAGAAACTATGAAATAGATGAGAGGATGGGTAAGTTAAAGATTTAAGTTGGACAAAATAGATCATATTGCTGGGAATCTATCTGCTAAAAAAAGCTTGTGCCAAAGTCTTTATTTATTGCCTTTATTTCCTACTTGTACTTATTTTAGCCTCTTTTCCATTCTGTAATCTTCTCCTTGCTTGTTGCCTGTTTAAGCGTAAACTTCTCGGATCTACTGGATGAGATGCGTTATGTAGTAGAAGATAAATTTCTGATTTATCCTTTGAGCCCCTTGAGGGTAGGTCATTTCTTCCAATTCAGGAGTTTTCTGGGGCATCTTGGGTTTTTAACAAACTTGTTGTTGTTTATGTGTTGTCCTTTCAGACATGCCTGCTGTTTAGCTGTGCTAGTTGCTGGTTGCCCCTGCTTCTCTGCAGGTTCCTAACCCTACACTTGTGGCCTTCTCTCAGTATTTCCCCAAGTCCAAGAGATTTGTTGAGCTGAATATATTAAGGTGTAAAGTTCACAGGAGCCCGGATCAATCTAATCACAAGCCACAGCAACAGTCCTGTCCTCTCCACCAGTCAGGCCTGGCATTGTGTTCTCCCCACCTCCCAAGCGCTTAAACCCACCTGCCCCTGCCCTAGGCTTGTTCAGTTTGCTGAGTGTTGCGGTTTGATGTGGGGGACAAATTTGGTAAGAGATGAATCCCCTTGTGTTCCAGCGGATTCTCAAAGCTTAGAGGGACTGGAGGCAGTGCACTCCTTCTTAATTAGGATACCAAATACTGTGGTGACTATAGGCCCGACTCTGGCAGTACTGGATTCACAAACAGTCTGTCAACTGTAGGTCCGATCGCCTTCAAAACAAGTCGTGGAGTTCACAAATAGCACAATTTCTTCACATGCAACATTTAGAGAACAGATTTTGGATGTCAGTACTGGAAATTCCCTACTAGTTCTTAGCTGGTGCCTAGTGTACAAATGCACAATCATCCCTCACCCAGAAGATGGGAAAGGGCTCTCAGTCTGGGGGAGTCTCCTCAGGCAGTGTCCTGACCTGAGGGTAGGAAAGGGGTTCAGCCTGTCATCTGATCCAGAAGTTACGATGAAGTCTTCCCTCTCCCCTATTCCTTCTTCTTTATTTCTTCTTCTTCTTTTCCCTTCTTCCTTCGTTCTTACCACCCCATTCTTCCTGCTATATCCCTCCTTAGTTAACATTTTATATATTTTCTTGTACATTTAGGTGGAGCTTGAGTGACTCTAGTCATACGTACTTTTGTTATTGATTGGTTTAAAAAGTCTCCCAAGTTAATCAGAAATCTGGAGAGCATGCTCAGTGAGGAATTCCTTGGAAGTGGGCAACTTCTGGGATAGGCTTGTGCAGTGGTATTATAATGGGATGAGAATGAGAAATTTGAACAAAGTCCATCAGAAGGGACTGAGCTGCCACCAATGTTGGCCCAGAACCAGACATCTCACTATGGTGCTTATCAGTTGCATGACCAGGTTGTCACCTCTGTAGGGAGTACAACAGAGTTCGGCCACAGTGTCTTCGCCCTGCTCCACCCTGCATTCACTCATCCTCTGCACAGCACCATTAGGTTACCACCCGCACAGGGAAGCCAACAGAGTTTGGCCATTGTCTCTCTGTTCTGCTCCACTCTTCGTTTACTCTTATTAGTATGTGCCAGGAGGGCAGATTGTGTTGTCTAGGGAATGGTGGAGAAGTAGATTCCGCACATACCAACCAACCTCGAAGTGGTAATTGTCTCATCCCAAGCAAGTTCCCCTTTCTCGAGCAATTCTCTCACATTGAGTCAGTGGAAAACAGTGGGAGGTTGCTCCCCTTTTCTGTAAGTTTTTCTTTTGTTTCGTTGGCTGATTATTCCTGGAGTATAGATTAATTTTCAGCAAGCAAACGGCCTGGGGCAGCCAAACTATGTTGTACTCCCTGCGGAGGTGGCAACCTGCTGGTGCCACACAGGTGATAAGACGTATAGTACAATAAAATATCCAGAGCTAGATATTTTGCCAACAGTTGTGACAGCTCAGTCCCTTCAGATGGACTTTGCTTAAACTTTTACTCGTTATAGCCTCATTATAAGGCCAACACATACCTCCATCCCAAAAGTCACCCCCATCCATGGTACGACCACTCCTCGCTGAGCGTACTCTCTAGATTTTTGATTGACTTACTTTAAGTGAAAGTAAGAGACTTTTACACCCACCAAGAAAAATAAGTGTGACTAGGGCCACTCAAGCTCCACCTAAGTATAAAAATATAGAGAAGATGAACTAAGGAGGGGAGAAGTTCAGGAAGACTCCAACTGGGAGCGATCAATGGGCTGAATCTGACTTTCTCCACTTGGGTTGGGACACCGCCTGAGGAAAATCCTGGAGGTTGAAAGGCATCTCCAGTCTTCTTGGAAGATGAATTATTGTGCATTTGTACATCAGAGAGGCCAAGAACCCCACACTGTATCAGAGAGTTTTCTGTAGTGACATCCAAAACCTGCTTTGTAAATGTTGCATTTGAATAAATCGTACAATTCATGAACTCAAGTAACTGTCATGAAGGCAGTCAGCAGTCAGCCCTATAGTCAACAGTGTATTCATGAATCCAGTGCTAGACAGAGCCGGGCCTATAGCTATCACAGTATTTGGTGTCCCTATTAAGGGATAAGTCCGGGCGTCCACAGTCCCTCTACCGTCCACTGCAGTGGAGAGACTGTTACTGTTGGAAAGCCTTTGTTCAAAGGATTTGATAGTCTTTTATAACAGCATCTAGCAGCAATATTTTGTTAGCTGCTAGTGTTCTGCCATGGGTGGTAGACCTGCCCAGGAATTTCAGTCTATGAGAATAAAATAGTCTTAGCACAAGAATGAGTGAAGTGAGCTACAGCAAAAATGCTACATGTATGTCGTTCATATCTCAGTTAATCTCAGAAATGGAAATCAAAGCATCTTCAAATTATTTAGGCTGTTCCCCACAGCTTCATTCTTTTCTTAATCTTTCAGTTATTGTAAAGACTGCAATTCTTCGGTGTGTGGATGAATATTATTTTCAATGACTAACTCGATAAATGTGAAACAGACAGTATTTCATATAAATGGAAGGAAACAAATCCATTGACTTTGTCTTAGAAAAATCTATAAATGCTGACCTATGTGAAGTGCCAAATGTTAAGACTTTTCTCCCTGACAGAGCTTGATGAAAGATAGAAAACCTGGAAAAACTAAGCCAGTAATAATCACAAGAAGTGCTGTGCTGCAGTATTTTGTCCCATGAGTACAATTCTCATGCATGTAGCACAGTATAAGCATGTTCCATGTTTTCATCTTTATATTTAAACCACAGGTACCTTAGTTTGGAAACCAAAATAATGCTTCAATTCTTCAAATGGACAGTAGCTATGGTAGGTAGTATTAGTGATGGGGAAGTTGCCAGCCACCTCCTGGAAGGCTTCCTTGCGTAGCTTGTGGGAGGCTCTGTGGTGTGGATCATTTGTAGGTAAGCACACTGGTGTGATACAAACTCTGAAGATATGGCCGGAAGATTGGAGGCAGGATTAGTCTTGAGGTTGTAGCACAAGGTTGGATCTGAAAGGGTGCAGTATTTGACTGATTACCTACGTAATTTCCTTAGGATCTTGGCAAATCCTTTAGTTCAGAAGCACTGGCAGTCAGGTGCTTGGATCTCCCAAATCTGACCCTCAATCTTTGTGCCTAGGTTCCTGATGCAGGTCATTATGCTTTTTTACAAAAATCGTGAAGTCTATGGGTATGGAACTCGCTCATCTCATAATCTGGACACCAGTGTGAAATTGGCTTGTAGGCCTTTGAAAGTGCTTTAGGCATCTGTAAGCCTCTGTCCATAACATCGACGTAACACAATGGCCCCTTTAAGAATACACATGTGGGAAATTTGGAATTACTTCACTGACCGATAAAGTCAGGAAAGATTGATATTGATTATTCAACTTGTATTGTGATGTGGAAGTACCGTGCCAAACTGTACTACAGCCTAGTAAAAGGGCCTCTTGCTAGTGGCACCTGGAGCTTTTTAAAGGGTTTACATCTCAAATATAGGTCCAAGTTTTGCTCTTCTCAATCTGAATTAGAAGATACCATTTTAACTTTACCGTGTGTTGCTGTTCCTAAACTATAATCAGTGTATCTAGGTTGACTAAACTTCAGCTTCTGCAATAACAAATCTCGCTTTCTGTCATCAGAAAAACACGGAAATTATTTTCACATAGCAGGTGTTTCAAACAAATTTCCTGGGATCAAACTAACACTTTTTCAAGTACCTTGAACTGTAACTTTATGTAGTTGGTGGGCATTGCCTACTGGGAGGTAATGCACCAGTAGTCAGAAAAGCTTAGAACATAAAGGGAGAATAATAAATCAGAAATCAACAGGCTCAATTGTATTAAACATCCTGCTCGGGGATGCTTTCCTGTAGCAAGAAAATATTCAGATGCAAGCTGAGTGTTGTTATGAGTTAAATAAGCCAACCCTAGGTAGGTCAGAGTGATTTGATAACAAAATGCAAACAGTTATGAGTCTGACCTCCGTTTAAGATATCTTCTTGCCAAGTCCTTGGTCCTAGCAGTAATATTTGTTCCAGTCAGCTGAATTGTATATGACAGAATCTTGCCAAATACTGGCCTCTGAGATGGTTGTAAGATTTGAGTAATGGACATGGCATTCATTTTAAAAAGACACGTGAATTTCAAGGAATCTTAAATGCGGTGTTACATAAATTAAATGGTTGGGAATGAGCCTTTCAGTAGTGTCCATGAGTCAAACTCAGATTTTGCGTGTTTTCTTTTTATTCTATTAGTATCCAGGAAAGATATTGATTTTAGAGTCCTCGCACCACGCTCTTTGTGGCCTTTGAATTCCTTCAAGTCTTGTGCTGGTTTCAGGCTCAATTCTGCCAGTGGTGGCTTTGTGATATCTCCAGTTCTCTTGGATTGGAATCAGCCTGCTAATGTGGACTTCTGCCTTGTTTATTGCAACAGCTGAAAAGTCTGCAGTGGTTGGGCAGGGAACTGTTGAGGAAGCAAAGACATCATCGTGGTTTCTGCAGTTTGTGGGAAATCAGTGGTTCTGGAAAATCTATGGCATGAGAAGCAGTGAATGAAGTTAGTATTTCAAGTATCCATGTGATGTAACATCAGGAGTTGGTAAAACACATGCCAACAGAACTGAAACCAGCCTAGTGTTTCCCATGTGGTAATTTGGTGTGGTTTGCATGTTTTGTGTTTCTGGAGGAAAACAAGAATGTTATGATCTCTTGGTAGCACTGCTCAGATGGGGTAGATCTCAAGCTGTTCAGACGTGTGACATGACTTTCCTTGCGTTTTCTGCATCCTATTTCTCAGAGTCTCATTGTTTTTAACATCAATGTATTTGTTTCCTCTTGTGTCTGAGATTGGAGCATTGAAACACTTCTTATTCTGGGATATTTAAACTTGACATTGCACCTCTATTAAAATCCTGAACAGTGAATTAACATTAATAATAAAACTTGTTTGCAACTGTTTTCTGACTCTGCTATTCATCTTTTCATTGAGATAGATCCGAGAGATTCCATTAGTGGTGGCTCATAACCAAACCTGTTTTTGGAATGAATTCTTAATTTGTGTGCCCTTCAACTCTTTATTTCCTTTTTCATGTCTCATCTCTTTTAATATTGTCTTAGTAGTATTTTTCTTTGAAGACTTCATTTCAATGACAATTTATTTGAAAAGAATGTTAAAATGATCATAATGTAGGGTCTCTCTCTGTATTTAGTGCATAAAATTATCTCAATTGGCGTTAAGTTCAGGGAGTCACAAGACCAGACGTGCCTTCACAAATCTGAGATGACTTCACTGAAGTCTTAGAATTTACACTCTATTAGCAGAGCACACAAGTTGACCCCAGAGCCTACAATATTAGCAGTGTCAATCCCATCCTTGTCTCAGAATTGTCTCTTTGCAATGTCCTGTCAATGACCATCTGATCAAGTTTACCTCTCTCTATATTGACATTGTTGAGGTTGTTGATTAACCGTGGTAATAGAGAAAATGCAGTGGAAGGGCTACTTACGTAAGCAAAGGGAGGTCCATGTACACCACACGATGTGGCAGATTCCACCCTAAGCTGCTCCACCTCTGGACTTGCAGGCCCTCTTCCCTGCACGTGATGGTGCTCAGATGTAATTGCCCCCGCACGTTGTCAGATGGGTTGAAATGTCCTTGCAACACCAACCAGCAGCACTGATCCGGGTGGCTGTGTCCTGCTGTGTCAGCAGGCCTCTTCTGCCAAGGCTGTTGGTTACCTGGAGTCCCAGAACGGGTGTTTCTAAACACAGCCAGTTTGTAATGCACAGCCAGATGTCCAAAGATCCAAGTAAGCCTGGAATATCTGCTGGATAGAATATGCTGCCAGCATTCAGTGGGGAATCATCCAAGCTGTTATTACCCACTGTGGAGACTGCACAGGGGGCAAAGGCAGGCTGAGATCAGGCTTTGTTTTCTTTTAGGTCATGGACATAATTTGACCCAAGTCAAATGATATAGAGCTAGACTGCTATAGAGCAACCTCACACCTCCTGCGTATATAAACATCAGTCGAGCTCTCACAACCAGAACATCCGTGTCACCAATTCTGCAAGTGTTAACCACTTTATAGTAATCTGCAGATATTTAAATTATACTCAGTTGGCTTGTCAGTTTGGTCACATATGTTTATATGCAAACAGATCTTACGACTAGCACTTCCAGAAGTCTCTAGGAATGTGTCAGTGGTGAATACTCTGCAGATTTTGTTGACTGGGCCTGACCTGAATGTTAATTGTGGTTTTCCTTACATGAGCATGAAATCCCTTCTGCTTCTGGAGACCAACATCAAAATTGAAGTATTTAATTTACTTGTTGACATTTATTAAAATAGCTGTGTGCTCAAATATCAAGTTAAGGCACTGGGAGTTAATTTTGTTAGAGTCTAGATGATGTTGGAAGTAAATTTAAATCTGATTGAAAAGCATTTAATACTCACTAAGAAATGAAGGGAATGAAAGGTCAATGGTATGCAATGTCGATATCTTCAAACGCAGAGTTTAAGTAAAGCTTAGATTTTGAAGTAACACAACGAGGCCTTCAAAACAGTTGCAATAGGGATATTTCAAGAGATTAGAGAGGTTAATGTTTCCTAAAATAGGTCTCAGTGTCCCAAAAGGGCAGAGATGCCCTCTTGTCTAGCAGTGAAGCAGAGGGTGCTCATGAGCCTCTCAGGTCATTTATGTTTAAGTCTTCATTTCCAGTCTGAGAATTTTTGGATGGGAAGGTTGTGTTTGGATCCAGTAGAGATGAAAGCATCTGCAAGCATGTGTGAATGTGTTCATTTCACCAGAGGAAAAAGTTGCTAATTCAAAGACAGCCTTTCAATTAGGTTAAAGAAAAAAGTACATTTATTATAGAAAGGCTGTGTTTTGAGTGACACTAAATGCATAGGCTCTATTCACTTTGAAATAATAGGAGGAAGAGACATTTGGAAGTACAGTTGTGGAGGAAAGGCTTCATTTTTCAGATTTGAAATTATGCACAGGATGAAGAAGAATGCTTGTCTACTGCTTCAATCACCTGCTCCAGTAATCTGCTGGAGCCATTAACAACTTAATTCCAGTCGTGCACCACTCTTACACGATTGCTTCTAGCACTGGCTTGAAACACTACGAATCGTGAATTTATCCTTAAAGTCCTTCTCATTGTGAGGCTTGGATCTGTAACTGAGGGAAATAGGCATATAGCTTCCCACAGATAGGTATCAAGTAGATATGTGTAAATACAGAGGATTTTTTTCTCTCCTTTTTTTTTTAATTTTGTTTCGTTTTAAAGCTTATGCATATTAAATGACAAATTCTTAGTCTTTTTTTTTTTTTTTTTTTTTTTTTGCCAATGCTGTGAAGTTTGTTTTGTGTGTTTCTGTGCTGACTTTGTTTTACTATATTTTTCTAAAAGCATTTCTCCTAGGCCCGTCTGAGAGGGTTGCACAGTGATTCCTTAGTCTTGATTGTCATACTGCACTAGCAACAACTTATGGAAAAGTAGGTTAGCAATAAATAAAACTTGAAAAAGTTCTGTCTTGCAAAATAAATAAATAAAACTTGAAGAAGTTCATCTTGAAAAAGAGCTGTCAGCCAATGTACACAGGGCTTCAGTGCCTAACACCAGTTTGAGTCAAGTTAGCTGTTTCTGTAGAGATTTTTCTGGGTTCTCAATGGAGGCTCCTATAGAAAAGCTTGAAAATTCATAAGATTTTTCAGACCGAGACTGAGTTTGAATAAAGTCCGATTGGGATGACTGCTAATGGGATTTCACACTCTAAATCTCCTCCCTGTTGCTTTGTTTCAGGAGTTTGTGAGAGAGCAGCATCTGGTCATATCAATGTGTCCAAATGAGAACCTTTCCAGTGAGAACCATATTTTGGCTTTCCTATACATCCGAAATATCTGCCCTGGATAATAGTGTAGAATGACCATCCTGTTTTGCAAGTAATGTAAGCACAGATGCCTGTCTCAGAGTTTTATGTAAATATGGGATCTCGTTTGTTTGGCTGACATGCTTTTCTCTAAGGACTTAGAATTCTGTATACAGCACTTGGGGCCAGAAAGAACTTCTGAAGATAACATTATTTTCATAAAAATGCCCTGAAGCAATTTAAATAACTTTATAGATCAATTTGCCTTTCCAGAAAGTCATTTTGTTCATTTATTTCTCTTCTTGGTGGTAAAGTACACTGATTTTTTTTGTGTCAGTTTACTTGAAGGAACCAGAATGATTTTAAGTCTTCATTTTTGAATTAATATTGAGAGGAAATGAAAGAGTCTCCGTGGCCTCCCTCATTCAAAAAGAGAGATTTGGACCAACAACCAGTTGCTCTCAAAGCACGATTTTGCACTGCTTCAGTACTCAGCTTCTCTGAAATGATGCTTGCTGCTAATTTACAAAATACCTTTGGCAGCAGATGAGCAACTTCCCATACGCTGTTTGAAGAGCATGCTTCTCTGCAATCTGGAAAGACCATATGTAAGAGAAAACTGAGTCTTTATATTTCTCTGGCCCTTGAAACGAGTCCAAACAGTTTCAGTCTTCCAGGGAGTTTTGTGCTGAAAGGGCTGATCTTTACAGATGCTAGAAGACATCTGAAAGTGAAATACTTGGTCACAGCAGCACGGTCTCTGTGATAAGATCTAGAGTTTATTAGGTGAATCGGCTTCCAAAGCTTCATTGCATTCAGACTTAGAAAATTTAAACTCTACAATGATTGTCATTTTCCTTTCCAGTCCCCTTCCTTGACAGCCTGTCTGAATTACAGACCAAGTGGATCTGTAGAAGCAAGTCATAGGGCCTTACGGGACAGATGGCTCCTCTGCATTGAGTAAAACCTGGAGATGGTTCTGGTTTTTTTTAAGGACTCCCATGAGCCTGTGCTTTGAGTAATCAAGTCTCTTAGATCTGTGGTACTGGCAGCATAGATGATACATCAATCATGTCAGTGTTTGGAATGGGAAAAAATATGTATCGAGATGCAATTTGTTTATGAAGTGGTTTTACCTTTTGCTTATTGTTTCCTCTAGTGTTTAAAAAAAAATGAAGTTCTTCAGTTTTCAGGCTGGATTGAAAACTATTATTTGATCAAGCTCTCTGTATGCTCCTCAGAAAAGTGTCATACTTTGTGACCTGTCCCACAGAAGCTTCATGTGAACGCTCTTCTACATTTTGATCCCTCTGTCAGCTCATTGTTAAGAGTTTGGATCTAGGGGAACCCTACCTTTTTAGCTCTTACTTTTTAGGCTGGGAAAGTGATGATGAAATGAACTGTTACTTCTTGAGCAAACATGGTCTCTGTAGCTGATTTCAGAATCAGGTTTCATAGGTATTAGCCAACTGCTAGGAAAACTGTCTCATGTTTACAGCAAGTCTTTCCACACAACAAGAAGTGCACCAACAATTAAAGTGAGAGCATTTCTAGGGAATGCACCTGCTATGGTCATGGAGAGCGAAGTGGACCTCTGAAGTGATGCCTAGAAGGTTCTTCCCACTGTGGTTGCTGCTTTCACTAGT
This sequence comes from Tinamus guttatus, assembly GCF_059628265.1. Taxonomy (NCBI): domain Eukaryota; kingdom Metazoa; phylum Chordata; class Aves; order Tinamiformes; family Tinamidae; genus Tinamus; species Tinamus guttatus. Next base: position 898,082 of record NW_028288741.1, read on the forward strand.
GCTCTGTGTTGAGGAGCTCCTGCAAGCAGGTTGAAAGCAGAAGAGAGCTTCAACCAGTCTTTTCAGGTATTGGAGATGTTACATTTTGAGCCCAAGTAGACTTCTTCGAAGGCTGTAGACTCTATTTTCAAATATGAAGGGGAAAAACACCATTCTTCCCAAATTGTTCTCCCTGACCTATGTCGGTGTACGTGTGCTGTACGAAGATGTTGATTCCTGCAGCTGGCAAGAGAGAAGCATTGCATAAGGAATGATTTTAAGCAAAGCTTAGGTAACAGATGGGCATGTGTTCTTGCCAAGTCTATACATAAGGGTGGGTCCCCTTGGTCCTCTGTAGATGGAAGAAGGAAGTTAAGGCAATAAAGGACCTAGAAAGCTGCTTTTAGTCATCTTGAGATCAGGCAGGTGTACACAGAGAGCGAACCCTGTGATAGCTGGTGTTAC